>NC_054372.1:166987153-167587153 GCF_017654675.1 Xenopus laevis | reverse complement strand
GCAATGTTCACTGTTATATCACCCTGTAAAAGTACAAGAATGGCGGAAGATGGACCAGAGCTTTAATTAACTGGTGGTTTGGGATTTGGCTAGGATTCGGCCTTTTTCGGGAGGATTCGGATTCGGCCGAATCCTTCTGCCAGGCCTAACCGAATCCTAATTTGCATATGCAAATTAGGTGTGGGGAGGGAAATCTCATGACTTTTTGTCACAAAACAAGGAAGTAAAAATTGTTTCCCCCTACCCACCCGAACCAAATCTTTTGCAAAGGATTCAGGGGTTCGCCCAAATCCAAATTAGTGGATTCGGTGCATCCCTATTAATTTTATTAGTGTTTTTTTAATTATTTAACTTTTTGTTCAGCAGCTATCTGGCTGCTAGGGTCCATACCTTAGTGACCAATTAGTATTCCTCCCAACCTCCGCTTGCGCTCTTTTCAGAAAAGCTGATCGGGTGATCCATCGTGCGGCGCTCGATTTCTCCTCCCTGGCTTCCTTATAGGAGATAGCCAGGGAGGAGAAATCGAGCGCCGCACGCTGGATCGTCGCCATGTCGCCTTTTGGGAAGAGGAGCGGAAGCGGAGTTTCGGTAAGTTATTTCCTAATAAAAAGGCTTTGCGATTTTAAAGTTTAATTTGTCTTGGTGGGTTTTTTTTTCCGTTAGTATTCTAACTAATTTTTTTTTTTTTTTTTTTTTAAATTTGATGTTACTGGTCCTTTAAGTTGGGCTTACAAGTTGGGTTTATAAGACAGGGGTCCCCAACCACCGAGCTGCGGGGCAGAACTGGGCCGCGGATAGTCCTGAAGTGGCCGGCGAACAATCAACGCGGAGTGCTGATTTGGATGCTGGCTCACCGAAATGGACGCCGGCGCAGCCAATTGAATGCCAACCCCATTCCCGACCCCTCCAAACCCTCTTCCTGACCCCGCAACCCCTTCCTCAACCTCTCACAACCTCAACCACCGGTTCTTGTAAAAAAAATTTGGCTCTTCTTTGGTCCCGGGCCAAAATTGGTTGGGGACCCCTGCTATAAGAGCAAATAGGCACACTCCCCAAATCTCACCCTAACTGGCTTTCATGCTGAACCCCGATGGCACTGGTCCTCCCTGGGAAGAGGGGCAGACTGACAGTTTGGGAAATACTGCTCTATAAGATGCTTTCTATTCACTTCAATTGGAAATAAGAAGTCAGTAAAATGAATGAAAGAACCTTCTTGCAGGGTATTGTTACTTAATCTCCCAAACAGAACTCAGCTGTAAACCCAGCAATATACCATAGGTGTAAGGACAGATGAGTTTCTCCAGAATAAAATATAAACCTGGTTTGTGAATCCCAACTATGATCTTGCAGTGCCTCAAGTGCAGGTATAAGGTCTATAAAGCAATGGATACATTAGCATCTGCAACAGTTACATGATGTTTTTGTTATGATTTATTTTAGTATTCATTTTCCTTTCAGTTCATTGCTTGTGTGAAAATAGGGAACATGCACAAATATTCTATCAGTCCTTTATGAAAAGCTACAGTAGTAAAAGTGAGCTGTGAAGGGAAGGATTTCACAGCAGATGGCACCCACAAAAACAAATGAAGTACTCTCTGTTTAGGCAACAGCTTTTATTCAGTTTCAAGTGGCTTGTTAAGAAAAAAAAATACATATAATTTAAGTTCCTGAAAGAAACACAATGTTGAGAATAAAATACATCAGTATTGTTATATGTAAGTTAGAAAAGGGGAATAAAATGCAAGATAAGACACAAACACATACAATTATTAGGACTGCCATATTTTAAAGAGAGATTATGTTTTTTTATCCCTTATTGCAGCTCACGGGAAAGCGATAGGGAAATTACAGTTATTTTATTTATCGCAATGAAACTGCACATTTCTTGTAAATCAATATACTTTGCAGGGTTTCCTCAAAAAAAAGAATAAATTAACGCTAAAGTTAAAATACAGAAAACAGGATTCTGTAAGTGTGCTGTGGGTTTGCTGTTAAAAACAAAGGGGGGAAGCCACTATAGTCCTCTATTCTGCCAGTAATGCTGCCTGATATTTGTTTCCTTTTTTTATATAGGACAAGTTTATGTTATATGTTAATACCCCTCTAGGGCTCTGCCCCAAATCCTTAAATACAAAGGAATAGCCATAAAAGCCAAAACAAGCACTGCCAAAATAATTGGCAAGGTACATGTCCGAAAGGTAAAAAGTTCTACTTTACAGAAAGTGACCCAATCACAAAGTTGTGCTTTTTTTATCTATGAAATCAAATTACAAGTGTATCATTCATCACTTTACAGCATTTTATTGAACTCAGTAGCCAAACCCGAGACTCCCACTCCACCTATCTCTATGCCACACTCTTCCAACACGCTTCACTATCCTAGGGCTTGCTAAAATTGCACTTACCATCTAGTTTCTGCTGGTTATTTAACTTACTTAGGTCATGAACATGACTATGGTGTGTGTTACTGAAACATTTTGCTAGGTAAACTTGAAATATGGCTATTTTTAAGCAATGCCCTACAAAGAACCTGTCACCTGCAAATGACAGTTAGCAATAGTCGATTGGTTGTAGTTGCATATTTGGACACTAGAAGATTGAGTTTATTGACTAGCCAATAACAAGTCGCTTGCTATATTATAGTGCGGAATTGGTTGGGTAACAGATTCCTTTCTTTAAAGGAGAAGGAAAGGCTAAAATTAAGTAAGCTTTTTTAGAAAAGTCTATATAAATACACCAGTAAACCCTCAAAGTACTGCTGCTCTGAGTCCTCTGTCAAAAGAAACACCACATTTCTTTCCTTCTATTGTGTACTCATGGGCTTCTGTATCAGACTTCCTGTTTTCAGCATAAACCTCCAGGGCTAGGGCTTGAGCATGCTCAGTTTGCACCCTCCTCCCCCTCCCTCCTCCCATCCCTGCTGTCATCTGAGCTCAGAGCTGTAAGTGAGCAGGGAGAGACTCAGGCAGGAAGTGATGTCACACCAAGCTTATATGGCAGCTTCTATCCTAAACAAACAGAGAAAGTGTCTAGAGCTGTTTACTCAGGTATGGTAAAACATTCTGCAGAATAAATATAGTGTTCTAGCTTGCACTATTCTGGCTAATCTGTAGGCAATAAACTGTCTTGGAGCTTTCCTTCTCCTTTAAGCATGATACATCCTATCAGATGTTTATCTAGAAAATAGATGACAGCAACTGTAACTGGTATGTACAAAGGAGTTGGGGGTGCAAACACAAGTTGACTCAAAATCTTCCAAATTGAATTCGGACCGGCAACATTAATGAAGAGTCGTGAAAACGGCAGCTAAAAAAAAAGAAAAAGTGCAACTGCACCATCAGAACATTTCCCTCCCCATTATTAAGTTAACCGAAAAAAAAAAAATGCTAGTTCCATGTTTATTATATATTAGAATGCTATACACAAGCATGTTAATTTCACAGATTTGTTTAAAAGTTTCTTAATATTATTTAATATAATTAGAAATACACATTTCAAAAACAGAACTTCTACAAAGAGAGAACAGTTATTCATTTTAGCAAAAGCCTGGAGTTCTTCATGGTTTTCAGGAGGTCGTTTGTCTTTCTTTTTTAAATTTTTTTTTTACAAAAAAAAAAAGACCCCCTTTATTTTCGTTTTTTTTTAGGACTGTAAAATATTTGCGAAGCAATCGAGGGGAAAAAAAAAATGTTTTTGGCTTAACCTACAAAAAGCCACCAATGCTTTGCAAACTTTGTTTTACCTTTTTTTTTCGTATGAAAATAAGCAAAATGTAATGTACATAATTTATATTTCTATATATTAAGTGATGTATACCCAGAACTGAACAATAAAATATGTAAGCTCTCAAACATAGCATTTAGCATGGCGCTTCTTTTTCTTTTCTATTTTTAATTTTCGTTTTGCTTTCTAATAAGCGCCATGTCTCGTGTGCTCGTTCGTTTGATGAAGTTACATATAGAGAGGGTGGCCCAGTCATTTGACTTATCTCACTGTCCACCAACCAAATGTTGGGTCTTGTCTACACTTCTGTACATTTTTTGTCCATATGTTGCATAACAGCTGCTTTATTCCTCAGTAAAGGTCTGCCACGTTCGGGCAAAAGTTTCCTTTGTCTATTTACATGTAAATAACGTTGAACCTGCAACATAACACTATCTATTGTAACATACATTTTGCAAAGGCAGCACAACAGTGAAAAAAAAAAGAAGTTAGCTTCAAAATCTATTTTGTACAAGTTCTCTGTTGTACAGCTCAAGTGCTAAGCATCTCAGCGGTTCTCATTAACCCTACACTGGATCACTGAGGCAATTGAAAAGTACTTTTACAAAACTGAGTACCTGACTTTTTTTTGTTAAATCCCAGCACACACGGCACATATAATGTATATCGACCCGCCCTTCCCACCCTTTCCCATTAAGGTATAGCACACACACACTGCAAAAAAAAAAAAAATCTAATATATATAATGATTCTATCATGTTGCCCATCCTTCAGAGAGCCGCATGCGCTTGACTGAGGGACTTTCTCTTTCGTCCGGCGAAGGTCTGGTGAGTCCAATGGGGGAGTGGAAGTCGTTCCGGTGGTCTTCCCGGTCGCTTCCGTCATACGAACTACTGCAGCTGCTCAGGCTGTCAACAGGAGATCTCCCCGCCTCGTGGCGCGTGTGATGTGGATATCCCAAAGGTGTGGTAGTACGGTCTCTAGGAGGAGAAACAGGTTCTGACTTGATGTGGAGGCTTTGAGTAGAAGGCAGGGAGAGATTTGAACTCTGAGATAAGTGAGTGCTAGTGCAAACTCTGTAGGAGGAAAGGAAATGGAGTTACAGAATAAGGAGGCATAAAACCACCTCTAAACTCACTAACACTCACATAAAAAAGAGATTTAAGCAGCAGGCCCCCCGTGTTTATCCACCTTCAGACATATAATGAATGGGGGTGTCCTTAAAGGAGAAGCAAACCTTAAAGTTGAAAAACCCCTACCCCCCCTACATAGACCTCCTCCCCCCAGCTACCCCGGCAAATACCCTAAATCTTTACTTACCCCTCGGTGCAGATTCTGTCCAGCAGAGTTCACGGGCGCCATCTTCAGCCACTTTGGTAATCTTTGGGTCTTCTCCCGGCGCTTCGGAAATTTCCTTGAGTTTCGGCGCATGCGCAGTTGTCGTGAAGCAGAAAATTGCTCCAACTGTGCATGCACCGATATGGCACTTACTTTCCGAAGATTACCGAAGAGAAGAAGATGGCGCCCGTGAACTCCGCTGGACAGAATCTGAACTGCGGGGTAAGTAAAGACTTAGGGGCATTTGCTCGGGGTAGCAACTATGCTTGTGGGGAGCAGGGAAGGGGGTCTATGTAGGGTAGACGGGGAAAGGGTTTTTTTTACTTTAGGTTTGCTTCTCCTTTAAAAATGCAACTATCTGTCTCTTTTGGGCAATTTGTAGTGATCTAAAAGAGACAAGCAAGACTGGCCTGCTGTTTAAATGAGAACTCAACATTATTATGGGACAGAAAGCAACTCTACTGAGATCAAATTAACCTACATACTGTACATAAAAGGAAAGCCTGACAGGCAAAAGTTCTAAGAGAAATATGGCCCTTTCCCAGTTACAGAGGAACCAAGTGTTACACACATGCAACATTAGCTTTCCAATGACATTGTATAAAACAATATATCATAAATAAGCATTTTTATTCTCTGAGTTCCAAACCTACAGAAATGGGCTTTGAAATATAGTCAGGAACATATATAACACTATCGTTTGCTGTTTCTTGCTACCTAAGGAAAATACTACCCTGTCTGTGTGAGGATGATATCTTCTGCCTCTTACCACCCTTGGTATGTTATATGGCTAACAGAAGGAAATAATAAATAATAATATTTACTAACATGAAACATTCTGCTTAAATTCATTGTCTAAAAGTGCCACCTGCTGGCAAAAAGGTAATTACTTTTTTCTAACAAATTCTACCTATGAATTGGTGTCAAGCTGTGACAAAGCGTATCCATTAAGAAAGCAACTAGATGCATTCAGAAGGGCCAAGCACTGATCTACACACATTTACTTGGATTGTGAGCTCTACAGGCCAGTGGCTTTCTTCCTACTGTGTCTCTTATAACATGACACTTTATCTCTGTATATTTATACTTTTTTATCTCAGTGCTTGTCCTCCCTGGGTGTACTTTCTATACTGTAAAATTGTACAGCACAAATAAATCCTAGTATTGTACATATTTAACTCAAATCAGTGAGAAAAAGGTTTATCACGTGAAAACTCATGGATTCAGTTTGAGATGCAATTCAATTTAGAAAAACGTATCTCTAGGTTTACCACGTGAGGCAGAGGTTGAGCTGAGGCAGTTCCCCTTTATTATGATGTTGATACTGGTAGTCAAGACTATTTACACTTTTTAATTTTTGTATGTTTTATTTTTGATTATTTAACTTTTTTGAAATTTCAAATGTTATGTGATGCAATTAGTCAGTGGATTGAGTGGCAGAGTAGAAATTGGGAAGAGGGACTGTATAGACATGATTAATATAATAAACATTTAACAGGACTGTTCTTGAAGTGGAACAACTATAACAACTGAAGCAACTGAACTTGCTGAGTAATCTTGGAAGAACCAGAGAGTATATGGGTAAGGAGGCCAAAAGAAGCCCTGTGCAACAAATGCAATAAAAGCCTTTACTAACAGAACTCATGTCTCATGAGGAGACATGCACATTATTTCTTCAAGTTCCATTGGCCAACTATTGAACGTCTGGGTGTTTAGACTATATATATATGCTAACAAACTATGAGTTCTGAAAGCATACTTGACCACAGTAACATAATAAGAAAACCTCACAGGTTCTTAAGGGATTTTATATTTTAGGCTGGTGAATGGCAGAATGAAAAGTTTTAAATTAAATGAAAACAGGGGCACAATGTTGCAGAATATCAATGGCTTCAGTTTACTTCCCCTGGTGCCACTATGGGGGTTATTTATCAAACTCCGAATTTATCTCAATATTTTCTGCTACATTAACTCTGATCAAATCCGCTTGTTTTTTTTACGCTTATTTATTATTACATTTTCCCGAAAATGTGCTTAGCGGGAAAAATCGGATTTTTCATCCGATTTTCATGATTTTTCATCCGAAAACTCAGATTTTTGCCCGATAACTTTGGGGTATTGAACGAAACCCAGCACACATCAAAAAATCATTGGGAATGTTATCTATTTCTGACATATCATTTTTAATCTCTTGTTGACTATTTATGACCTACATTTCTCAAAGAAGCCTGAAGCAAAATAAAGGGAACCACCTCGTTGAACCCGTGCTGTACTAAATATGTAATGCTTATGTACAATGGTTTCATTTTGTTAAACAAACTATGTTATGTCATTTTCCCCCTTGAGCTACTTGCCATTTTACAATTATTCCCTTGTTAAAGATTAACAATGTTCCTATTTGTAGCCAGTGCCAAATATTCAGCGGAGGGTAAACACTCATAAGATCAGAGGAAGTCATATGAAATAGTCTTGATCCACCATTTGTACCTTGACTTAGCCCTTCAACTTTGCAGTCTTGGATCTGTTTCTCTAACCATAGACTGTCTTTGCATGATGAAGGAAAAGTCTAAGCACGTTTCCAATATATTCATGCAAACTTTGCCTCCCCTTGTTCCATTGTGGAGTGATGGATTCAGAGAATTAAAGTCCCTCTGCTTTCCATGGTGGGTGGTGCAACATGGAATTCAAGTTTCCAAAGTCACCACTTTATGGAACAGGGTGAGAGAGGGATTGCATGACAATGTGAGCCTAAGAGAAGCTAGTCATGGGGATTCTGGGATGAAACCCAGTTCAAAGCCCCACACAGGGTTTTTGCTAATATGTTAATATGGGCAGGGTCAGGACAATATTAATAGCCAGGACAGGCAAGTTAGGGGATCTTTATAAAGTTATAATTTATCTCTAGGAGTATTATGTTCAAGTGCATGCAATACAGGGAGACACAGACAGAGCTTAACATAGTAAAAAGTGAAAAAGCACAAGGTGACACTGGCAGTATGTTATTAATTAGGTGGTAATAAGAGCTTACCCCAGCTGGCTGAGGGCTGAATGAGGCATATTGTGCAGATGATGTTGCTGCCAGCCCGTAACTGAGCCAAGATGGAGGGCACTGGTGTTAAACCCAGAAAGTGATGATAGGTCTGCACTGCTTAAAGAGTATTCTGTAAGAAAAAAAGACAACAGTAACAGGATAAGTATTGTTCTGTAAAATCTACCCAATTATTAAAGATGCCCCAGTAAAAAAACATATCTATTAGGCACAACGGTCACCTACCTACCTACCTAGGGAGTCTCCTATCTAATGGGCAATCACCACTCTCTGCATAGGCAAAGTGCATTTCTTATAATATATATAATATATAATGGCTTCATGGACAGACCCATGGTATATCAGTGTGTTTAGAAGGAGCCTGTTATTCTTGAAATAAATAAAGATGAGGCAGATAACCGATAGCTCATTACAAATAAAACTGGTTCAGTTTATACACTTTAAGAAGAACCAGGGGGCTATTTAACAAAAATCTATTTTTTTCTGCTTAGTTTGCTTAATTTTGACCATAATATTCACGTATTTGCTATGATCTAAAAAAAATATTGCCAGCTGTATAAATGTAAATAAAGTAAAATAGTAAAGTCAAATTAGCCAAGTGAAAAATTAGAAATCATTTTAAGCTCTCTACTACATTAAAAAAATATGCTTTGCTTGTGGAGAAAATGTACTTTAAAAATTTGGACAAAAATGACCAAATTAAAAAACTTGAGAGCAAAAAAAAATAGCTTTTTTTTTTTTCAAACTCAATCGGGAAAAACTGGACTGTGTTAAGTTGCAGCAAAAAAATGACCACAATGAAAACTGCCTGGAAAACATTTGACTATTTAAATGAACTTGAAAAATAAAATAGTTTGGAAGGTAAGAATATTCCTGCCATTGACTTAGATCGATTGAAAAATCTTTAAAAATTTGAAAAAACAAAAACTCAAATTTGAAAAACAAAATCAAATGTGTTTATTTTTCTGATTTTCTAAAAATTTCAGCAAGAACCTCAACTCAAATATATTTTCCCATGTATTGGAGAAATGAAAAAAAATTCAGGAAAAATTCTGCAGGTCCCTTTTTCACACCATTTCGACCAACGGAAAATATTCCTAAATCTCAAATGAATACATGGTAATTGAATTTCTGACCAGACCAATTCTGAATTGGCTGAATCAGTTTCATAGCAGTGCTGTGCAGCAGAACTTTGATATGCATTTAAAATCCAAGTCCACGAATAGCAGCTAATTCTGCACAGTTCCTTAATTTCCTCCATAATTCCCCCTTTTACTCCTTTACGTGCATTCTCCTGCATACCCGCATTTCTTCAGAGCACAGTTGAAGGTAGGAGTTTAGGAATGGAAATAGAAGCAGCTGATACAGCCTGACATAGCAGCACTCACAAATATATCAAAAGCCATCAGAAATAAAGAGATGCTGTCAAAATTACACCAGGCAAATCTTGGCATCTCTCATCTGTTGTATTAATCACAAGTTTCAAAGATATTTCAGGAATATTTAGTAAGCGTATGCAGCATCTAACTAAAAAAAACAGTATTCATATATTCTCTCCATTTGTTAGAATTCCCAAAATTCAAATCATGTTTTACAAAGCTTCTTTATTACATTTGGTTTGAAAAATTACAACTATTCATCAAGGTCAAACCTTCCAGGTGATCCCCAGCATTTGCATATGAAAATTGTGGGGAGGGCGGGATTTCACGTGACTTTTTGTTACAAAACAAGGAAGTAAACCTGTTTTTTCCAATTTTTCCTTTCCCACCCCTAATTTGCATATGCAAATTAGGACTCGCTCCGGTATTTGGCCGAATCTTCCAAGATGGATTCAGGGATTCGGCCAAATCCAGAATAGTGGATTCGGTGCATCCCTAATATATATATATATACTTACTCTCTCACTTACAAACGTGGATCTATAAACATTCATTTACACAGGAAAAGGAAAAAAAAACTGTTTAAAACCAATGCTTTCTCCCTGTTTCCATCAACCAATTTACCTGCCTCTGATACCAAGGATCTCACACCCTTATACTTGATGTTCTTACACTTTGGGGGTTATTGATCAAACTTCAAAATTTTCTCACTTTTTTCCAAAACCCCCCCCTGTTTATCGATACATTTTCAATAATTTAGTGAAGGAAATAGTGACAATAAAATCGTAAATAATTTTAGGATTTTGCACTGGACACCTACGATTTTATTGTAAAATTGCCTAAATGTTAAGACTTTTCCTGAAACCCAGCGCAATTCAAAAACATTTCCAATTGTTAAAGGGACATCTGCTTTTTACATGTTCTTGGCAGGTCTGAGTTGGAGTACTATTTTCATCAGGCTTTTAACACCATCAGACTTTAATAAATCCCAAAATAATTTTTTTTTTTCTTCGAAAATTTTTTTATTTTTCCCTTTAAAAGTCCAACTAGAAAAATTCAGAGCTTATTAAATAACCCCCTTTATATAGTATGGAAATTTGAGAAATTCTTCTGTCCTTAGAATGTGCTCGTCCAGGATTGTGCAGGTTGGTTTAAAGAGGAGTGCTAGCCATGGGAAACTAGATCACTATCACTAAGGCTACATAACAACGTGGCACTCCCAATGATTTTACCTTTAATTCTCCTCAAATTTGGAAAACCAAACCACTATGGTTTTAACATGTATTTTCCTTAAATAAACAACTTTTTACCTGCACCAGTTTGGTTACATTGGTCCACTCTGCACCAGCCTGGTACACTAGAAGCTAAAGTTTCTATAACCTTCCCTAAGCTGAAGGTCTGGGGCAAGCGCACTCGGACCCCACGTATTTATTGGTGAGTTTACTCCCAATACTATTGTGTCTTTCATCTAACTGTCACAATAAGGGCAGCATTGACAGTGCTTATTGTTTAATGTACTATGGCAGTGCACAGCAAGCCTAGGCTATGTTGGTTGCCACCAGAGAATATCTACTTGAGCTCTTCTCTCCATCAGTCAGTAGAGTTGCACAGCTGCCAAAGAGTCAATGCTGTCACTCAAGCAAAGCTGGTCCTTGTGCCCATGCTAGCAAACTGGGCTTCTAATTGTGCCCTATGTTTTTCCTTGATTGAGCGCCATGTCTGCAGCCATAGCATAATAATAAGGCAATGTGATACATACCAGTGCCATAGGTCGTTGAAATGGCAGTTGGATATCCCCCCATGCCTTGCCCTGGTAGAGTAGGGGTGGCTACAGGGACCATTGGGGTTGCCAGTGATTGTGCCAACTGTGAGTTATTTATCCTTTGATTCTAGTAAAAAAAATAAAAAATAAAGGACAACATTATTTACACATTTTTTAAAGCCGCATTCCATGCAGTCATTTACATCTTCCCCTCTTGATAAAGGGAAAAAAAAGCATCAACATGATACAAATGAATCATTTAGCATGTGGTTCCGGTGAACTCTGGCAACCCTATCATTTACAATCTTTCCAGAGACCAAGTGTCGCCATGGCAACCCATTACATCAGCTTCTCCTCGGCAATTGAACTTGCCACAAGTAAAGATTGCTTTAATGTGGGCTGAGAACAGGCCATGTGGAAAACCGATGAAATATGCATACTGTACTGTCATTGTTTCTTTATCATTCAAATGCACAAATGTCACTTTCAATTGCCTTCCTAGGGTTTATTCCTAGGGTTTATTCTGTTAATCAATGTTAGGTCTTGTGGGCATGCAGTTTAATAAATTGCCAGCAGATGGTGCTCTGGTTCCTTTTTATCCCCTACAAAATCATTCTAAACTAGTACACAACACAATTGTATGCATATTGAACAGCAATTATAGACAGAATATTGAATTTTTGCATCTACCTATTCATCTATCTATCTATCTATCTATCTATCTATCTATCTATCTATCTATCTATCTATCTATCTATCTATCTATCTATCTATTTATCTATTACATAAAATATCTATCTATCTATCTATCTGTCTGTCTGTCTGTCTGTCTGTCTGCCTGTCTGTCTGTCTGTCTGTCTGTCTATCTACAGTATCTATCATCTGTCTGTCCGTCCGTCCGTCTGTCTGTCTATCTATTTATCTATCTACAGTATATATCATCTATCTATCTATCTATCTATCTATCTATCTATCTATCTATCTATCTATCATCTATCTATCTATCTATCTATCTATCATCTATCTATCTATCTATCTATTACATAAAATATCTATCTATCTATTATCTGTTTGTCAGTCGGTCTATCTATCTATCTATCTATCTATCTATCGATCGATAATGGTGATTTTTATTCAAATTAAAGCCAAAACAAGAACTATTTTACATGAAACCCTGTACATTTGGAAACATCTTTCTCTCCTGCTCAACAAGAGAAAGGAACAATTGTGGATGGGGTATGTAGAGGAGAAGCAGCTTGAACTTACCAAGAGCAGATCCACATCCTCAGACTGAGAGCAGGGAAAAGGAGTATCAATTAACAATTAGTCAAAGTAAATTTTTAATAAAGGGCAAATCTCTTTGAAACACAGCACCATGTTATTGTATTAAGACAAATGTTGCCCAAGCAGGCTACCGAGTAGGTGCATGAGAATTAAAGGCAAACTAAAACACAGCATTGCAGACAATTCAATACTGTAGGTGTGAAATATCTGCTTAGATTATGTCCGCCTAAAGGACTGCTGTACAATATCCTATTTATGGAAGATTTAAATGTAAGAACAGGGAGCCAAATGTTTTCTGGGCTTTACATGCAATTGCAATATTCACATATGAAAAGCACAACCTCACACAAAGAAATATAGAGTTTTCTCCCAAGGTAACTTTTTTAAGTGGCCATAGAAAGCCAAGTCCTACAACAGGATGTCCCTTCCCCTAATGTATTCAGTGACAGTATAATTCATTATATGTTAAACAAGAAACATATTTTTGCATATTCAAAGCTATATAAACCATAGTAACAGCATTTGTTAGTGGCCACTAGGGGAGCTGTTACATAATAATTTAAAGGGATACTGTCTTGGGAAAAAAAATTTTTTCAAATTGAATCAGTTAATAGTGCTGCTCCAGCAGAATTCTGCACTGAAATCCATTTCTCAAAAGAGCAAACAGATTTTTTTATATTCAATTTTGAAATCTGACATGGGGCTAGACATTTTGTCAATTTCCCAGCTGCCCCTGGTCATGTGACTTGTGCCTGCACTTTAGGAGAGAAATGCTTTCTGGCAGGCTGCTGTGTTTCCTTCTCAATGTAACTGAATGTGTCTCAGTGAGACATGGGTTTTTACTATTAAGTGTTGTTCTTAGATCTACCGGGCAGCTGTTATCTTGTGTTAGGGAGCTGCTATCTGGTTACCTTCCCATTGTTCTTTTGTTTGGCTGCTGGAGGGGGGAAAGGGAGGGGGTGATATCACTCCAACTTGCAGTACAGCAGTAAAGAGTGATTGAAGTTTATCAGAGCACAAGTCACATGACCAGGGGCAGCTGGGAAATTGACAAAATGTCTAGCCCCATGTCAAATTTCAAAATTGAATATAAAAAAATCTGTTTGCTCTTTTGAGAAATGGATTTCAGTGCAGAATTCTGCTGGAGCAGCACTATTAACTGATTCTTTTTGAAAAAATTTTTTTTTCCCATGACAGTATCCCTTTAAGGATTATTTACCAAGTTAGCTCAAGATAGAAGTTCCACTCCATGTGCATATTTATACAGATTGCAGAAAACCAATGTTTTGTTGACAATAAGTTATGTTGTCAGTCATTGCAGTTAAGGAGAAAATGAAGGGTAAATAAACTCAGCTTATAAACAGTGTATATTTTCCTCCATGACAACACAAAAAAGACACTTAACTAAATATACTTAAAATACTATAGAGGATGAGGAAAGCAAAGAAGAAGAAAGCAGGGTATTACCACGGAGGGCATCATGTTCTTGCTGCCAGGTGGAATCAGAACTCGGAGGTCAGGTTTGCGGTTGTTCATCCCCAGGTTCATTGGCGGCGGTGATTTTGTTTGCATATTCTTGTTCATGTTACCAGGTGAGACCAGCAGACCTGGTGAGTTACGATGATTGCCATAACCATTACCTGTGGCCAAAACAGACACAGACGTACTTAAGACTCGGTAGCACAGAACAATGACAAGAGAAATGCAAATTGTTTATAATGAATTCCAACTCCCATAATCCTCCTGCAGTGCTAGCATAGTGATATCTGGGTGACCCTTCTACGTATTCGCAGATGAACTGCACCCGCATTTTTGGTTACTGTACCCACCATTTTTAACTACATCCACTTTTCTGTATGATCCCTTCAAGGCGATTTAGGAATTTCTGATTTATAACGTACTAATATGGGGAAATGTGATCTATATCTATCTGTCTGTCTGTCTGTCTGTCTGTTTATCTACCTATCTATCTATCTATCTATCTATCTATCTATCTATCTATCTATCTATCATCTATCTATCTATCTATCTATCTATCTATCTATCTATCTATCTATCTATCTATCCATCTATCATATATCTATTATCTATTTATCTATCTATATATCTATAATCTATCTGTCTATCTATCTATTTATCATCTATCTATCTATCATATATCTATTATCTATTTATCTATCTATATTTTTATCTATCTATCTCTATCTATCTATCTATCTATCTATCTATCTATCTATCTATCTATCTATCTATCTATCTATCTATCTATCTATCTATCTATCTATCTATCTATCTATCCTCTCTCTTGGGTAAAGTAAATCTAAGCTTCATTATAGGCAACAACACAAACAGTGAAATGGGAGAGGCACACACGTGGATGATTTGACTGTGGAGCAGTAACCACAGAAATCGGTAAGTTTCCCTGAATGAACAATTGCATAAGGACTAATGAACATCTTATTATCATTTATTATTAACATGTATTTATATAGCGCCAACATATTTCGCAGCGCTTGTATTACTGTTCTATACAGCTAACAATGTTCCCCTTTATGTTAATAATCCTAAAGGCTGCTTTTGTTCTCTATAGAGAATCTTTATTCTCATCTCTGCAAACAAAAGGGGTAGAACGACAGAAGAGGAAAATGCATTTGTGCATGTTGTACGTTTGCCTATATCATTCAGCATCTGTTGGAATATAAAGCAAAGTTAACCCTTTCTTATAAATTGGTATATATCCCCTTAAAATTGTTGCTTGCAGTGTCTCATCCTTTCTACATATCTTATTAGAAGGCACTTAATTCCATCACAGATCTTTTCTTATGTCTTGTTCCTTGTATCCCTACAGCGCTAAATCAACACTTGATGAGAGCCTGTTTCCTATTAGTAACCGGCAACGCTTCACTCTGATATGTCAGCTTATTGAGACATATGTCTTGCTAATTACATTTGCATGCTTGTGTTTACTTACTCACTTGTGATTGAGGGGCTCAGATAAGGCTTATTTTCATACCAGCGTGCAAGTGATTTTTTTTCTCTTACAATTTCAGACAATCAAGCCGGCTAGGGAAAATGACTTTGCAAGGGGACGTGGAATTTATTTTTTTGTTTTTCTTTCTGTTTTTTTTTTATTTTCCAGATGATTTTAAGAATGCACCAATGAAATAATTAAATAATGAATGCCAGTTGAAGGATGTCTTTTGATGTAACATTTTGGAAAGGAGCAGAAGCAGATCCTTCTTCCCCTCAAGTAAAGGAGGGGGCCCAGCCCATTTGGGTCGGTGCCAGTTCTTGGCAGATATTGCAAGTTTTTAAGACATATAATACGCATTAGAGCTTCCAGTTGCTAAATTATGATGCTGCAGGCATTCTGAAATGATAAAGACCAGGTTCTCAGAGAGACCAGGCTTTGATAATCGTTGATAAATACAAGCATGTGGTTTGCAGAAAAGGACATGTTGCCTCTTAAACCGCTCTTTAACCTCAGCCTTTGCTTTCCCTACAGAAGGGTGGCGTGCTCTGTGGCATTTCTACGTGCGCCAGATAATCTTATCTGTGCCAGCTTTCTTCTTTAAACAAATACATAAAAAAACCAGGGGCACGGTTTTGTGCCTTTAAATTATATGTGCTGTAATATTATAATGAATATATTTAAAAATATATAATATAGTTTTATTTTATATAATGAATGTATAAAGCACCAACATATTCTTTGGCCCTGTACATTAGAAGGGAGCAGAACTGATACATACAGATTACATTTTTACTATTCAGTTATACTGTTTAGACAGTATAGGAGTATAGAAATCCCCCCCTCCCCCATGATTTTGGATGATTATGGCTGAAATATTATATATATTTTTTTAAATATTACAGTGACAGGACAAAAGTCAGTTATAACAGATAACACAGGCTAAAACTTCTTACAAATCAAGTAAATATGCAACATGCAACAGTGTCTGTCTCTGCCCATCAACTGTACATGCCCAGCCCTTTCTCTATTAGTGTAATGTCTCTAGCACTTTAGGGCCCATACACATGGGTGTTTGTACCTGTGCCCACCTGTGGTTAATTCTTCATGTGTTCCACCTCTGTTGAGCGCAGGAACAAATGCAGCCCATGCTTCCTGATCAGGCTGTACTCATTTACACAAGTGCAATGCAACTTGATTCATGGACTAGCTTAGAAGAATCTACATAAGCTAGAAGCACCTAAGCTCAAAATAAATACTGAATATAATGTTCTACATTCATTTGGCAAAACAAAAGCACAGAAATATGATGATTACTATAACTAATTATAAAATATAATAAAATACAAAACCTATAAGCAAATAAACTGAATATATTAAGATTATTGGGCACATTTACTTATTGGGCACATTTACTTAGGGTCGAATATCGAGGGTTAATTAACCCTCGAAGTAGGTGGTCAAAGTTTTTTTAAAGAGACAGTACTTCGACTATCGAATGGTCGAATAGTCGAACGATTTTTAGTTTGAATCGTTCGATTCGAAGTCGAAGTCGTAGTCGAAGGTCGAAGTAGTCAATTCGATGGTCGAAGTAGCCAAAAAAATACTTAGAAATTCTAAGTATTTTTTATTCTAATCCTTCACTCGAGCTAAGTAAATGTGCCCCCAAGTATGTGATAGCAGGCTGAGAACCCAAAGTGAAAGTACTATAAAGCAGCTCAGTCATTCATTAGCACAGGAAACCCCCTTACTTAAAGTAAAGTTTATCAACCAAAATACAATTTAGAACTGTACGTTCACTACTTCCTCGCCTGTGGTAGAACACATCACAACCCAGAATAGGGAGCCTGAACTTGTAACCAGAATTACAAGGTCATAGACTTATAGAAGAGGCTTCTGGGGAGCGTTTTAATAACACAAAAGCTGGACATGCCTAACTTAAAGAGGGTTATTTATTAAAGTCTGAATTAAAATCCAAATTTTAGTGGGAAAAAACCCTCACAATTTTCAAGATTTATTATACCCCGAGGATGGAAAAAGTCAAAATCTGAAAATCCGGCATATCAGACCTATGGAGGTTGTATATAAGTCAATGGGAGAGGTCCCTATCCTATTTGGAAGTTTATGTGGTCTGCGCTGGAATTAGTCTGAAAATCCGACGTTTCGGGCAAAAATCTGGCTTTTTGGGGAAAAGTCCAAAAAAATTCGGAAAAAAACTCAGAAAAAAACGCACCATTCAGATTTTCACTCGCCTTTTTCTTTGTCCCCAAACTAATTGTGATTTTTTTTCCAGTCATGGATTCTAGTTTAGTTGGACTTTTTGGATGAAAAAAATCTGAAAAATTTGGACTTTGATCAATAAGGCCCAAAGTGTCATACTTGAGCTAAATTCTATTGCATATACAGCAGAGAGAAAGGAATAAATGTGATTCAAGAGCTGTAAGCGGATATACAGTGACTCTCCTGCAATTGCTACATTTATATTCCCATTATTTGTATCTAGCATGAGCTGATGAAGACAGAAGTTCAGCAAGTGTTAGATTTGGTTTCTTCAGGTAGAGAGCATGCATGTGTCTTCTTTGCCCTCCACTAGGCTTGTACTGTTTAGGACAAAGTCTCAACTAAATTAACTGTCTGTGATAGTGGTTTCACTAATATATGATGTTTATTAGAATCTAACAAACATGTTTTATGGGGTAAGACCCTTACTCATGAAGCTAGCTCCTGTAACATCTGGGCAGTTGCCAGAATTATTGTGAAAAAATAATAAAGAACATTTGTTTACCTGTTTTATACAAGCTGTATATACTCCCCAAGGAAGTCTGGTGCTCATTACTCAAGTACATATGTATAGAATGTTATCAACAACACCCCCCTCTTGTCATATGCACAGACATACCCATGAGAAGTAAAAACATTCAGTTCTTGCCTCTTCCAAGGAGGAAAAAAGTGCTACAAGATTGTGGAAATTTTTGGTAAATCCTCTAGAAGGACATGGTGTCTGTGGCAGAGGAACTCCATAGTTCTAGTTGCCTTAGCGGTCCAATTGGAAATCATGGGTTAATGTGAATAACCTCATTTGCATTTTAAAAGAGAGGAAAGAAAACATGCAAAAACTAAATGTACAGTTTGAACATGCTTTAATTCTACACTTTACAATTACATTCCGACTGGAAAATGATCAAATTAAATGGAGTTCTGTGTGCCGTGTCACATTCCACTGCCCACTTGAAAGAGCAAAAATGATATGTCATAAATGAATGGATTTCCTGATTATACAGTGCAAGAAAATGGAAAACAGATGGATTTACAGAGAAGGGTGCACTTTACTTCTAGCTGAAGTCTGAATGAGATTCTTAGTTATATGTGGATCTGAGACTATAAACGAACTGAAAATAGGACAAAAAGAGGAAATCAGAGTAAGAATGAAAACGAGGAGTCATTGGACGGGTAATCTCAGAGTGTATATGTTATCTCTCTGCTGTCAGAATGAGAAAGAGGCTAGCAAGACCTAGAACCCCCATCCGATCATGATCAAACGGCTCCAGTGGGTGTGCAGCTGTATGAGGGGTCATGGACTTGGCAACTAAAGCAAGGCCAGCAATATCAGGCCGGAATCCAAAAGTATTTTGGCTGGCCATGCAAAAATATTGAACAAATGTTTTTAATTCTTCTTTCGTTGTTTTACTGACAATTATTTAGGCTAATGACACCTATGCCAAAAAATAAATAGTTATAGATAACTATATATTGTCATAATATTCCAAAGGTCCACTTAAATTATACTCTATGATGCACTCTATCTCAACAGCATATGGGGTTTCCAAAAGAATTAGGTCAAAGTACTACTGAAGGGTGTAGGTCCTATCTGACTCCCAAAGTGTCACTCTGAGGTCCCTCAAAAAGTGTAGAAATGAACTAAAGGAAATATTGTAGAGGGCAAAGCTGGTGAACCACTGCTGCACTAGAGTTGCAAAACCTGTGCTGAAATAAATATTCCCATGTCAACCCTAATGGCAGGAACTACATACAACAGAGATGGATAAGCAAAGCTTGGCATTCTTCATATGCTGTAGAACTACAACAGAAAGCATTCAACTGTCAGGGGGATGCTGGGAATATAAAGAGTTTGTAGCATGCATAGCCTATGGGTATAAATCTAGTGTATGCACCTTCTTAACATGGCACAGGAAAAATAGGCCATGCATAAATGTTTCTGCTTCTGTGTGCATTGACTTACTCCCTTTTGCTAGTGCTGAAAAACAGTAAAAACACAAGGCTGCTTTAGTAATAAGCCCCATTATTTTGTAGAAAATTGTTGCCTTTTATATAGTTTTCATGTACAGTGCTGAAAACACAAATAGTGTTGTTAGTGCTGATGGGCATGTGCTAGCCCTTTAACAAAAACATATGGAGAGTAGGGATGTAGCGAACCGCCGATAATGTGTTCGCGAACGCCGTTCGCGAACACCGGCAAAAATTGCGAACAGTTCGCGAACTTCGAACATCCGAAAATCGTTCGATTCGAACGATCGAAGGATTTTAATCGTTCGATCGAACGATTTTCGTTCGAATCGAACGAAAATCGTTCGATTTTAGCGATCGAATGGTCGAATGGTCGAACGATTTTGACGCGAACGCCTATTGGCGAACGTCGCGCGACGTTCGCGAACTTGCGGCGGACGCGAACAGCCGATGTTCGCGCGAACAAGTTCGCCGGCGAACAGTCCGCGACATCCCTAATGGAGAGCCCAGAAGTATGCTGGTAAATTCTAGATGTATTGTTTATGTGGATAAATAAAGAGTACATTTTTGTTTCAGTGCCGTACATTTCCAAGAAGAAACAATCTTGCTGGTTACATCTGGCAACTGACTATAGTGTGTTTGTGGTTAATATTTTGCAGCTGGTTGTTTTTAATTCTACCTAAAGCACACATGACATTGCTGTTGCTGTCAGTACAATGGAGAATATGGATAGCAGGCCACATTTCTTCTCTAGCTCGGCTGCAGTGCGTCCGCCATGAAATATTTAATCACCCAGACTCTCTGCTCATTAGGTAATTTCAGATTAATAATTCCCTGCTATTAATCTTCCCATAATGACTTTGAAATATTTAGTCTGTGGTGCAATATAGAAGCAGATCTGCAATGACTGGCAAGAGCAGAGGCTTTTATATAAATTATTTAAAAGGACAGTACCCAAGAAATGTAAAGGATTCACACCATATAAGATTATTAGATATTAGAAGTTGTACCCAAACTGTGCTTGCTGGACCATATTAAGGTGCAAGGATGATGAATTAAGGGCCCAGCCTGAAGCCAAGTTAGTTAGTGAGACTGTGGGAGAATGCCTATTTTCACTGCTACATTCTGCCAAAAGCCCAACCTACATCGACGTAAGGTGATTTTATGTGCTGTGCTAAATAACATTTAACTAAATAAAATTGTTACAAGTAATGGGGGCCCTGGACAAATGTTGGACCACACGTAGGAGTTAAAACCAAAAAGCCACTGCCCCATAAATAACATATTGTACCCTAAGCCATGTTGGTAGTAACTTTATATCAGCCCTTGACTGGGCCTGTTAAGACCACCAAGAAAACTGACAATGAGAGCCCAGTTTCACAAAAGGGCAAAATGTTAATAGGTGTCATATGGACATATGGTCAAAATAAGACATAACAGATGAGAATTCTCCTTGGCTTGGGCCCATTACTTCTCCAGACCATGGGGCAAGTTTACTTACCTCCGAAGTTGTGCCAGCGTTGGCTTCGTCGCACCAGGGCACCACTCGGGGAGCGACGTTGCTCTAGCATTAATTCGTCAAGCAAAGTGAAATTACACTAGCGATGCCTAATTTGCATACAGCGCCAAGTTAAAGTATTATGGACATACTGTATATGGAGCAGCAAATACATTGCACTACACAAGCCTGGGAAAGCTTTATAACATAAAATAGAGTGGTTATTTTGCCCTATACATGGTCTGAGGTGGCGAAGGCAAGTCTGGCGCAAGAGGTAACATTCAGTAAAATGCGCAAGTTAGTCAATAAGCATAGTTACTTCCCTTCGCCATAGCGCAACTTCACCTGGTGTAATAATAATTCACTCTACCATGTAAAATTGAATTCCTGAACCAACAAGTATATATTTTTTTTAGTTGTAATATTGGTGTGTAGGCAGCCATCTCAGGCCATTTTGCCTGGCCATGTGCTTTCAGAAAGATCCAGTACTGCACTATGGAACTGCTTTCTGACAGGCTTTTGTTTCTCCTACTCAATTTAACTGAAGGAGTCGCAGTGGGACATAGATTTTTTACTATTGAGTGCAGTTCTTTTATCTACCATGAAACTGTTATCTGGTTCTCATTGTTCTGCTGATGAGCTGCTGGGTAGGAAGGGGGGGGGGTGATGTTACTCCAACTTGCAGTGCAACAGTAAAGAGTGACTGAAGTTTATCAAAGCACAAGTCCCATGACTGGGGGCACTGCCAATATGTCTAGCCCCATGTCAGATTTGAAAAAATCAGTTTGCTCTTTTGAAAAACAGATTTCAGAGCACAGGTCTGCTGGAACAGCAGCATTAGCATTTGAAAAAAAAAAACAAAGGTTTTCCTATGACAATATCCCTTTAAGTTTAACAGAGACACTGTTTTGGCCCAGCAAGGCAAGTGGTTTCTTAGGATTTAATTTAAAAGACACAATGAGCTAGGCTAGGGTCATCAGCAATGTCACTAAGACTAAATAGCCCTACTCCAACACAGATGGCAAAATTAAAGCTGTAATTTTGCTCATTGTGCATCACTAGCCTATTAAGGTGAAGTTGAACATTTATACATATCCTTGCAACCCATCCCTGCAGTGGTATAAATAATATAAATTAAATACTTTCTATAGAAACTTTTAAAGGAAATTAAACACATTCTGCATTCACAAATATAGCAAAAAAACCTGAACTCTCCTTCATTTTCAAACATGATTATATCATTAGATTTAACCTATTACATATTGATAATACAAAGCTCTCTGTTATATGGAGGGAGTCTGAACAAAGACAATACTTGATGTCACTCAAATTAGACTAAAAGACATGCCAAGCTCCTAAATAGTTTTATTGTTTAAATATAGTATTGGGCAGACAGTTGAACTCTGAACTGAACTCATCTTTTCATCCAGCTTTCTACCAGATCTCCCCCCATGCGCTGCAAAACAAGCATGTGCAATGGAATAGCAGACAATGAACAAAGGCAAAGCTATCCCTGAAAAGCACAGTGGCAGGACATTTAAACACAAGAACTGAGATGTCTAGAGGGTTTTGCATTTATCTTTCTGGGAGAAATAGACACATTTGGGGCAGGCGGGACATGAAGTCATGAGGGTTTCCAGTAACAAAAATAAGACTCCTTAATTCCATATTTGCTATGTGACCTACTGACCATTTATAGCCTTACAGCATGTTTTCAGTAGCAATGACTGCCTTTCTACTGAGTGCAAATTCCTTATAACAAACAGGAATTATGTTCACTGGTTCCACTGATTTACATCTCAGGCCACTGACTACTGGGGGACTCCTTAAGATAAACTTGAAACATCAGGTTGCTAGGATCATCTTTTATCTCTTGGCAGAACCCACAGTGCACCTACAAGCCCTAACAAAGTTCTTGGCAGAACCCACAATGCACCAACAAGCCCTAACAAGTTCCAAGTAGAATCGAATGATATAATGATGTTTGAAAATGTAGGAGAGTTCAGGGTTCAAGATAAAATTGAAACATCAAGTTGCTAGGGTCATCTTTTACCTCATGGCAGAACCCACAATGCACCTACAAGCCCTAACGAAGTTCCAATGCATTAACAAGGTCCCCAAATAACTATTTCCCCCCAAAACATCTATACTAATATTTACTGTACTTTTTGTGGGTATCTAGCCAATAGCTTTTAAGGTGCTGAAGCAAGACCTGAAGACTTCTCTGAGCATAGGCATCAGTTCCCTTGGGTCATACATGATTATACTTCAAGTTGGCTCCCTAACATTCCAGCTTTACCTGGGGCCCTATATTTTGAACCCTAACCTTGAAAGACCTTCTAAAATTCTAATGGCGTCGCTTTAAAATATATAGCAAATATACCTGTGTTAAACTTAAAGAAAGAAACTTTGTATGCTTCACACATAGGGGCAGATTTATCAAGGGTCGTATTTCGAAGTGGAAAATACTTCGAAATTCGACCATCGAATAGAATCCTCCGACATTCGAATTCGAAGTTGGAGGATTTTATTCATCGTACGATCGTATTCCGATCGTAGTAAGATCGTACGTTCGTACTTCGAAACATACGATTCGAACGATTTTCCTTTGAATATAAAAAACTTTGCTCTGGAAGGTCCCCATAAGCTGACATAGCACTTCGGCAGGTTTAAGTTGTTGAAGTATTGAAGTCGAAGTTTTTTTAAAGAGACAGTACTTCGAATATCGAATGGTCGAATAGTCAAACGATTTTTACTTTGAATCGAAGTCGAAGTAAATTCGAAGTCGTAGTATCCTATTCGATGATCGAAGTATTCAGAAAATTATTTCGAAATTTGAACTTTTTGTACTTTTCACTCGAACCTTAGTAAATCTGCCCCATAGTGTTTAGGATATCTCGTCTAGTTTCTAAGTTGATCTAGCATTCACAACACAATAAAGCTCTTCTTCTCTTACTGAGGTTGATACACTTGTTTGTGATCAATAGAGTTTCTTCTGAGAAGGAGAAAACTTCACTGGTTTAAGAATCAAATAAATGATGAGTCTGACTAAAAGTCCATCAAGATGCATCTCGGGTACATAAATAAAGCAACAACTCAGGTTTTGCTGGATTGTGATCAGGTTGCTAAATATAAAGAAGACAAGATGGCAACCGGAAAAAATAATCTAGATGTGTTCAGACTATAAGGTAAAAACCTTGCCTCGGGCATCATTTCCCCACAAGTTACCTGGAGCGACAAAAAAATGCTCCTTAGTAACTTCAAGAGATGCTTTTCCAGGTTTTAAACCGGAAATTAGGCTGATCTAGTGCATGAGAGCATAACGGCACTCTCTGCACTAGCAACATCACGGGACCCACCTCAGGGCAGTTTAGGGGCCTGTCTGTTTATAAAAATTCCCATTACAACAAATATTCATCCAAATAGTTTGGAAGTCAAAAATTGGCTTCTAATCACATTGACCAATGTGTGTGAATGAGATAGGCACTATAGATTGTAAGCTTCACTGGGGCAGAGAGTGATGTGAATGATGTATACTCTATGTAAAGCACTACCTATGTGTCTTTACACTATATCAATCAAGCATAATAATAATTGTGAAAAGGTATATCCCTTAACTCAAAATCTTCTGCCTATGACTAAGTACCTGAAGGTATGAAACGTGTAAGACCGAATACCACAGGGTTTGTATGTATATTTTCCTTTCAATGTAGATTTTTTAAATACATTTCTTATTTTTGTGAAATATATTCCTTTTTGCAGTTTGATGTGCCCTTTGGCTCTGGGGGCTGTAACATGTTAACTGTGTCCTTTTTTGACTGCTTAATCGTATCCCCTATATAGGACAAATACAGCTTTATAATAATAATAATAATTATAATAATTGAATCAGATGCATTATATGTGAAGCACATATTTCAGTCACCTTTGTTTAAAAAGCTGGTCTGATTATCAGGGATTGTGGCACTACCCTGTCTAGATCACCTCCATTCTTACAAGAGACACACAATTTCCCACTCAAATGAATGGAAAGGGACTCAGGCAATAGTCTAAAGATACTGTTCTCCGGTCTATTGTGATAGACAATACCTTATACAAGACAAGATCTTGTACCACAGCTCTGGCAGCCATGTCCAACGCTAATAGCAGAGGGGTAATGGGAAGCAAGGGTTTAGTCTAAAGCTGGCCATAGACGTTGAGATTTTTAAAAGATCAGATCTTGATTGTGAGACCACGATCTTCTCAGAACGATCGTACGATCGTAAAAATTTACCATAAACTAAAAAGACCAATTTGCCAGGAAAACAAAGGGGAGCTGCCTGCTTGGCCCTGCAAACATAAGATAGATTGCACTGGGACCGACAAAGATTTTTTGACCTGGCCGATCAATTTTCCGACAGATGTCGGCCGAAAAATCGTAAGATGTATGATCGTTCGAATACCACTAACCGCACGATAATTTTAGGCTTCCCTAAAATCGGTCGTTCGGCAAGAAGAATCGTCGCGTCTATGGGGAGCTTTAGAAAGGATTTCAAAATGATACTGGCATATTCCTTTAAAAGTCTGGAAAGTCTTTATCACTTTAAAGCAACAACGATGAAATACATTATTCATTTAACCTTTGAGCTTGTTGTGTTTTACCTGCACTGGTGCCTGCACCGGTTGTGAGGTCCCCACCCATGAGACCACCTACGAATTAAAAATAAAAAACACAGAGTTAGCAGAGTTGAAACCGACCACAGATCCCACATCTTAGATGACTTCCATAAAGCTGCTTGGTACATATTCACCATTAATTTACTTGTGTCTAGCTTTGGATAATATAGGGCTAAATATAACCTCAAGCGTTCTCGGCATCTTATATGTGAAATATACATTTTAGTGCCCAGGAAAAAGCAGTCACTGTGATCTGTAAATAGGGCAATGTTTCACTGGCTTTAGTCTACTCAAGTACAACATAGTCTGCTAATGTAAAACTGTGTAAAAATGTCTTGAATTTTTAACAAGGAACATTAGCAGGTATGGAACTGAGAAGTGGGCAGAATGCCAGTCTTGTGGATGGAATCAGGCAAATCATACCTGCGTTACCTGCACTTGGTGGTCGATGCGTCACGCCAGGAGACATGCTGTTTCTATGCAGGGATGGGTGGGAGAGTGGCAAAAGGTTGTGGTTACCCAGTGAACCAGCTGGATTACCGTATGCCAAACTGTTTGGATTGGACACTGGGATAGAAACGGGCATCTCAAAATTAGGAGGAGGAACGGCCTAAGTGAAATAAGAGAAGAAATATTTCATTGTAACAACTGTATGGAATATTAGAACAAGCAACACTGTCACATTGTTTTAATACATCTTTATACCTTGCATTGCAGCTGATAAATTTAGGCTGGCGCCGATATGTCAGATCAGCACTGGCAAATTATTCATGTAATGTGCATTACATTATTAAATGAAAATAATAATGTTATAATAAAAATCATCACATACAATGAAATAGAGCTAATGAAGCATACAACATAGAAGGAGCATTGCTGTGGGTCCCCTTAGAGCCTGAAGTTGTCACCCCAACTTGCAAACTCCTAAAGATGTCTCTGTCTGTAAATATTCCATTCTCTCCACGGCCATGACCTGCAGTTGTTCTCTGATCAACTATGTCTCCCCCAGACATCCATGGAATTAATCTGAACGACTAAAATATATTTATCAATCTTTGGACTCCTTTAAACCATGTAAGCAAAGTAAAATATAGATTTGAATAACTGCTTACGCATACTGGTGCAAGCTAATTATTATAATTATATAGTGAATAAAGTACCCCCTCTTGTAAAATATAAGGATATTATAAGTTACCGAGGAGTTTCATGACCATATAAAAACACGAGGCCGAAAGGCTGAGTATTTTTATACAGGTCATGGAACTCCGAGGTAACTTCTAATATCCTCATATTTTACAACAGGGGGTACTTTATTTATTATAATACACAAGTTTCAGTGAGTCATGTGACAGAAATGACATCAGAACTCACCGTTTATAACTGATGGCATCAGAACTCACCGTTTATAAGGATATGATTTACAAGATATTCATGGCTTTTGTGTATTATAATTATATATTATTATAATTATAATACAGAATATTATTTCTGCTTCTCAGGAAAACGAAAACAAAAGGCAATTGATAATAATAATAATAGTAAACATAATTTCACCAAATGCAGAGGTTTTGTTTTGTTTTTTTAAAACTTCCATTTTCAGAGAGTTCAAGCACATGTTAAGAAATGTGAAACAAATGTGCCTTTAATGCTAAATAAATTCGTATTGTTCATTTGCTTTATGATGTGTCCTCGGCATTATAGGGCATGGACAAAAACTGTTCAGTAAGGATATTAGTTGAAGGTTCGATACCTTGTTTTGAATCAGCAGTTTAGAACCATGAATATCCTATAAAATATTTCCTAATAAATAGTGCTTGGTGATGTCATTGTCACATGGTTCACTGAAACTTGTGCATTTTTAAAAATAAAATATCAACCCCTGTTGTACAATATGACAATATTTGACGTGACCTTGGAATTCCCTGACCTGTATGACTGTTACAGTATATGGACAGGGAGCTCATTGGAGATATCTTATTCTTTTACAACAGGGGTTATACTGGGCACTATGGAGTATCAAGCAGTAGGCATAAATCCTTTGTAAGAAAATGAGGCATATTGTTGCATATTTGCTTGGTGGGCTGATGGCTCCACAAATGTGAGTTAACGGACTAGGATATCCCCGCAAACCCTTGTCTAGTAATTATGAAAGCTTGTTTAAGAGACTCTCAGCAAAGCATGCTAATAATTGTACTCAAAAGTACAAATGCAGGCCTAATTATTAGCAGATGCCTTTGCCCCATAAAATACATGTCCTTAGGCTCTTTGTGCGGAAAGCTGAGCGTCCCTTTTCATGATGTGCCATTCCCAACTTTTCTGTTGGCAGAGATAGTGTTTTCTTATGGATGAAGAAGTCAGGTTCCTCTTTGTACTAGTGGTTACAGATATAACCCATGTTTCATATCCACAGCCCAGCCTTTCAATGGTTCTTCTTTTTTCAGGAGCAAAGGCTTGCCGTTGTGCATTTTAACTACTGGCTGTGTGTTCTTACCACCCCTAGTTTGTGGTCAGGTGGGCAAGACAAACCCAAAATGGATATAGTGTGCCATGTGTTTAGAAGGTCTGTGAGGCTGTCATTTTGACGGTGCCATCCTTCCTGTGTAAAATGGCAGTGTCCAGCTTTCAGACCAGGACACCCTATACTTTAAAACCACAATAACCACATTCTGAATTGCCCTTTGTGGGCGCTCAAGGTCAGTAATTGACTCTGGACACCATTTGTTTTAGTTGAAGGTTTTGCACAGCAGAGGTTTTTGAGTTTATACAACATTTGCAGTCACTTATTTTTCTGTTCTTGTTTAGGGAGGGCACAACAAATTACAGTGAGGCATGGAATATTTTCTATATCATATATAAGAATGCTCCGGAATGTTTAATGGTTTCTCTGCAGTCCTTGCAACAGTAAAACTCCTTCAGCTGTTGGGGAATGCCGGGAGTTGTTGTTTAACATGAGCTGAAGGTTGGACATTTACAATCTAAAGCAAATAACATGTTTTATCTGCATGAAATGAGCTTACTAAAGAATATTTTAACATATATGGTGTAATGAGAGTAAGGGATTCACACCAGGTTTGGGGGATTTCACATATCTCAGTAAAATTCTTTGTTCCCTCCCGTTAGTAATCCTCGCCTCCTGTCCATCTCAATGCCAACAGCTGTTATTGCTGTAATCAACATGGCTTTTAAGAGGCATTCATGTCCCACTTCTCAAATTGCAGCACTGCTAAATAAGCAGCTAAAATGGCTTGTGTGAAAACATACTGTAGCTATCACGTCACCCAAGAATTTAGGAGAATCATAAGTGCAATCGGCAGTGCACAGAGCCCTAAAGCTGCTTGTCATTTCGGTATGCACATGGCAATTAAGGAAATCGGCCTAGTTCACTTCTAATAATAACGCCTCTTCTTTCAAGAACAATTGTTTGGGTCATTTAAATATCGTCTCTTTTTGTCACGTCTGATATCCTGCCTCATCATTATCAATAAGAGATGCATTTTATCTCCTATGGTTTTGGTCTTGAAGTAAGGTCAGGTGTACATTGTTCTTAAGTTGGGAAAGTCTGGTGTGGCAAACGCCTGTAACAGCAACAATAAAAAATGTGTAGAATATCTGTAATTTCCATATCCTGCCCCTTTTTTAGCTTTTCCTCAGGTTTTTTTTTCTTCAAATATTAAAATTAAATTAACCACATATAATTGCTTTAATATTCAGAGGAGCAGAAAGTAAAACTCCAATGCCAACCCTGACTCACTCAAGCTTAAATAAGAGGTGTGCAAATTCAATGAATGCCTTTAAGAAGAGCTTTTATGCCTTCTTGCACTAGGATAATATTCAGGGCTGCATCTCAAGGTCCACAGTTGCCAAAGAGGAAAAAAAATGAAGTGTTGCCAGGAATGCAGATAGAACCCCCAAGACCCCACCTCTATTTATGTTAAGATGGACAGAATAATGGAAACTTTGTATCAAAGGTAACAAAGGATGTAAATAAAGTTCATCACAGTTGTCCAGAAGGAAGCTCCACAGCATCATATTCACTCATATAGGCTTTTTTTTATCAAAAGATGAACTCTGTTTTCACCTGTTCATAAGCAAAGGTCCACATTTGCTAAATATACTCCTAAAATCTTATACCAGTAAAAAGGAGAGCTGTGGATTTCCTCTGATGAAGACTTTTAAGATTTTGTTTGTCAATAAGAACATTTCTAGTCACTGAGGGGACTATTAAATAAAGTGAAACTTAGAAATGACATTCAGAGGGTTATTTACTAAAATCCAAATTTTTGTGATTAAATAAATAAAGTCTGACCAAACTAGAATCCACGATTCAACCTTATTTATTATTAAAAAAGCACAATTTAGTCGGATTGGGGGAAAACAAGATAAAATCAAGCAATAAACCCGAATCAAACTTTTTTTTCGGATGTTTTTACCTAATTGATTTTTTCTGGCTTTTTCAGGATTTTTGTCCAAAAAAGTCAGATTTTCGGGCTAATTCAAGTGCAGACCACAGAAGGATAGGGACCTCTCCCACTGATTTATATACAACCTCGGGAGGTGTGAGATGGTGGATTTTTAGATTCAGACTTTTTGCAGCATCGGATTTTAATAAATCCCAAAAAATTTGAGTTAAAAAAAAAATCCACAAAAATTCGAGTTTTGCAACATAAAACCCGATCAGACTTTAGTAAATAACCCCTGTAATGTCCTTCCAATGAACAGTTCTATGCTATTCACAGAAAATAGTAAATAAAAAGGAAAATTTGTAAATGTGCAACTAGTTAAGTGTTGGATTAAGAGGTGAACTGGAGAAACAACTCAAAATATACTTGTTAAATAACTTTACATTAAACATTTTTAATTAGAGTCTAGACAGAAGTCTTGTGGTTTAGGATTAGATCGCTATATAAATAGCCAAGTGGCATGACATTTCAGACAAAAGGAAAGCTAGGACACAGGGGCATGATCATAGGTGGCGAAATGCTCAGAGGTAAAATTACAAAATACTACTTACTAGAAGGGCAGTGGAAAGAAGAATAGTCTCTAGAAATACTTATGTGTCTTTGAGGCCAAGTTCACAGTAATCAGTATTCTTGTATAGCATACTGGATAGGGTGGATTGAATGTCACAGTCTGCCTTCAACTGTCCTGATCAATGTAAATACTAGAGAAAAATACTCATTTCTCAGCTGGGCAGTAAGGCCAAACCCAAAACAATAATTTTATTGGGCAGAGTTGTCTCCTTCAGGCGACATATATCTGGCACCACCTATTTTGTAATTAATGACGATGTTTAATAGTACTGATTTAATTGAGGTTTAATAATAGTGATTTAATTGAGCTAAGTTACAAACACACATACTCCCTGGCAATGTATGGTATAGACACGCACCTTTTTAAAAAAGAGCAAAGGCCTTGATAAATAAGACTTTATCCAGAACTAGGTGGCCTCTTTATTAAACTGATGATTACAGTGGCTGTTTCTCACCACAAATCCTCACAACTTAAAGGAACAATCTTTGCTGTAGTTTTCCCACTTGGGGGTGGCACAGAAATAGCCAATATGAGACCCTCTGGCAGTTTCACATGATTGACTCACTAGTTGCTAATCATGAACCTGACAGCATAGTTTATAAGCCAGTAGGGTGAATGCCAAGCTAATCTTGCTAAATCAATATAGCTCATTTACTACAAAACCTGAGCGTTTCCAGGTATGATGATTCCTATAGCTTTCTATTTTACATGGTGGTGCAAGCATGTACTAAACTGAATAAAATGTCACATTTTGAAGGGTTTAATAATGCCAATACAGGTATGGGATCTGTTATCCAGAAACCAGTTATCCAGAAAGCTTTAAATTATGGGAAGGTCAGATCTTTCAAATTTTTAAAAAGGATTTCCTTTTTCTTTGTAAAAAATAAAACAGTACCTTGTACTTGTTCCCATATAAAATATAATTAATCCTTACTGGAGGCATGACAATCCTATTTGGCTTTGTATGACTAAGATATGGAAAGCCAAATGACAGAAAGACTCCTTATCTGGAAAATCCCAGGTCCAGAGTATTCTGTATAACAGGTCCCACGCATGTATAGGTCTTTAGAGAGAGGCTGAGCCTTAAAAAAAGAGATCTGGGGGATCACATCTATCCCAGGGGTCTCCAGATGGACAGAACTGCTCTAGAACCATATGTTCCTCTGAAGTTTAGGAAAATGGGTACATTATTGAACACTTTGAGCAGAAGGTTCTAAAGCCCACATAATAAGAGAAGCCCATTTACATATGTATGTCATCCCAGCTGGAGAAAACAATCAATCATACACTGATTTATATGCATATAAACACATATTCCATTCAAGATTGCATCAAAAACAGACAGAAAGAAAACAGCTCATGCAAAGTTATTTCTCCTAAATGACTGGCAAGGCATGTGAATTTCCTTGAGGCCGAATATTAAATGTAACCCAACGTTACAGCACATCAATGAATGCAGGATATTTAGGAAAAGCCTTAGAATGCTTTAATCTCACCCCAAAACACACACACACATGATTTAATCCCTGTCATGGAATCACATGCACTTTGGTTCCCTGCAATTAGAGAAAAACCCATTAGTACAATTGCATTTTTGGTGTACTTTACAGAATGCCAGATTACCCAGAATGCCTTGAAGTGATAGTTCCTTATGTACTGAAACTTTGCTCAGATTGTTTCAGAATTTAGTACTTGGTTTTCAGAGGGGAAATAGTGAAGTATATTCTATTTTTATGACTTTTCATTTATGATGGGGCGTTTAGCCAACTGAATGCATTCTGTCTGTATAAATTTATACACGTAAGTGAAAGCTGCAATAACGCTTTCCTTTCATGTGAAAACAGCACATATTTTTGACTAATAGATTGTAATGTTCCAGTGGAGTTTGTAGGCATTGGCTTGGGCTTACGGCACACAGGGCACTTTCCAGTAGCTGTTTATAAAGAGTTATGGTAATGACTGTAGTTAAAGGGATACTGTCATGGGAAAACATGTTTTCAAAACACATCAGTTAATAGTGCTTCTGCAGTAGACTTCTTTGCTGAAATCCATTTTTCAAAAGAGCAAACAGATTTTTTTATATTAATTTTGAAATCTGACATGGGGCTGACATATTGTCAGTTTCCCAGCTGCCCCCCAGTCATGTGACTTGTGCTCTAATAAACTTCAGTCACTCTTTACTGCTGTACTGCAAGTTGGAGTGATATTACCCCCTCCCTTTCCCCCCTCCAGCAGCCTCACAACAGAACAATGGGAAGGTAACCAGCTCCCTAACAGCTCCCTGGTAGATCTAAGAACAACACTCAATAGTAAAATCCAGGTCCCACTGAGGCTGATTCAGTTACATTAAGTAGGAGAGATAACAGCCTGCCAGAAAGTAGTTCCGTCCTAAAGCGCAGGCACAAGTCACATGACTGGGGGCAGCTGGGAAACTGACAATATGTCTAGCCCCATGTTAGATTTCAAAATTGAATATAAAAAAATCTGTTTTGAGAATTGGATTTCAGCGAAGAAGTCTGCTGGAGTAGCACTATTAACTGATGTGTTTTAAAAAACATGTTTTCCCATGACAGTATCCCTTTAATGTGATGATATGCATAGGATGGTATTGTGTGGAATATACAGTTGCTAGTGAGATTTTATAGGTGAATTCTGTACAAGGCCTAAAGGTGTTTACAGGTCTGTAAAAAGTATCATATGGAAACACATTGATATAGAGGCATTTTAGGGTGATTTATTAAACATGATGGAATAAAAGGAACAGAAAACAATGGAAAATGAAGTTTGGGAAAATACCAGCTGAAATGCCCACTACACCAGTTGGTTTCCTATTGCTCTGCTGTTTTATTACCTTTCATAGAAATCTATGGAGGCCATTTAGCACAAGCTGAAATGCACAGCTCTGGGTAACCACAAGAGATACCATAAGTCATCATGGAACCTTGGTGACTCCTCTCACAGCAAACATGGGCTGGCGCAGAAACTAGTGGTCTTTACAGTCACTTTTCATATTTTTACATATTTAAAGCTCATTTTTAACTGGTCATTATTTATTTTTCATAATTACCTTTCCTTTATTAACTTGCCACATCCCCACCAATTAACATCAAGAAAAAATAACTAAAGGCACTAATGGAATCTTTAAGTTCTTGTGCTTCTTATCATAATACCCCCATACTTTGTCCCTACATTTGAAAGTCTGGAGAGTTGTCCAAAAAATCTGCCTCCAAACAAGTTTGACAAAGCCTTGACTGTAGTTAACAACATCATGTCCCTATTTTTGAAGCATTGGACATCATTACTGGTCAACAGTGATGGGTCGAATTTGTCCCATTTCAGTTTATGTCGCAAAATGGCAAAAATTTGCCAAATGCATTGAAGTCAATGGGCTTTTTTTTCCCAGCAACTTTTTCCAAACTGCAAAACATTTTTTTTAACAATCCATTGGAGTCTATGGGTGTTTTTTTAAGGGCGAAACCCACCAAAAAATATTGCCCATAATTACTGGTCAACCATAAAGTTCTTTGAGTGGAATAGGAGAAAGAAAGATCGCGTGACTCAATACAAGACCACACGGCCTGAAGTCTTGGGTTGAAAATGGGGGCTCTTACACAAAAGCGGTTTTTCCTGTGCTCACCTGCGTTGCGCTTTCTTCCGTTCAGCTGTAGTCATCAATTATTGGGACGGGGGCTGTACTCACACAGATGCATGCATGCGCCGAACGCAAGTGAAATGCAACATGCTGCGTCCCAGCTACATTTGGCTTTTACATGCGTCTGCGTGACTACAGCCCCCTCACAATAATTGAGTGTGTCTATTCCTGCGCTCCCCTGCGGCTGAACAGAAGAAAGGGGAGCACAGGTAGAACCACCTCTGTGTAAGAGCCCTTATAGAGCAAAATTAGCTTGGACACTATTCTGTTGAATACTATGGTGATTAGATGGGGACATGACTCCTCTTAATACAGCTGACATTGAAATAACAGGTGCTGCATTTTCCTTTAGTAGCCCTGAGCAACCTGTAGAAAGCATTTACAGCTCTAAGAGCTGAAGCATCAGATTGATTATTATGAGTTACTATAACTTCAAGACAAGGATCTAGAGGCAATTTTGGAACCTCAGGCCAGCTGTACTGTGTATTAAGCCCCTATAAGTAACTGCAAGATCTTCTTTCGTATGCATACCTGCAAATAACGACCCACTGAAAATTACAGATCCACATCAAGGCCATTAATTAGTAAGTTGATCATTCCTAAATAGTATTATTGATCTTCGCCTGAAGATTTGGTAAAAAAAAGTCTGGCTAGAGAGTTCCTCCATGACCTAAATTAATACATTTTGTATGAGCAAAAGGTACTGTAACTTCCACAAATATATCTATATAAATAATCCCAATGCTTGACAGCTTTTAAAATATTTATAGGCCCTGTGTTGCTTTCAGTGGCTGAGAATGCACCTATTTGGTGCTACGCCCTCTATGGTGCTTGCTTGGGTGATTCAGAAACCCAAGAAGAACGTATACAATTATAAGTATGATGAATAATCCCAGGGCATATCTATATGTATTTGTGAATGCTATCAAAAATTCTCCACTTCATTTTCCCTATTTTCTATGATTTTATTAATGGGGTAGGGTAGAAAGAAACCAGCACTACAAGGGTTAAGGATGTGAAACTCACAGCCTGCCAGACATTGTGAACTATGACTGAGCATGCTGGGAGTTGTAGTTCTCAAGGCCTGAAGGGCAGTAAATCAGGAAGGTGTTACTTCAGCGGATATGAGCAGAGCAGCCAACTACCCTTCAGTACTTACAGGTATTATATGACTCTTGATCATAATATCAAACTCTTCATTAATTTTTTTATATTTTTCTTCAGTTTGTGGGGTGAGAGCATAAGAGGAGTCAGGATCTGGGCTTTCACAACCTCTATTCTCTTTCTTGTTCAATGCCTGCCAGGTTTAGAGAAATATCACAGTGTAAAAAAAAACGAAGGGTGTATCAGAGTACTTACACACAATCTTTGCCTGCTGATCATAAGATCTATATCTTCATTAATCTTTCTGTATTTGTCTTCAGACTCAGGGCTGTGACCTACTGAATCGTCTGCATCAGGATCTGGGCTGTCACAACCATTAAGTCCTTTCTTTCTCAACGTCTGAAAAACAGAATTTAAACAGTTCAGGCCATGGCAAGACAAAGTGGGCTGATCCAGGGAACTCAGGGTTATTGGCAACGCTTAGAAAATAAGAACTGAAAGACACTTTGCTCTTGGATTTCTAACTCTGCCGTCCTCCAGCTGTGAAGGAATAGTGGAAGCTAAATCTGGACAGCAGAAGGAGTGCAGGTTAGCAGTTAGGGGTTTAAACCACTCAAAGTAATATATGACTGAACTGAAGGAGATACTAAAGCAAAATGTGGGCAGTTTCTACGTTCCAGATCCTAATTTTTAGCCATTTGCCTTGCATTTGTCACTTCCAGGTCTTGGCACGCACCGGGAAATGTGAACTGCGAGGGAGAACTGCTTTCCCATCCTGCAGCATAAAGTCAGATATAGTAAACAAGGCTGCTACAGATCCATGATCCAGAATGGGGTTTCTGGATAAAGTCTATTTTCATAATTTAGAGCACCATACCTTAAAGCAGCTAAAAACATTTAAAGAATAAAAAACTGGATTTATAGCACTGTATAAAAAAGTAGTAGGTACCATGTTTTTATTGCAGAAAGTACTTTTTTTTCCAAAAAGGACACCATGTACAGTATATGAAAGCTTTCAGGATAATTGGTTTCGGTATAACATATCCCAAATGTGCCAATGTATATTTCTAAATACTACAGTGTTTGAGTGTAGCCTTGAACCATTAAAGGAAAAGTACTGCTATCCTTTACTTTTAAATAGAAATATGGATTTAATATATGAGTGAGCAAAGGTATAGCATTATCACCTATATACTGTATGTATATACTTACATACACACTCTCACATAATGTATTTTTATATTACAAAGCACTATATCACAGGAAGGAAATAGGAAAGCTCTGCATATGGCAGCCCCAGGCAACTGTCCATCTATGTTTTCAGGCAACAGAATCCAGTCTCCAGCTGGGTGCAAAAGCAAATGATTGGGTCAAGTTTCTAGAGCGCCATGGCTATAGAAAACTAAAACATCTGAGCACATAAGTATTTCATGACCAGGAAATGGTAGGTGCATTGGAAAATGAGTTTGCTATATATGAAGAAACAGCACATATAAGGGCAGATTTATCGAGGTGAAAATTAAAATTTTAAAAATTTGAATTTCGAGCTAATTTTTGTGTACTTCGACTAGGGAATAGTCCAAATTAGATTCAAATTTAAAAAAATTCGAAAATTCGAATATCAAAATTTATCATGTACTGTACTGACCATTCGCCATCTAAAACCTGCCGAATTGCTGTTTTAGCCTATGGGGGACCTCCTAGAGTCAATTGGTGGACTTTGAAAAATAAAAGTTTTTTGGGGGATTTGTACGATTCTAATGCACTATTAATTAGATTCATACAATTCAAATTTGGACTAATTCAAACGAATACGGACTATTCATCTGCAAAAACAAACTTTTTTTTTTTTTTACATTTTGGTTGGTTGGTCTTTTTAAATTTGAATTATAAATTTATTCAAATTCGAAATTTGACCCTTAATAAATCTGCCCCATAGTAGCAAGTATAGTACATAAAGGTTTATATCAGGGGTGTCCAACCTTTTGGCTTCCCTGGGCCACATTGGAAAAGAAAACATTGTCTGGGGCCACACATGAAATACACAAACACTTTGTATAAGTAAAGAAAATACACAGAAAAGAACTACAATACCAGTTGGATAACCAGATGGAGCTATACACTGGAATATGGGACACCTGGATATTAAATAGACTTTAAATTATGATGTTTCCTCCAGAACTGAGTGTTTCAAGTTGGGCTGCATTCATATACATCCTGGGCCGCATGTGGCCCTCGGGACGCAGGTTTACATGCATGGATGTATTTCTTTTCCAGTGCTGACAGTATCAGAGAATGTTGCAGTTTCCCTTCCACAAAACAAACTGGTAAGTTCAGTACAGGGAACACCCTATTAAGGATCTGTAAAAACATCTTTGTTATACTGTGCTTAAAAAAAACAACTACTGGCTTGTGCAAGAGGAAGCGGTGACCCACAAGTGGGCCTCCGCCCTTCTAGAGGCTAGTATCCATTCAATGGCTTGTTTCTGCTTCAGCACCAGGCAAGGCTACTAGTGTTCCTCTACTATATCTTCCCAATCCAACTGACAGCTGAATGTCGAGTATTGGCATAACAATTAACCAATGTGAGTGGTGACAAACATTATCTCCTTTTGTGCTGAAGGTTCTGCTGGTAGTTGAGGTTCTGCAGCAGATGGAGTGAGGAGTGCAGAGGGTTGCCTTACCTTTATCTAATCAATGATATGTATGTTTATATCACTTCTAACCATGTTTCCTGATATGAATGAGAGCTGCCATATTCCCTGAGCCTGTAAACAAAATTCCCATCCGTATTATTTATAAACCTTGTGGTAATAGCAATGAAGATTCACATCTCACTTTACTATCTCCTTAAGTGAAATAACTGGAAGATTATCACTGTTTATTTATAGGGTATGTTTCCATAAAGCTAAGATGCAAACAACTCCTATTTAACAAGGGCCTCCAATGCTGGTAAGTTATATATATAGCATGAAGCTGGCCACCCCCTGCTGACATTGTAGGCTGCTTTTCCGTCACTATGTGTGTGGGCACACTACAACCTGATATTTCAGTTGCAATCTATGTGCCATTACACAGATTCCAGCTTGACAAGCTGGAAGATCTGTTAGAGAATTATATAGGCCTGTGTATATGTTCATCATGACCGGGTCCCACAGTAATGCATCTGTGGCATTGATTGGTTACTTTTCCAGCCAATCTGCCCATTCATAGTGTCAAAAAATTGAACAAAGATCTGTGTATGTGTGTGACAGAACACAAACTATTAAAGGGCACATGAACATAATATGTACATTTTCAAAATTAACAAAGGTATAACTCTATGAAATAATACAATATACATTCAATAAAAACTCTCAGTGATTCCTTTTTTAATGTTAATTGTAATTGCTGGATGTGAATAGCCAGGGTCTGTGAGTCACATCTCGGGGTTGTGTTGCCACTAGTCCTAATGTACTTCCATACCTCCCAAAATTTTGGAAATAAAAAGAGGGACAAAAAGATGTCGGGTGGAGTGCTGTTAATTTTTTTTGCCCATGCCCATTTGTGTGGCCCCACCCACTAATTACCATGTTCACTTTACACAATTTGGCAGGTTATGAAAGTTCGAACACATTTCTGTGGGGGTTTTTTTATGTGTTATTACAGTTTTGCTAATGAAGGTGAATTGCCCTTTAAGCTGTAAGTTTTCCCATGAGACCTGCTTATCTTAAATTGTTACAATAGCTTTTTTGCTTATCTTAAACTGTTACAAAAGTGTCGAAAGTGCACCTGCTGAATGTTCTGGGCTTCCTGCCAAAAGCCAATATGGATTTAGAAACTTTGTATCTTTTTCTGTCCGTTCAATGCAGGAGTCAAAGTGAAAGCCGGGACATTTCAGTAATAGGGATGGGCGAATTTTTTCGCCTTGTTTTGCCGCAAAAATGACGCCCATAGACTTGTATGGCGTCGGACGTCAAAAAAAAAAGACGCGCATCAAAATAATTTCATCGCGCGACAAACTTTTTTGACACCCATAGACTTTATGGCGGCGAATTTTTGGCGAAACGAAACGGGTCAAATTCGCCCATCCCTATTCAGTAACAATCTGGGACTGTAGGCTGAGCAGTCAAAATGGGGACTGTTGGGAGGCATGCTTTTCATCTGGAACTTTCTCCTTTCAGCCCTGATAAAGAGCAGCTATAAGAAAACCTTATCAACAGACGTTATCACAAATGTTACTGGTTTATGCTTTGATTTTTCATATTTGGAATTTCTAAAAAAAAAAAAATACACTAACAATGTCTCGCGTTAAAAGAATGAGGTCCTTACAACTTGATCATTTGGGGCTTTGTCAATCTGTGGCACAGAGGGAGTTAACGGACCCGACCTCACTAATTGAGTCATAATTCAGATCAGTAAACTGTAGAAGCAAGTACCTACAGGAACACAAGTAGAAAGTCCCCAGCATTCTAGATAGATTGAGAAATACATATTTTTCTCTTCTATATATAGATAAAATAAGCCTTGGTTATTCACACACCGCTCCAGCTGGCAGTGCCCTAAATACAAGAAATTACTGAGTCACTTCGGCAAAGACCACATGTAGAATACAGAAATATTACATTCTTACAAGCGTAGGAAGATTAAAGTAGTGAAAGATGCAATCACTGCTCCAGGTCTTGTAACTCGTAGCAACCTGCAATCAGCAAGTAGCATTTACAGGTAGCTGATCACATGTAGCAGGCACTAACTAATGCTAATTTGCAATATTAAGCCAAACTGAGACATGACATCAGGCCCGGACTGGCCATCGAGCCGTTCAGGCAAATGCCTGGTGGGCCACTCCATTTATGGGCTGAGGAAATGGAGCTGAATGGGAGCTGAAGCCAAATGGGAGCTGAAGCCTAATGGGACCCAAAGCTGGATGGGACCGGAAGCTGAGCAGAACCAAATGGGACTCGAAGCTGAGCCAACATGTAAGGAGGCCCCGTTAAGGCCATCCAGATATTGATGAACTACAACTTTTAACATCCCTAACAGCCCTTGATCTGGGTGTTTTGGTCAACATCTGGAGAGCTTGTGATTGGGCTGGAACCGATAACAAGTAGAACTGAAGTATAACAATATTGTAAAGCATGTTAATTAGGCAACGGATAAAATGTGTTATGTATCCATCATGTATCCTTTTTGTGATGGCCCTATTGTGTGCAGGGCCCTGGGCAGTCACTGGTATTTGCTCTGTCCTTTAGACAGCTAAGGGCCACAGGATGCCTCAATAAGGAAAAAATAAACCACCTATAAACATCCCCACTCTCTCGTTTAAATAATAAGGCCCTACAAACAAATGCAACGGGCACTCGAAAAAAAAGATATAAAATTATACACCACTGTATCATATGTGCATAATAGGTTCCCTTCCTGTAATTTGGAGTTTTCCGGTTTCCAGATAAAAGATCCAATACTTGTACTTAATGACTGAAACATGTGTCCAAAAAATAAATCCCTCATATGCCTGTGCCATTATTTTAACAAAGGAAACCCCATATGCAACCACGACACATCTCAACAACAACAACAACAAATCTGCTCTTTCTAAATGAGATTATTTTGAAGAAACATGCACTTGCTGTCTGTATCGGAGAATAAAAATCATAACAAGCTGCACCATGTGTAACCTGAAATAGAAGGAAAACACTTTACTTTTGTACAGTGTTGCAGAATGAGGAGCAGTTCCAACTTCAACACACTTCAATTCACAGTAGGAATTATCAATAAGATTTCAAAATGTTCCCATCAAAGTTTGGGGAAATGAAATAACTGTAGATGTCAGACTGGAGATGTAACTGAATCAATAATACATTATTGAAATACCATTTATTTTAACAGTATGTCCCCCACTTAAACCAAATAATTGATGGGTGAAATAAACAGTGGTCTTTTTTCTTGGCAAACTAAAGGTCCTCTATCCTTCTATCCCAATTAACTGGAGTTCAACAAGTCTCAGCTAAGCAACATGTTTTACCCAGAAAGGGTGTCAAAGTGTATTATAAACAGGGAAAGTAACTCAAGATGGACTGTGTAGAAATACAAAAGAAATGTGCTGGAATAAAATAAGATTTATAAATGTTTTGTAAATTTGCAGACTTTGAGCAATACTTCTGCTTTATAATACGGCCCATCATATTTTTATTTGTCAGTCGTGTCTGACAATTGATACACATCAATTAACATTTTAAAACAGTTCACACATTTCATGGAAAATTTAAATTCAGTTGAAGGGTGTGTTTCTTTTAACTACATTAAAGCAAAATGTACACAATTCAAAAAAGCAAATAAAAATAAAAAAATTGATTTTTTTAAACAAAAATAAGATTAAGCCTGAACTTTCAAAGTATCGATAATAACATATTAACGATAATATCAAGATTTCTCTTACAAATACATAGGGGCAATGTCCAGCTCCAATAAGTGATGTCAATATCCAGTTTCCCCTGGAAATAACTAGGTACAGTGTCCAGTTCCGCATGAAATAACTAAGTACAATGTCTAGTTTTCGATGGAAATAACTAAGTACAATATCCAGTTTCCAACGGAAATAACTAGGGACAATGTCCAGTTTCCCATGAAAATAACTAGGTACAATATCTAGTTTCCCACAAAAATAACTAGGTACAATGTCCATTTTCCCATGGAAATAACTAGGTACAATGTCCAGTTTCCCATGAAAATAACTAGGTACAATGTCCAGTTTCCTATGGAAATAATTAGGTACAATGTCCAGTTTCCCATGAAAATAACTAGGTACAATATCTAGTTTCCCGAAAAAATAACAAGGTACAATGTCTTATTTCCCAAGGAAATAACTAGGTACAATGTCGAGTTTCCCATGAAAATAAATAAGTACAATGTCGAGTTTCCCAGGGAAATAACTAAATACTTTATCCAGTTTCCCAGGGAAATAACTAGGTACAATGTCCAGTTTCCCATGAAAATAACTAGGTACAATATCTAGTTTTCCACAAAAATAACTAGGAACACTATCTAGTTTCCCACAAAAATAACTAGATACAATGTACAGTTTCCCAGGGAAATAACTAGGTACAATGTCCAGTTTCCCATGGAAATAACTAAGAAGAATGTTCAGTTTGCAATGTAATAACCAAGTATATACAGTTTTCCAAGGTCATTTTTACTAGACAGGTAATTATCCAGTTATTAAGCCATATCAATGTTGGCCTTAATTAAACTATATTAAAGGGAAAAATAAAGAGGCAGGTTTTGAGAATTGCTACAAGACATACATGTTCTGGAAATGAGGATCAAATCAATTTGGACCTGAGTTAACTGTTAAATATACTGTATCATCTCAGCATCCTGACACAGTCTTCCAATTGACAGGATTATATTTCTTTGTCTTTGACGGAAGATGTAGCTAATAACATGGTTGGGAGCTGCTTGGACCTGACTGTATACACTGGGGATTTGATTTGGGGCCAGTAGTGCTCTAGAGTGATTGAGAGAATCAAATGATCTCCAAATATGCAAGCTGGCAATGGGTTCTGTCAGAGCTCAGCAGTATACAATCTGACACGAGGCTACATCACTAGCCATCAGCAATTTTACGTATTCTAGATATCCCCACCTGTCAGCAAGTCTGCACCTGTTGTCTAACTCGGCAAAGGCCAAATGACAACAGCCAATCATATGAGCTTGTTCTGCAACATGGCCATAGATGGCTGTTTCTGCTGCGTCTAGCCAGACCAGAGCCCTTAATCTGTATGACTTCATGCAGCCTGGTCTTCTCTTTGTAACACGGTCAAACAATCTGAGTTTTTGTTTTTTAACAATGCCATTTGGTTATAGGCTGATAATTGTCACCAGATTCAACAGCTAAAATTGTACAGTCCTATGTTAGATTTGTTATGAGAATAAATGTATTCCCTTCTCCTTCTGTTTATAAAGAGCTAAGGATCAGAGCAAAGTAACAAGACTCTTTTTAATTTCTTACTATTATGTTCTAGCAGCGTTTTATGGTCATACTCGTGGAGCCATCGGATAGTTACCTTTGCCAGTTTGTTCAGCAAAGAGCAGAGACAGAGTGGGTTATTAAGTAACAAGAAGGAAGTTTGCCCCTATCCTGTAATCCAGAGCATCAGTCAGATGATTACTAACATTATTCTTATAACAGAAGAGCAGTAAAAGTGATTGGGTGCTATGGGTTACCGATAATATCATTTCTCAAAGCCTACAGGAAGTCCCTGACACTGCAAATCTTGTGAAACTACAACTTTTTGGGCAAAGGAAAAAAGTACAAGGTGCACCAACACAAGAGAAGCCTGAAATAAATACCTGCCCTGAGAAGGTGCTACTTTCGCAGCTCAACTGACTTGTACATAACTAAGAGCATGCTAACACCATCTCTGGAGTGGAGGTCACACTATTCACACTCAAGTTTGCTAAAAGAGAACAGCAATACAACTGACATAGGATTTACCAACATGGATTGTAATCAGCCCTAGCATTCGTACGATCTTGCACAAGCTATGACACATGGAAATATGCAGACTCCTGTGGGTAAAAAAATATATGCAATTTTGCAATAATATTTATACTGTGTGATTAGCACTTGTGTTTGTGCATGAGCCCTTTGTTGCAGTCAAAACGCATGAATATGGCCAATTGAAGGAAAGTGCAACATACATTATTATCTGTAATACAGAATGCTCTGGATCTGGGGTTTTCCGGTAATTTGGATCTCCATATTTTAAGCCTACTAAAAAATCATGCACACATTAAATAAACCAAGTAGGATTGTTTTGCCTCCAATAAGGATTCATTTTATCTAAGTTATGATCAAGTACAAAGTACTGTTTTATTATTACAGAGAGAAAGGAAAAATGGCTAGGGCCGATCTACTAGCAGAGGTGTTAAATTGCACAAAAGCATTTGCTCGTGGCAACCAAGTTCAGCAACTAGTTTTAATAGTTCTGATTTACACACCATACAGTTTGATGGTAGGTATTATGACAATGTAGGTGAACAGAGTTATTACTGAGCAATATAAAGCATTTAATCCAAACAGAGTAAAACATGTGAAGAATTTCAAATATGATTATCAAGGAAGAGAATTCCTCCATAAATAGCCAATTAGTGCATGGAACAATACAGGAAGAAAATAACTTCCAGGAATGGAAACCAAAACTGGGAAGCAAACTCGCCTTTCTCTTCCGTCAAATCCAATGATAGAATGAACAGCCCATACTGGAGGCAGCTACTTCCCAATTGCTCTACCAACCAAAGATAGTTAAGACTCCAACTGTCAGAAGTGAGTATTCCAGGCGTCTTACACTACAGTGTTTGTAATATATTGTAAGTTCAGGATTCAAAGTTGTGTTGTGACCCTGCTAAAATCACCCTTGCCCTAGGCCAATCATTTTCAGATATTATGTTTGTTTGGCTTTTCTTTTGGCAAATATTCACAATATAAAGCATTTAATCCAAACAGAGTAAAACATGTGAAGAATTTCAAATATGATTATCAAGGAAGAGAATTCCTCCATAAATAGCCAATTAGTGCATGGAACAATACAGGAAGAAAATAACTTCCAGGAATGGAAACCAAAACTGGGAAGCAAACTCGCCTTTCTCTTCCGTCAAATCCAATGATAGAATGAACAGCCCATACTGGAGGCAGCTACTTCCCAATTGCTCTACCAACCAAAGATAGTTAAGACTCCAACTGTCAGAAGTGAGTATTCCAGGCGTCTTACACTACAGTGTTTGTAATATATTGTAAGTTCAGGATTCAAAGTTGTGTTGTGACCCTGCTAAAATCACCCTTGCCCTAGGCCAATCATTTTCAGATATTATGTTTGTTTGGCTTTCTTTTGGCAAATATTCACATCCTTAGTGAGTGTATGTGTGTCCATGAAAAGTGAGTCAGGATACAGGAAAAGCTATTATTTCAAGTGCAATTCAAAGAAACCAACTATTTTAATTTAAAGCAGCCTTCATTTTTTTCTTTTGACAGTGATGCAAATCTGATCTAAAGTATTTAATGATTGATTGATACAATGATGACCTCCAGGGCTGTCTAACCTAGAAGTTAGGAGCAGACATTGTCAGGGGCCTTACGGAGAAGTCAGGACAAAGGAAGAAGCACTACGGCAATGTCCAAGTTGGCGGTAACCAATAGGAATCAGGAATAATTGTAGTCAGAATCCAGGTGGTAGTTCAATAGACATGCAGAATAGAAGCAATAATTAAGGTTGAGGCAAGGTCAAAGTCCAGGAATCAAGTTAGCAAGAATTTAGGAACACCCAGGAATGCAATGTTTTAAGATAGTCTCTATATTCTTTATATCTAAAAGTTTCGAAACTCACTGCTTTCCAGGTAAACTGAACTACATCTTCCAAAATCCCTCAAAAAGGACACAGCATCAATGTGCCTAACAGTTCTGTGCAGACCATTCTATGGTGCTTTAGGGAGGTAGATAACTGTCTGCAGGTGTCGTGATTTCCATACTGAAATCAATAAGGCTTTAAAAATGGTCCCAGCATAAGTAATTTGCCAGCCTGATGGAATACTTAACTCCCTACCTGCAAAAGAGTACATGCCAAATTGCTGCCATACATAAATCAGCCAATTACTAATATGTCAGCTGATTTCCCAGTGTTGCAGACACTGATGAAGACGTTATAATAAAAATACAAGGAAAAAGTGTAGAGTACAGAGTTGGTTTCCTATATATTTTGGCAAGGCATGGCAGCAGTTGCCTCTCCCCCTTAATATATAACATTCATTATTTAAGTACAGTTGAAAAATGCATTAATAATTACTTTTTATGCTGTTCAGAAAAGCCCCAATGCAAACAGTAATAATAAAAAGGAAAATGAATGCCTTTAAGGGTAATATCTGGAATCATTGCAGCTGATGGCAGCAAGGAAACCACTTGTTAATATGTTAATTCTTAAGTGTTATATAAAATACAAAGATTGCTCATATTTCGAAATTCTGACTCACAGAGCTAAATGGATAACAGTGTGGAAAACTAGGAGAGAGTTTTCTGACAATCTGGTGGAAGTCAATTCATATGGAAATGAGGCAAATGCCTTGTTTACAGCTTAACAGTCGGTCAATCAAATCTCTTTTAATGTACTGACTACCCAAGGTTTGCACAGTGTGAGTAACAATTATGAACACTGAGTTGATTTTTTTGTGTTCAGTGACCAAATTTTCCTGTAAAAAGGTGAGCCGAGGGAGGCTGCAACGCTAAGGCTAAAGAAATGTCACAGCAATAGGTAAATGTCATTTCCAGCATATGTTTGAAGTGTTCTTACTGCACTCAACTACAGGGTGGACAAACACAACTGGAACATGTACTGGGGTTAATGTGTAGAATTCAGCACTGTGCCTTCTGGTTTGTCCAGTGGTCAGTGTCGGACTGGCCCACCTGGCTACCAGGAAAACTCCCGGTGGGCCCAAGTGTCTGTGGGCCCTTGTGCTGCTAAACATTTGGCCTATTTCACGGCCATTCCCTATTTCTTTGAGAACAAAGAGACAAAATAGTTGGAATAATAGATTATAGTATGTAAAGAAAAGAGACTAGGAGAATAAAGGTTGTGAGGAGAAGAAGAATAATAATAGTACTGAGAGTGGGGCTCTGTCTAAGGTTTTTGGGTGGGCCCCTGGTGTCCCAGTCCAACACTGGCAGTGTTACTGTTCATTAATCTACCTACTTATCTACAGAACATTGTCTTATGCTATCCATCTTTTCCTTAAAGCAAACATTGGCCAATTTCCAAGCTATGCACACAAGTGTGGGACTAAACAACATTCATTGAACTGGCTGACCCTCAGGCCTATAAATCAAATTATGGTGTATGGTTATAAGTATGTACCAATTCAATTCTTTAGATCTACCTATGAACCTATACACTTGTTTGTAGGGATCCTTGGGTAGGCTGTTTCCCTTTTTTTTGACCAATCCATTGTGGTGCAGTTAGAGACCAGAACCTCATCAGGAGTACCAAGGACTAAATACCATAGGATTTGGTTCACCAACAGTTAGCCGGTAAAACACCTGCCAAGGCCAGGGCCGGTATTACAAATTTACCGGCAATGCAGCTGCCGGTAAATTTGTAATACCCTTAAAAAGACCCCTTGGCCCGCCCCTAATCCCCTGGAAACGTAACTTTTGTCCTTCTTCTGGCAATCTACCCCTTTTACATCATGGCACTGCCCCCTTTTACATCACAGCCCACCCTGGTTTGTTCCTGCCCCCACCAGACGGTAAAAAATTTAGAAAAAAGTGGCAACCCTATCAACAGCAAATAATAGCATAGTACAGCTATGGGATCTATTATCTGGAAACCTTTTATCCAGAAAGTTCTGAATTATAGAAGGCCGTCTCCCATAGACTCCATTTTATCCAAATAATATCAATGTTTTAAAACGATTTCCTTTTTCTCTGTAATAATAAAACAGTACATTGTACACGAGCTAAACTAGGATATAATTAATTCTTATTGAAAGCAGAACCATCCCTTTAGGTTTATTTAAAGGAAAACTATACCCCCAAAATGAATACTTAAGCAACAGATAGTTTATATCAAATTGAATGACATATTAAAGAATCTTACCAAACTAGAATATATATTTACATAAATATTGCCCTTTTACATCTCTTGCCTTGAACCACCATTTCGTGACTCTATCTGTGCTGCCTCAGAGATCACCTGACCAGAAATACTACAACACTAACTGTAACAGGAAGAAGTGTGGAAGCAAAAGGCACAACTCTGTCTCTTAATTGGCTCATGTGACCTTACATGTGGTTTGTATGTGTGCACAGTGAATCTTACGATCTCAGGGGGCGGCCCTTATTTTTTAAAATGGCAATTTTCTATTTATGATTACCCAATGGCACATACTACTTAAAAAGTATATTATTATGATAATGGTTCATTTACATGAAGCAGGGTTTTACACATGAGCTGTTTTACTCAGTATCTTTTAATAGAGACCTACATTGTTTGGGGGGTATAGTTTTCCTTTAATGTTCATATGATCTTCCAGTAGACTTAAGGTATGTAGATCCAAATTGTAGAAAGATCCATTAACCAGAAAGCCCCAGGTCCCAAGCATTCTGAATAAAACAGGTCCCATACCTGTACTAGGAATCTTTTGGACTTCTCAGTGGAGATCCCAACCACAATGAGAGCTCCATTAAAACAATTTGTACTTACTAGAACATATGTAATACAGTGACCATGCATAAATGAAACAAAATAGCAACTACAAGGTGTAAAAGCTTCTTAGCAATCACTTAAGAGGCCAATGTAAATGCCAATCTATCTTTCCCACCAAGCAGCTGAAGCAGAATTCAACTTCAATGTAAGGGATGAGTGCCAGGGATATTGTATCAAGCTTCATGGACCAGGGGCAGCTGTTTGTATAAATGGATTCACTTCCCTTGAACCCAAAGGAACTGATCACATTAATCAAATATTGGAATGGTGCCAAGCATATGGTTGTAGAGATACCCAGCTTGGAAAGCTCTCAATATTCCTTACTGATACCTCCGGATTCATCAGTAAGCTAGCAGAAGGTTGCTGAACATAGGATGCAGTAGTCTGCAATATCCTAGCTAGGGGTTATTTATCAAAATCCAAAAAGTTCTCACTACTTTCTGAAAACTACTCCAAACGGATCTTTTCCCCCTATTTATCAATACATTTTCACAATAAAATCAGAAAAAAAATCGGAATCATATGGATTTTGCTTTTCTTTTGGAAACCTAGCGCAACTTAGAAAATCTACTGGGACATCTGCCATTGACTCTTAAATGTTCTCGGCAGGTCTGAGTTGGAGTACTTTTTTCATCTGACTTTTAACACCATCAGACTTTAATAAATACCGAAAAAATCAAGTTGTTTTTTCCTTCAAAAAAATCATATTTTCCCCTTTAAAAGTCCGACTAGAAAAATTTGGAGCTTAATTCGGAGCTTAATAAATAACCCCCTAACAGTATGTTGACAAGACAATTGCCCATACCCATTGGTATGCCAAAGTTGAATGATGCATAATTATTTCCTATGTCATATAAAAACTGCAAATATTAAAGAAGATCTGCACAGGTAAAATAAAATCTTCTCGTTACACATTACCATTTCATCCCCACTCCTAATACCAGGTGCCACAGCCTTTTCTTAGACTATCCATTCTGGTAAGTATTATTAAGTCAAAGAAATCCATTCTAATTATACTATTTAGCTATACATGACTACTTAGTCTTTATTCCTTACAGAGTCTTAAAACAAATCTGAATGTTGGCTTCTTAACTAGCCACAAAAGAAAAAAAAAGCTGCATGGTTTGGGGATATAACCTGAGCCTAATGATAGTAATTAGATGCTTTTCTGCCTATATACATTATGTGAAGTTATTTAGGCAAAGAAAGTTGGCTCCATTGCAGAGCAAAACATACAAAGAGAAACAGCAGCAGTTTTCCTTTCCTGTAATACTACAATGCCTGTATTACAAGAATACACACTTTACAATTTCTGGAATGAGTACAGCAAAATAAACATTCACCAATAAATGCCGCCTATATGATAATTATACCAGACAAGTGGCTAGGAGAGGCTAGATACACAATGAATAGTGATGGGCGAATTTATTTGCCAGGCTCAAATTCGTGGGCGTCCATTTTTTGGACGCATTTTCGCCAGTGAATTTGCGTCGGCGTCAAAAAACGGACGCCGGCGACGTTTCAAGAATTTTTCAACGTTTCGCTGATTTTTCCGGCGAAGCGAATCGCGCCAAATTCCCCATCGCTAACAATGAATCCTCCACAGTGACAGATAAATGAATACATATGAAATATAAAAATCATCTCTACAAGTAACTTAAATACTTAAATATCATTACTGATGATAGGTACTCATCAGAACAGTACCCATGATAACAGTATGCATCAATGCAGTGAAATCAAGCAGAATGAAAATAAAGGGCTTAGTAACAAAAACACATGCAATTATTCTGCAAGAGCCTAATCCTCAGCCCCAATTTATTAAACTAGTCCACTATTAAACTAGTCATCATAAAAGGAAAACAAAACTCTGTAAAGTAACCAGTGATGTTCTCGTTGGTTAGACAAGAGAGTTACAAATTGAATAAAATCAAATATTAAGTATAAGTAAGTATATTTAATGTGTCTGGTATAACTAATCTCTATTGGAGTCAAAACAATCCTATTGGGTTTATTTAATGCTTAACTGTTTTTTTAGTAGACTAAGGGGCAGATTTATCACTGGTCGAATTTGGAATTTGAAAAACTTCAAAATTCGAATTCAAAAAGACTGTATTCGATCAAATTCGAATTGTACAAATCGAAGTAATAGTGCATTCGATCAAATTCGAATCAAAGTTTTTGCCAAAAAAAACTTTGATTTTTCAAAGTCCACCAATTGACAAGGAGGTCCCCCATAGGCTAAAACAGCCATTCGGCAGATTTTAGATGGCGAATTTTTAAAGAGGCAGTTCATGATAATCGAACTTGGACTATTCCCTAGTCGAAGTACACAAAAATTAGCTTGAAATTCAAATTAGAATTGTCCATAAACAGACGGTGCTATTGTTATTGCTCTCCATGGCAAAAGAGTCAGCAGTAATAATGGAAGGGAAATAAAATTGACTCTCATATTGTACTATTTATGTGAGGTAACTGAAACCCTTGTTAACATGCGGCCATGGAACGATTGGAGTCTATTCAGTTACTAGGTTACTTAAAGTGGACCTGTCTCCCAGACATAAAACACTGAATAATAAAAGTCCTTTTCAAATTAAACATGAAATCCAAATTCTTTTTTTTATTAAAGTATTCATAGCTGTTGTAAACTCATTTAAAAACCTCAGCTGTCAATCAAATATTGCCTGCCCCTCCTCTATGCCTTAGGCAGACAATTACTTTCACTTTCCATTCAGCACTTCCTAGATGTCACTGCTCTCCCCACATTCCCCCTCTCTCTTTTCAATTTAATTGTGTAACCAGGGCATGGGGATGGACATCAGGTCCCCCATTCTGGTGCACAAACAAGATTCTGAGATGATACAAGGCTTGTCTTAATAACAGTGTCCACAAAATGGCTTCTGCCTGCTTGTTATAATTATAAATTCCCAGACCGAAAGAAACAAGATTCATATAATTTATATAGTGTAATAAAAGTCAATTTTGATTGACTAACACAATAAAATCGGATTTGGAATATTTTTTTCAGGTGATGGGTCCCCTTTAAGCTCCCCAGTGGCAAAAATACAACAAATTTGAATTTGAACTATACAATTCCATATCTTCATTAACGTTGATCAATATAAGTAGAATTTCAGTTTGCATAAGATGCAGATTGGTTGAATCCAAATCCGTACGGTCCCTATGTAAGTTACTGATTAAATAACAACAAATGTGAACATATACAATTCCATATCCTCATCAAAGAGGTGGTTCACCTTTAGGTAAACGTTTATTATGTAGTAGAATGGCTAATTCTAAGCAACTTTTCATTATTTATTTGTTATAGTTTTATAATTATTTGCCTTTTTCTACTGACTGTAAGTCCCTGATTATATCAAATGGCACAGGGCAGGGAAACAGCCTCCCTTGAAACAACATACACTACAGACAGATGGAATGCAGAACGGCCCATTTCAATAGGTGCCTCATGCCTCTAGCGAAACACCTAAATCGTTATATTCCATGACAATTAATGTGGAACATGTGCAACATCTATCACTTCTGCTGATCTTGCCAACCCCCGCACCTTGTTTCTCACGCCCACTTCTAATTTTAGATTGCAAGCTCTATTGAGCAGGGCCCTCTATGCAGCATTTGTATGTATGCACATATATACGATAATAAAGTATTGGATAATAAAAACATATCAGCCATGAATTGTTTGCAAGAAGCAAAAGATGTTGTAGTGTGCAAGGCATTCGTACAAGTACACAATTCTTATCACAAGATTAGCATCTCTTGCTTTGGTCTACGCCAGCTGTTTGTTGTTTAGAATTTTATATGATTTTACATTCTTGGAATACTTTATGTTCCGTTAGTTTGATCGGCGTGATAAATGTTTGCTAAAAACTAAAAGTGCAGGCACATTTGGATATGCTCATATGGCACACTAAAAATAAACTAAAGTATCACGATAGACTGAAGCTCAGCATAGGTTATTCTTTTAATATATACACGAATTAATAAATGAAAATATTTATTTTATAACAGGCAGTACCAGGGTTAAACAGTTTCCTTGATCTGATAGCATGCAAGCAAAATAGTTTGGCAATACCAATACTGAACCTCAGACCCTCCAAATTATATCACTTATGGAGGTATCTGCTTAAGCCATGCCCTTCCCAGCATAAAATCAAACTAGAAGGCAGATAGAGGGCAAGACAGCAAATACCATGCACACCACTGCACACTTTTTTTGGGCATTTGCAATTCATTTGCACTCTGGGTGGCCCTTACCAGCATAATTTAAACAAATGAAGAATTATAATAATCAAATGCTGACCTAAAGGGCTACATTACCCCTCAAGCTGTGTTTTTTTTAAGGCATGTTATTTATAATATGCCAAAAAAAGAGCCAGAACACTATATTGTCTCATCCTGAAATGTCCTTTCACCTACTACAAATCAATAGATGAAATTGTTCTTCTGGAGAAGGTTCAGGCTTTAATTTTAGCTCTGGTCACACACAAATATGAGTCAGGTGGCCTTCCCATAAACCACAGCAGACCACAAACAAAACCACTGCTGGATCAGACTAATAAACAACCTTGCATCAGGCACAGGATAGACTATAAACAGGTAGCATCATTAACTAGTTGTAGGACAAAACACAGGCCCTAAAGGAAAGCATCAGACAGTGTCAAAATCAATGTCTGTATTCTTTAAAATGCTGACAATATGTGCAGATTGGATGTCACCAGCAAAAGTTACTGTTTATGTACCAAAACAGTATAAATTGCTTACTAATGTTCAGTTATAATACCTCTGACAAAGGGAAACATTTAGCCAGACTGTCACTGCTGCTTTGATTCTCTTTAAATGGTATTTCAAAAAAGAATTACTGATGTATTAATTAAAACTGCATTTATTTACCAATTCGTTAAATTATATTCGTTAATTAAAACTGCAACCGCATTTTATTACCGATTCGATTTCAGAAGTCTCCCAAAGTTTCCTCACAAGGAAACTTCGGGCGACTTTGGAAAACGAAGCGATCTGAGTGCCATCCCGCTGGCGATGTACATTCTAGCCGATGGGAGGCAGTTCAGGGAGATTTGTCGACGGACGACTAATCTCCCCGAATCTGAGTGTGTGACCTGACCCTTAAGCTGCTCATAAATGGCCTGCTGACCTGGTCACTATTAAATGAGTCAACAGCATTTTGGCCAGTGTATGGGGCAAAAACAACTATCTCCTATTCCAACAGGCCTGCACAGATCCCTAATGTGATCTAATTGCTGGGGATTAACAGCAGGATCACCATGATTAGGGCCACCACCTAGGTAGCCAGATTGGGCTAACATCTGGTCAATACTGATCTTATCATACAAGTGGATCTTAGTGAGTATGGGCAGAGTACAGATATGAGAGGATATAAATCAAAATAGCTTTGACAGCCATTTAAATTCGCACTTCGGAAACTGTTTTGTGAATATTTTCTCTGCCACCAAAGTCATAAATTTGTGCATAAATATTAACAATTTGCAATTTTTTTTAAAAGCTTTTGTGGACATTCGGAGTGGATACAAAAAAATCGCAATTCTGTTTACTGCTCTTATTCAGCTTTGTAAATAAAACCATGTGCAGGGCAAAATATTCACTGTGAGAATCATTCTGTTCTGCACAAAGTTTATAAATGAGCCCCACTGTGTGCAATAGGTGTAAGCCTTTTTGTCTACTTATATGCAAAGGTAATGTCAAAAATTTTAATACCAGGAAAATATATCATAAAAGCCATAAGGGCATGGACTCACATGCATTTTTACGCCGCAGTAATGGCACGGCTTTTAAGAAGGCTGCCCGCCACGTAAATACGCTGGCCTAGTGTGCCATTGTCTAAGCTTGAAACTGCTTAGCGTATATTTATACGACAGACGGGTTTTTTTAAAAACCATGGCGTGGACAGCGCTGTAATAACGCATGTGTGTCCTTAGGATCACAAGTACAAGTCAATTTATTTATCACATAATGGTCGACAATCAATTTTATAAGGAATTTCTTGATTTTCCTATTGTCTTCAGTTGAGCTTTCACATCATAAACCTTGGGATATGTTTTTCTCAAGGAAATGAATCTGGCCCCATGCTGGCATTGATACTTCCATTTCATAATAAGAGGCATAAGGAACTGCAAATTATATCTGTTCTCAAAGCTTTTATTTCCTATAAGTCAACTGAAATACTCAACTAAGTACTCATTTACTGTGCGGATAATGTGCAAAGTGCAAAAATCAGCACAATGCTGCCATGTTTTTAGCTACAATGCAGCAGAAATCCACCCAACTGCAACTGCCACAATTCTATGAGCAATTGATGCCCCAACATAGACCCACGTTTTGCAGCATTTATAAATAATACACAATCTATGTCTTCATTAATATAAGGACCATGTTGTTGTGAGTCCTCTCTCTCGCCAATATTTGCTAAAGTAGAGGGCAAAGGGGGCTCTGTACTGTACTGTACTAATGCCTGGTCAATGGTGCAAAAACATAGGCTTATAGGGCTGTACACTGCTCTTTGCATTGCATTTTTTTTTTTTGATTTGCATTGGCTATTTTTTCAAATTTCATAGGGCTGTTTTATCAAGACACATAATCATTATTTAATACAAAGTACACTTGCAGTCAGGTCCACATCTGAAGAGAGATCATGGTCTTCAGCTAAACTGACCCTGTTAATTTCCCAAATTCAGCAGAAGTACAGAAAAGGACTGCAAGCCTCAGTCTTTCTTTACAGACTGGTGTGACAATGAATGCTCACATAGTCTCAGCATGTGGCAACCACAGAGAATTTCTGGGGGTAGCCAAAGGCAGAAAACTGTATTTGAGTAAGCAGACCATATTTTTTTCTTAATAATAGTGGAAGGCTGTATGGGATCTCAAAATAAATGACTGTACATATGCATCCACAAGCACTAGGTCCTCATGGAGAAGAAAGAGAAGAAAGTCAGTAGAAACTAAAAATTTAAATAAAAGTGTAGTGGTACAAAAATACATGGGTCCAGGGATAATGTTTAAATTCTATTTCAAAATCTTTCCAGTCACAAAAAGAGCTAACATAAAATATTAAATACTGATTATTTATAGGTAAAGATACTGTGTAATTTAAAAATTACATTGATTGAACATGCAGTTCAGACAGCACAATTTGGGAAAAATCAAATAAAAATACCAATTATATATATATATATATATACTATATATATATATATATATATATATATATATATATATATATATATATATATATATATATATATATATATATATATATATATATATAAACTATTACAGGTATGGGATCCATTATCCGGAAATCGATTATCCAGAAAGGCCATCTCCCTTAGGGGCAGATTCACTAAGCGCTGAATTTGCGCTAGCGTCCGCTTCGCTCACATCACAACACTTTGCCAGGCGTAAATTCAACCAGGACAAAGCTAATTCACTAAAATCCGAAGTTGCGTCCAGGGCGCCGAACGCTGGTGAAGTAGCGCTAGCATTACTGCCACAAGTGAAGCTGCGCTAGTGTTGGCTAATTTGTATACGGTGGGAAGTTGAATGGAGTTGTTATATTGCCCTACACATGAGCCCAGTGTATAGTTTATGTGCCATATGTTGGGAAATGTAGGGGGAAACCGCGTACCCCAGAAAAAATTTACGCTCTTTTGCAGCCTATCACCCTGAATGAAAAGTCGCCAGCGTTTTTTGGGACTTTTCAACGTCCCTTCGCCAGAGCGCAACTTCGCCAGGCGTAAGGGAGCGAATTACTGATAGAGTCTATCTCCTTTGCTAGCGAAGTTACGCTTGCGCCCGTTAGTAAATCAAAATAATAAAATGACGTCACGCTGGCGAATTTTCGCTAACGTTAGTCACTTCGCCCTTTAGTGAATCTGCCCCTTAGACTCCATTATAATCAAATCATTTAAATTTTTAAAAATGATTCCCTTTTTCTCTGTAATACAAAAACAGTAACTTGTACTTGATACAAACTTAGCTATAATTAATTCTTATTGGAAGCAAAACCAGCCTATTGGGCTTATTTAATGTTTACATGATTTTTTTTTACTAAACTTAAGACATGAAGATATAAATTACGGAATGACCCTTTATCTGGAAGCCCCGAGGTCCAGAGCATTCTGGATAACAGATCCTATACCTGTGATATGATATATGTTAAAACAATTTGATTAATCAAATATATAACACAATACATACAAATTAAAAAAAAAAAGACGATCAATATTGTCTCTTTGCAGCCTTTTTTAATGGGTCCTGCGAATATTCCGCAAACAATTTGTAATTCCCCAAGTACAGGTCACATGGCAATGACTATAAATTAGATGTCACATAAGTATGTTTTAATTACATGAACATGCATTTTACAATTACGCTTGTTTATCACAGGCATTAAATTTGGCCACCAAAGCCTATTAAGGGTGCATGTTTTATTTCAGCCCCATACATTAAAATACCTGCTCTGTATTAAAATCCATCTATATTTAGGTTATTGATTAATGCCGCAACAAAATATGTAAATAATATAAATGTTATATGGCCTAGACACAGCGAGAGGATTTATTCATTCTGAAATTAAAAATGCATTTGCTCATGAAGTCTTGGTCTTTAGAAACATTACTATAAGCAGTTCACTATCATTGCTGAATGTGAATGAGCATTGCTCTGTGTCCTATTTTCCATGCCTGCAATAAGGGTACAATATGGGAATTGAGCCTGGTAATTACTAATACACCACATAGGCACGGCCAGTGTACTACATAAAAGACTCACTTGTGGTCTGCATGCATTACAAAGAGTAGCAGGAGGGGAGGGCAACATGCAACAAGACAAAATGCCTTGTAAGGAGAAAAGAGACCAGAAAAGTTAATGCGCTTAGGAACAAGGGCCTCGATTCTTCTTGAAAGGGTTTGAAGGCCCTTTCATCAATTATCAGCCTTTGTTTCCAAGCTCTTATCGCCAGCCGTCTCACAGGAACTGCATAAAACAATACTTTGGTATACTGCGCCTTGTAAACTGAGCACACCCTGTCACCACGTTAGACCGGTCCTATCTGACATTATTAACCCTTTCCATAATATAAAATTTAGGAAGACGTTGCAGCTTAATCCATGCAGTATACAAGGCTTATAAAAAAGCATGTTTCATGGTACCTACCATCCAGAGTGCTTGGGACCTGTGGATTTACAGATAAGGGATTTTTTCTGTAATTCGACTTTTTCAATTCGAATTTCGAGTTTATTTTAATGTAATTAGACTAGGGAATAGTCCAAATTTGATTAGAATTTAAAAAAAAAAATCAAAATTTATCATGTGCTGTACCTTTAAGAATTCAAATTCGACTATTCGCCATCTAAAACCTGCCGATTTGGTGTTTTAGCCAATGGGGGACCTCCTACAATCAATTTGGAGTCATTTGGCAGACTTTTGGAAAAAAAACCCATATTTTTTTGCTGAACAAAACTTGAATCGAACTTGATTTGAAATTTGCAGTTCGATCCTATTCACCCGTTTTAAAAAAAAAATGATTTTTTGAAAATAAATTTCGATTGTTCGTTTTTTTTTCTGAATTGCGAGTTTATGGGAGTTCCACCCTTAATAAATCTTCCCCTATGTCTACTTAAAACCCATTTAATTATTAAATAAACTTTACATTAGAAATGAATGGAGAGTGTCGGAATTTCACTCTAGAGGACTGTGGCCATCTCTAACTTCACTTTTTGATAAATATACCCCTTGGTTGGCATCAAGTACAAGGTATTGTTTTATTATTACACAGAAAAAGGAAATCATTTTTAAAAATCTGAATTATTTGATTATAATAGTCTATGAGTGATAGCCTTCCAGTAATTCAGAGCTCTTTGGATAACTGATTTTCCAGATAATGGATCCCACACCTGTACTAAATGAGCATGAGCACCCCATTTCGATACAGGTATGGGACCTGTTATCCAGAATGCTCGGGACGTGGGGTTTTCTGGATAACGTATCTTTCTATAATTTGAATCTTCATACCTTAAGCTTACTAGACCTTATTTATCAAGGTCCGAATTTATTTCAGTATTTCTAATATCCAACTTTGAGCAACTCCGAATTCCCAAAAATACCTTTTTTAATGAAGAAAAAAGCTCCAAAAAATAAGGTTGGCAAACTTCAGAGCTTTCTCCGAAAACAGAGTTTTCCGCAACAGCTATGATTTTTTCGCTGAAACCCCGAAATCATCGGATATCTGTACAGACATCAGCGCAGACACTGGGACCTTCCCCATTGACTTATACAGGACCTCGAGAGCTTTTAGATGCAGAGGTTTCAGATTCAGAGTTTTTAGACCATCGGCCATTAATACATTTTGAAAAATTCTTAGTTTTATTTTGCTCCGAAAACTCCGAATTATTCGAGGTTCTGATATTCGGAGCTTGATAAATTACCCCTAATTAAAGACAATAGGCTGGTTTTGCTTACAATAAGAATTCATTATACAGTATCTTAGTTTGGATTAAGTACAGGGTACTGTTTTTTTTATTATCTTAGAGAAAATGGAAATGATTTCTAATAATTTGGATTATTTGAATAAAATGGAGTCTATGGGAGACAACCTTTCCGTAATTCAGATCTTTCTGGATAACGGGTTTCCAAATAAGGGATCCAATACCTGTATATATGGTTTACTGAACAAGATCGTCTGTTAAGAATTGTTGCTTCTTAGTCAGGGACATATAAAATACTTCTGTGCAATTGGTCCATTTTAAAAACAAGAAAAAAAAGAGATATAGCTAGGGCAGTTAAATGAGACTGATCCACGAGAGTATGTTATAAACACAATGACATTAAAGTAAGCAGTCGTGTTTGTTTTATTTATGTGAGCAGCACACAATTAGAAACAGAACACATGTTCTCCACTTTATAATGGAAACACCCTAGAGCAGGAATGTAATCTCAAGGGCCTCCAGCTCTTCAAATCAAACGATGGGTCTTTCGTTTACCTGATTTATTATAAATCAAAATAATTTGCTCCACTTCTGTAGTATTTACTTGCTGTAAATTTACAGTCATTGCAACTCATCTGTAGGCTTAGAAATGTGGGAGACCTTTTGAGGGCAACAAAGGTTTGACAGAGTCCCTATTAGTGATGGGCAAATTTGTGCCATTTCGATTCGCCAAAAATGTGCGAATTTCCCGTGAAATTCGCAAAACAGCAAACAATTTGCGAAACGCTGCCGGGGTCTCACTTCGGACACTGGCGTCCGTTTTTGGACGCTGGCACACATTCGCCTGCATCCAAAAAAAATTTCGTGGCAGTTTCGCAAATTTATTGGCCCGCGGCAAAACGTGGGAATTCGCAGCGAATTCGCGCCTGCCGAATTAATTCACCCATCACTAGTCCCTATGTATAAAAAGCATAGTTTCCAGTTGTCCTTTGAATAAATAACCCACAAGTCTCTTTAAAGTGAATCAGTAAGCACAGCTAACCTATAAGACCCAATTACTTATAGGAACAGTAACACCAAAAAATTTAAGTATCTTAAAGGTAATATAATGTACCGTTGCCCTGCACTGGCAAAACTGGTGTATTTACTTTAGAAACACAACTATAGTTTATATAAACAAGCTGCTGTGTAGCCATGGGGGCAGTCATTCATGCACAGGATACACAGTAGATAACAGATAAGTTCTGAAGAATCCCATTGTACACTACAGGGCTTATCTGTCATCTGCTGTGTATCCTGTGCCTTTTCTCCTTTTTCGGGTAAGGGCACATGGGCAGATTCGGGGAGATTAGACGCCGGGAGACAAATCACCTCTTCTTCGGGGCAACAATCTCCCCGAACTGCCTTCCCCTACCTTCCCACCTGCTATAATGAAAAATCGCCCTCAGGATGGCACTCGCAGAAGCCCGAAGTTTCCTTTGGAAAACCAAGCACCGCGAGTGCCATCCCACTGGCGATTTTCATTATAGCCGGCGGGAAGGTCGGGGCAAAGGCAGTTCCTGGAGATTGTCCTCCCGAAGAAGAGAAGATTTGTTGCCGCATCTGCAGAATCTGTCTGTGTGCCATTACCCTTCAGCCTTGAATGGCTGCCCCCATGGCTACACAACAGCTTGTTTATATAAACTATAGTTGTGTTTCTGAAGCACACACACCAGTTGTACCAGTGCAGGGCAACAGTACATTACATTTTCAGTACGTTAGGACACTTTCATTTTTTTGGTGTTACTGGTCCTTTAACTGGATTAGTTTAACTATGTCAGTTGCTCCTACTAGTCACATGTCTTGTCTATTATATCTGCAGATAAGTGAATACAGAAATACAGAGCAGCCAGGCTAAACATTGCATCTCCATTTGTTTTTAAGGAGTCGCTTGAAAATCTGACATACATGTGATTCCTATTAGAGAATTTACAATGTGACCCTTTATTTTTTTCTTTGTATTTTTCTTTTACAGAAATTGCCTCCTGGGTTCTAGTGAATAGCATAGAAATCAACAGGACACAATTTCCATGCTGCTGAAATCAGGAATGCCTAGATTCTGAGCATACAGAAGGATAGTCACTGGATAGAGATCCCTAATGCCAAAAGATTCTACAATCATCACACTGTGCCTCTTACTTCTACTAAATCACAGGTTTCAATCCCAATTCATAAGGAAACAACACTTTATTAAGCAGTGAGCTGCTGCTGCTGCTGCAATGACAACAAGACATTTCTTATTAAAACTAAGTTTTCAGGTATGGGACCTGTTATCCAGAATTAACAGATCTTTCTGTAACTTGAATTTTCATACGGTAGGTCTACTAGAAAATCATGTAAACATTAAATAAACCCAACAGGCTGGTTTTGCTTCCAATAAGAATTAATTATATCTTTGTTTGGATCAAGTACAAGGTATGGGATCCTTTATCCGGAAAGCTTCGTATTGCAGAAAGGACGTCTCCCACAGACTCAATTTTTTACGTCAAAATAATCCAAATAAAATAATTTCCTTTTTCTCTGTAATAATAAAACAGTAGCTTGTATTCGATACAAACTAAGATATAATTTATCCTTATTGGACGCAGAACCAGCCCATTAAGTTTATTTGGGGGCCGATTCACTAAGGGTCGAATATCGAGGGTTAATTAACCCTCGATATTCGACTAGGAACTAAAATCTAAAATTTAGCGCAGATAGTTCGATCAAACGATCAAAGGATAATTCCTTCGATCGAACGATTAAATCCTTCGAAACGAATGATTCGAAGGATTTAAATCCAACGATCAAAGGAATATCCTTCGATCAAAAAATTTAGCCAAGCCTATGGGGACCTTCCCCATAGGCTAACATTGACTTCGGTAGCTTTCAGATGGCAAACTAGGGGGTCGAAGTATTTTTTAAAGAGACAGTACTTCGACTATCGAATGGTCGAATAGTCGAACGATTTTTAGTACGAATCCTTCGATTCAAAGTCGTAGTCGTAGTCGAAGGTCGAAGTAGCCCATTCGATGGTCGAAGCAGCCCAAAAAAAACTTCGAAATTCAAAGTTTTTTAACTTCGAATCCTTCACTCGAAGTTAGTGAATCGGCCCCCAAATGTTAATATGATTTTATAGTAGAATAAGACGCAGATTTATCAAGGGTTGAATTTCGAGTTTGTGGGAGTTTCTAAAAACTCCCATCAACTCCCATAAACTCGAAATTCGGGAAAAAAAACGACCAATCGAAATTTATTAAAAAAAATTATGGGTGAATAGGATCGAGATGCAAATTCTAATCAAATTCGAATCGAAATTGTTTCCACCAAATTATCCGGAAACCTGTAAGCCCGTCTCCGATAGACTCCATTTTTTATATATCAAAATAATCAAATTTTAAAAAATTATTTCCTTTTTCTCTGTAATATTAAAACAGTATCATCCCCACTAAAATATAATTAATCTTTATTGCATGTAAAACCAGTCTATTGGACTTATTTAATGTTTACATGCTTTTCTAGTAGGCTTAAGGTATGTAGGTATGTAGATCTAAATTAGAGAAAGATACGTTATCTGGAAAACCCCAGATTCCGAGCATTCTAGATAATAGGTCCCATACCTGTGTTTTATTATTACAGAGAAAAGGAAATCATGGTTAAAAATTTGGATCATCTGGATAAAAACGATTAGAGACGGCCTTTTTGTAACTTAGAGCTTTCTGGATAACGGGTTTCAGGATAACAGTTTCCATACCTGTAAAAGTCCCTCAAACAACCATAGAAAAACGAGGAAAGTTGCAGAAAGGAAGGCAATAAAACAGTGTTAATGATCAATGAAAAAAACGTATAAATATATATTAAAAAGCCATTGGCATAAAATATTTCGTGGCACCCAGAAGTCTGACTAGAAGCTCAAGTCTGTGTGTTTTTTTTTCAAGGGCACTTTATCATTGCTCGCGTTCTCCAAGGGATCTCTGAATGAATAGTGCCGGGGAACTGAGTCTTCTATTCCACGCCTATTTCTCTTCATTTAACTTGGCAAGAGTGTGAGCTGCTCTATTTTTAGCCGGATGACTTGCTATTTTTAGAGGGCTACCATTTCAGAGACATTTATTAGGAAAAATAAAAAAAAGAGAGGAAAAAGAATTCACAAAAGGGGGAGGAGAAAGAACTTCCGGAAGCGTATTGTAAAGGAAGGCTCCAACCTGTAACTGCAGGCTTTTCAGCTGCTTCCAATCTTGGAAAAATAAAGAGAATTCCGAGTTCAGTGATTTAAAAATAAACCTGCCCTCTGGCAAAAAAGACAAAAATACAACAAGCTGTTACTATGCGAAACAGTGTCAATGAAAACAAAGAGCATTATTTTCTGGCCAGTTTGGAATAAAGACCTCAGTACCATCAGCGCGTGAGAATAAAACAGGGGACTTTTTTTCCAAATAAACAGGCAAAGACATTGTAGAAAAATGCATGAGCATAGTTATAACCTGAATATTTCTAATGGGGAAGAGGCCGAAGCTCACAGAATGTTTTTAAAGTTTATTCCCTGCACTTGAGTTTTTCATGTTAGTGAATTTAAGGTAGAACTATAGTAATAAACAAAATGAGAATTTGTGTCGAGGTTGCTGATCCTGTACATGACGCCCACATTGTTTTTATTATTAGCTTATAAATATATGTCAATAAGAGTAGTTGTGTTTGGGTATCGGTACAGCAGCTCCATGCATCAGTACAAACAAACTCATTAAAGGGGTGGTTCACCTTTAAATTAACTTTTGTGATAGAATTGCTAATTTTAAGCAACTCTTCACTTGGTCTTCATTTTTTAATTTTTTTTTTGTCTTTTTCTTCTGACTCTTTGCAGCTTTCAAATGGGGGTCACTGACCCCACCTAAAAAACAAACAAATGCTCTGTAAGGCTTAGGGTGGCCACCTATCTGGATTTCACATGGACAGCCCGGTTTTTGGAAGCACTGCCCGGGTAATAAGTGCCTGTCTGGATTTCCAATTTGTCAAGACATTGAAGTGACTGACATGGCGATCAGTCAATCGCTGATCGTCACATCATCAGTTCCGCCCCTGACATCATCCTCCCCACCTCCCATGTCCCTGGCCCACCCCAAAGTCACCCAGCCTGCCCCCAACATCACTGAGCCCACCCCATCATTATTTATTTATTTTTATTGTTCGTTTTTTTTTTTTTTTAAATAATTGTTATTTCTACTTTTTATACAATCAAAAAAAAACACAAAAAAACCCCCAAAAAGGATTACACACCACATATAGGCTAATTACACCATTTTCATTCCATATCTAGTTCCCATATCATTTCTCTTTAGTACATTTATTGGTGTATATAGCCAAGAGAAAGATACAGAACTAGAAAAAAAAAAAATATATATGTATATATATATATATATATATATATATAAAATAAAAAAGTAAAAAAAAATTCTTCTGACTCTTTGCACCTTTCGAATGGAGGTCACTGACCCCATCTAAAAAAACGAAATGCTCTGACATCATCCGCCCCACCTCCCATGGCACTGGCCTGCCCCCAACATCAAAAAGCCCACCCCCCTACGTCAACCAACCCTCCCCTGCCTGTTTTCAAAGAAAAAAAGAAGTGGCAACCCTAGTAAGGTTACAAATGTATTGTTATTGCTTCTTTTACTACTCATCTTTCTTTTCAAATTCCAGTTGTTATTCAAATCAGAGCATGGTTGCTAAGGTAAGTTGGACCCTAAGCAACCAGATCTGCTTAAATAGCAATCTTGAGAGCTGTTGCATAAAAAGCTAAATAAAAAAATCACAAATAATAAAAAATGCTTTGGATTTATATGAGAACCATATGTGGGGATGCCATTACCATCCATCTTTCCAAATTGAGAGTTTGTGAGGTGGCAGAGTTGGATTTTCTCACAAAAAGAGACTTCCTTCCTGGCACTGTATCCAAACAAACACTCTGACTGCTAATGGTCATTAGATCAGATAATGTGCATATCAGCTGAGGCAATCTGTTCTTTTGCTATGGTGATTTAAAACAATGTGCAAATACATCTTAGCTTGAAAAGTCGAGTCATTGAGGTGAAAAGTACACAACATCATAGACACAGAAACGTTTAGAATATAATAAATATAATGGTTAACTTTTTAAGGCAAAAATATGAGAGGTGTGTTATTCTTTGGCTGAGTTATTCTGGTATCTATGCTTATCTTTAAAAGAATGTTGATTGATTCTGCACTGACTACTCTATATTGGTTTAAATGCACTGAAATAACATGATGAGGGACAGGAAGAGATGAAGTCCCATTATCACTAAAAACCTACTCCTGGGTGAGGGTCCTGCTGTGTGATGTAGCCAGCTGAGAGTCAGCAATTACACTTACTGCTGATGTGGACATAATGATGTGTTGTTGTCAATTGCAGGCCTACAGCAAAGGGCTCTTACACACGGCCATTTTTGCCTGCGCTCCCCTACGTTACACTTTCTTCCGTTCAGCCATAGGGGAACGCAAGAGTATACACACTCAATTATGTTAAAGGGGGCTGTACTCACACAGACGCATGTAAGCGTCAAATGCAGGTTGGGATGCATGTTGCATTTCATCTGCGTTCGCCTACATGCGTCTGTGTGAGTACAGCCCCTTCAACATAATTGACTGCGTTTACTCCTGCGCTCCCAGCTGAACATAAGAAAGCGCAATGCAGGAGAGCGCAGGCAAAAACGGCCGTGTGTAAGAGCCCTAACAATTGCACCTCAACACTAAGGGGCAGATTTATTAAGGATCGAATTGAAAATTCTAAATCGAATTATCGAAAAAAAAAATTCCAATTATATTTCTTGGTATTTTGCATAGACAACAAGAGCAAAAACAACAAGCAAAAGTTCCAAAAAGCCGTAGGGGAACGCAAGAGTATATGCACTCACTTATGTTAAAGGGGGCTGTAATCACACAGACGCATGTAAGCGCCAAACGCAAGTTGGGACACAGCATGTTGCATTTCATCTGCATTCGCCTACATGCGTCTGTGAGTACAGCCCCTTCAACATAATTGACTGCGTTTACTCCTGCGCTCCCAGCTGAACATAAGAAAGCGCAACGCAGGGGAGCGCAGGCAAAAACGGCCGTGTGTAAGAGCCCTAACACTTGCACCTCAACACTAAGGGGCAGATTTATTAAGGGTCGAATAGAAAATTCTAAATCGAATTATCTAATTTTTTTTTTCTTTTCCAATTATATTTATTGGTATTTTGCATAGACAATAAGAGCAAAAACAACAAGCAAAAGTTTCTCATAGCTTTTGTCAAGTTACATAGTAAGAAAATAATTATTATGGTGCAATTCATTACAAATAAAACATCAAATATTGAATTTAACAAAAATTCCTCAAGAGAAATAAAATAAAAATAAAGTTATATAAAATAAGATCTTCCTCTCTACCAACCAAATAAATAAAATATTTACCAAATTAATGGACAAAGTTATCACATCTTGGTACTTCAATGTGTATGCAAAGAAGAGTCTTCATCAGGATAATACATAACCTTCTCAATAAAGAACTCTATCCGCAAACTCCAGAATTTGAAAAAAGGGTGACCAAACCTTCATAAAATTTTCTCTAAAACTTATGTCACCATATCTAAAATTTATTGCTTCATCTATGCAAAGAAACCTAAGATAAGACAAAATAACCTTTAAATCTGGGGGAAGTTTCCTGAATCCAATGCAAAAAAAATAGATTTACGGGTAGCTGCAATGGGCAGCATGTATAAAATATTTATACTTATTCCAATACTCTATCTTCGGGTCACAGATAACAGAAGGTGTTACTTGATTAAAGTAAACTTGTAAAACTGTCAAATTCGACTAGGGGGTTATCTAAACTCAATTCGAGTTTTTTAAAAAATTTGAATTTGATTTTCGAGATTATTTTGGCCCTTTAAGAATTGAATGTGACTATTCGCCACCTAAAACCTGTTGAACTGCTGTTTAAGCCAATGGGAGAGGTCAAGGGATAAATTTGGAGATGTTTGCAGACTTCCTGACTTTCAAGTTTTTTTTTTTTGGAGAAAAAACTCAAATCGAGTTTGATCGAATTCAATTAAAATTTTCGGGTTGTTTAAATTCTTCAGAGTTGGAAAAATTAGATTTTATAAATTTTGATTTCAAATTTATGGGAGTTTAGGGGACTTTTAAAAAAACTCACATGAATTTGAAATTCGACCCTTGATAAATGTGCCTCCCAGTTCACTCAACTTGCTCCTCATTAATGTGAGAAAAAATTATACAGGACCCTGGAGAGAAACTTGGTCTATGTTTGGGCCATAGATGACTATGTTGCTTGGCTTGGCTCTATTTGATGGACACACAAGAAACAAAGCACAAAAAGTAGAAATTCACTCAGATGGAGGTGGACATGGGGGCTCCCAAGTGGTGAGACACTAACCAAAGGGAAATAATATTACCACTCCCCCCAGTTGATTAATCACAAGGACCAAACTTTTGTTCACATGTTCTAAGAAACGTAAGTGTCAAAAGATATTAACAATGCAAAACACCTACAGAACTTGATTAATAAGAACATGTTTATGTTTCACTTCTGGCTAATTAACAGCTTTTGCACAAGTGTCAATTACGCAAATATTTTTATATCTATTTGCAGAGTCTTGTGGTGCCTTCAAAGTTTACGATTCCTGCCCATTTTTGTGGGTAACCTATACAGACACATTCAGAGCCTGCTGCTGCTATATGGGAAGCCATGTTAAAGGACATGATAAACAGAATTCCTACAGAATTGGACTCTCTACCCTTGGTCCACAAATCCTCTAGCTTGTTATAAAGGAAGTTATAACACAATAAGAGGGCTAATATCTGATGTCCAGCCAGCATGAGGCAGTGCAACTTTGACTGTGTTCACTAACCCATAACAACCAATCAGCAATCAGCTTTCATTATTATAATTGCACTAGCGACATTACAACTAATTGCTTATTGGTTTCTATGGGATACTGCACTTGTATACACAATCTTTGAAACCATAGATATTCTAATGTATTTTTTACATTTTAAATCAAATATTTTACATAGAATAAAAAGTGAAATCCCTGTCTATATCTAGCATAGGAATAATTCATATTGTATTACTAACAATAAAAATACTGAGACACAGTTTTGTACATGGAATAACTTGGGGGCATTGAGCACATACATTACTTGTTGAGATTATGGCATAATGCCAGGATAGAGTTAAATGTTTATTCAACCGTTGCTAGAAAAATATGCCATGTTACATATGGGGTTACCCTACCTTAAATGTAAAAATGAAGCAAAATCGAAATGGTAACTTGTTTTATTTATTAGCCCTTTGTAGCCACAAGCCTTGACTGATGTGAATGTTGCAGCGAGTCAACAACTATGTGACCTTTAAACATCATTGATGGAGGGATTTCTTCCTTTTTAATCCACTCAAATCATCCCAACAGGGGACGTGACACAAGACAGGTCACCAAACCCTCTACTTGCCTTTAAGATCTGACAGGCTAATTCAAAATAAGGCAATCAAGAAAATGGGATTGTAGGCTTTCTGCAGACACACACATGCTGGGCAGCATGGCTTGGAGTGTGTCACATGCTGAAAGCTGGATCAGTGCATCAGTCACTTGTTCTTTGCTATCATTTTATTTATAGAGCACTGCTTGCATATGTACATTAAAAAAATAAACAGGGAACAAAATCGTTGTATACAATTTCCTTCAGTGCTTAAGTATTAAAAGATGCAAGCAGATGAATATCCCTATCCAGTGGAGCTTACAATCTAAGAACGTGGGTAACTTGCAGACACAAAAAGGAAGTATATAAGTGCAGAGGTAAGGAGCAGCTAGAGAGAACCATTACCTTAGGGTTACTTCACCTTGAAGTTCTTTGACCTTTATGAAAGCACTTTGAAGAGTGGCATTGTGTTTATATATGGTTGTAGAACTGTAAAAAGCTTATAAATCACAAATATTTACAATAATATATTTTATATCTCTGTGTCTATCTCTCTTTTTTCTGTTTCTTTGTATATACCTGGTAGTTGTAGGCACTATCTGCGGGCAAAACGAATTGTGTTTTCTACACTTACTACAAATGAGTCCTATAGTACACTCTAAAAAAATCTCTTGATTAAAGGAAGCTAAATATCTTTATATGCTTCTTGTTTGGTGGAAGATACAGTAGTACTGTGTGTACTGTCCCTACTGATGATTTGATTGTAAAGATTGGACTCAACTGCCAGAGATGACATCAGGCTGCACTTTTTCCCTTCTAGTATTTCTCATGAACTAAATGTGTCCATGATGGAAAGTGAGATTTCATAAAGTATAGTGGTGAGCAGAAGGTAAGTGCCACTGGAGAGAAATGCATGCTACATATTGGATCCTACACTCATCTGGCAAATATTCCAAAGCCACTGCTTCCACCTACCAAGGTAATTCTCAAGTCTGGTGAAACCCAAATCTCTCTGGCCATGATAAAATCAAACGAAAAAACTGTTTTCCTAAATACTTTGTGTATATTAAGCCCAGAGGGCCAATATACTTTCAAAGCTTTCATTAGAGATGTTTGTCATCGAACCTGTTGTGGAAAAATTCACTATGAGTCTAAAGCCAAATATAAGCACAAGATATAAAGTGCCCTCCACCCACTATCTGACTGTTCTTCAACTTGGCAATTGTAGCCACTACCTGACATGATTATGATTGCCAGAAGGGAGCAATCTAACACATTAAGTTCAAGTGCAAACCCTGACCCTGGACATACAGGTGTAGTGTTTTTTGCTGCATATAAACAATTAGGCGTCCCTAACACTTGAATTTTCTTATTGCTTTGTTTATGTGTGCTCTAGTACCCTGTGCTTGGAAGAAATTAAGGATCTGTTTCTGTTAGCATTCCTCACTACCACTCCAGCAATGCCACTAGTTACACCAATATCTATCTCAATTTCCCAAATTCCTGCTACGACTGAACAGCTGAATCTTCTGCCATCAGCCCTAAGCAGTATTCAGCTTATGCAACCAGCCCACAATCGCAACTAACACTTGGTTAGGCCACAACAGTATCCCACACTTGCTACTAACCCATACCAGTATCCCATTCAGTCTACCAACTCACACCAGTATCCTGCACTTGCTTCCCTGTTATAACAACAAACAGTTTATCATTAGCCATTGCTTCTAAGACCTGCCCTGCCTTTAACACCAGAAGATTTTCTCTAATTAATGTCATGAAAAGAATGTAAAGTGTATCTATACAGGGCAGTGAATCGAGGAATTCTCCAAGTGAGATATATAGTAATGGCCCATGCCAAGAGCAGTCCTAGGTCTCATGCTAAGAGTTTAGCTCTCATACATGTGATAACCCATTACTACGTGAGGGCCAGTAATCAGCCTATGGAAACCTTAAAATCAACACTTTAAACGTCCTTTTGGTAAGCTATGACACAATTTTTTGAACAGTTCTATAGATAAACTCTTTTGTGTGCCCTTATTATTCTAAAATACAAAATAAAGTTCTGCCTTACCAGAAAGGTACAGTTTGAGGTCAGCATGAATAATCACTCGGAAAGCTGAAGGTCATATCACTGTCTTGGTGGCAAGACCTATAATGAGCCTGAGTCTATGTCTGATGCATAGATTTGTTTCAGGCAAAATGCATTGAATAAACAATACAAAAATGTCTTTTGTAAAGGTGAATACTGGAAACTGCTTACAGGATAAAAAAAACCTGAGAATTATATGGTTTCATACACATTTTGATATTATTAGCCCTCATTTTTAAAAGGATTTTTGTGGAGTAAAAGTCATAATAATTTTCAGAGTAAAAATAGAAAATGAGTTTGTTGCAAAGCAAATTATATCTGACTTTTTGTTTGTATTGAGGAACCTTAACTGATATGCCCAAGAACAAAATATCATTTAGGTGGGGTTAGATAGGAGGCTATGTCACTGTGTTTAAATACAACAGGGACGTTTTCAGATATTCCTGCCACTGGCACTTGTGACTACAGCCAGCTGAGAAAGTGACAGCTGAAACACTTGTTGGGACATGCTACTATGAGCCGGTGGGGCTCGCCTGCCAAAACGCCCACAGCACTTCTTATCTCTGGGGTGGAGTAGCCTGGACTTTACAGACCACAATACATACAATGTGCAGAGTGAGGTGACTTTTATATTTTTACACATAATATAATAAAGTCTTTAAAAAGTGGGGGAAAAATTCTCCTGCACAATCTTCTAAACCTTGCAAACAAATCACTTGTTATACTTCATAGCAAAGAAGTGTAACATAAACTCACATTAAAACATCATCTACCGGTCTTACCTCTACAATATCTGAATTTGTTCGACTTTCGTGAGGCTCATTGTATTCTGTGTATTTCAGCAAAACTTTATCCATGTCTGTGCTGGCATATTGGAACAGTTTATTAGTGCTGTTGAAGATGATGAGCGCAATCTCACAGTCACATAAAACACTCAACTCATAAGCCTTCTTCATTAACCCAAACTTTCTCTTTGTAAATGTCACCTAAAAAAAGAAAAGAAATGAGAAATTAATGAGAGCATTGACATATTACCCTTTCATTTGAAGGAAAAGATTTACTTTCAGCTTTAATTTCCATCCAGCCTTCTAATTTCATCATTTGGGTTTTATTTGTGGGGTTCAATGTTATTTCCACACTACAGGATCATATCAAGAATATGTTTATTGCAAGGTTATTGAGAATCTTGCATGGTACAAACCACAGTGATCACAGCTCTGCATTATAGCATTTTCCCTATTATATCTCAAGAATCATTATTACTTACAAAGAATGTAACAGGCTATGCTTAAAAAATATCTGAAACCACAATTCATCCACAATAAAAAAATGAAATCCGAATATGTTTCTTTGCTACAAAACAGATTTTTAAATGTGTATATATTTATTGGAATCATTCCTATAGCTAAGAATAATACGGCATTTGAATGTTGTGCTCAGACAGGAGAACATGTTGTTATGGTGACTCATTAGTGGCAGAGCAATGTGAAAAATTGGGTCTAATTGATTAGAGCTATTTGTCCTCTACATACCGTAAATCATTCTATAATCCCTCATTTTTGTAGGTGGTGGAAATAAATATGGAATCATATTTTTATTTATAATATAATCATATCAATATGTATAAAATGTAGATGTTTTTGCCATACACAAGGAGTTGTAACGTTGAGTTTAATCAGGTAATAAAGGAGAGAACAGCAGGTCAAAAAAGGAACAGGCTGCAGATAAAATAATCATCCATGCACAGTTATGTCATTTGTTCCTTGGGAGTATTTAAATGAAACCTTTTGCATACAGCTTGAAAATATTTCAATTGACACAAGATCAAAACTATAACCATAAAAAGTACTAAAACAGACTCAGACATGCAAATTAATAGTCCCCATGTTTATAAACATGCCATTAAAATATCTATAGCTATATCCAATCAATATGTCTGAAAGCATCTCCTAAAAGGACAATCATATTCTTTAATGACATATCTTCCCTAGGAGCATCAGAATGGTTGGTAGCTAGAAGAGGTATATGAATGGTATGTTAAAACTCATTGGTTGCATTAATCCATACAGAAATCCATACAGAAACACTTGAACTTATTGGGGGTCATTTACAAAGTGCAGGGCAAGTACAAAGTGCAAAGAAACAGCCACAATTCACCATTGTCCACGATCATCATAAATAACTCAAATTCTGTTGCCTAAATGGCAACTCAGATGTAAATTTTAATGTTCTACAAGTTAATTCTAGTCCTGCCAATTTGATGAGTGACACAAAAAGTAAGTACAACTTGTAGGTTGTCACAGCCCATATTAATGGCACATGGTTTGTATTCTCCCTGGCAATTTTAAGCAAGTAGCAAAGGGCCTGAATATATGGCCCTTCTCAATGGAATTAGCCTGCCATTAGCAGCATATACACCTATTACTGTATATGCTCACAAATATACAAAAACTGAAATTTATGTGAGACCGATTTGGTTGAAGTAGATTTATCTACCATATTCATGTATTATTTTATATTTTATCATTTTACTTGAACTTTACCCCCTTAAAGGAAAAGCAGCGGTATATTGACTGTGAAAAAAAAAACATGCAGTCATACATTGAGTTGTTTTTTTTTTTTAAATCAGTCCCATGAAAAAATTGGTTGATAATAACCCCAGACCAGCCATTAAACCATATATATGGAGAGAACATGCATAACCAGGGTAGTATCTTATATAGAAATAGACAGCCCAGTTATCAGGTGGACATGACGAAAACATTTATGAACCCAAGTTTTTTGGATATATTCAGTCCAGTTGTTTCCAATCTCCTATTTCCTCCGTGCTTAGATCAGAAACAAACCAAAACAAAATCAATCCACAATTGATCTGTGTAATATAATCAGCCCGGATCCACATTCCCCTCTTTATATTTCTTACAAGTGAAATACAATCCATGCACACCACCTCACCTATATTCAAGCTGAAAATCACCTTGGGATTTAATGTTGCTAACTGTGGCAGCATAATTTTTAGAGGAATGATACAATGCCTTCACATTGTATCATTCATGGAAAATTAATGCTGCCAGCTACAAATAATTTTCCATGACAATACTTTTTTTGACGGAGCAGTATTTTGGCAGTGATAGACCTATACATTTGACATCTGTAGAGGTAGAATTATATGAAGGCTTGTAAGGAGACATCATCTGGGATTATGTCCTGGAGACTGGCATTATAGGTTGTTATCATCATGGTTTATAAAATACAGATCATGTCAAACCACTTTTATTATCACTGTATAAATTGCTTCAGCAGTCAGCGTTTGGGTGAGAATGCTGGGAGTTGCCGTTCAGAACAGCTGAGAGGTTTGTTTGACATGCTTGGAGCTAGTGATCCAGCTTTTGCTGAAACACACACAAAAAACATAGAAGTTTAGACATTTGTTTTACATGGTTACATTCCAAAGTCAATGCAAAAGCAGCTGCCACCCAGTCATTGCTAAAATGCCAGCTGGTAATGCCATAGGATTATGTAAGCATTTTAAACCCAGTCAGCAGGTCTGTAACCACTCAAAGGAGCTGCTCCCACATGCCTTCAGTCTGGCTATTTATCCCTTTTCAGCTTAAGGAGCTTTCATTCACATTACCAATGTAGCAAACAAAATGCCTTGGTCAGGATTCTACTAAATACCAGGTCACTTGCACATCATGAATCCTTTACATCCAAAAACTGATGGCTGTTGGAAGTGGTATAGCAGTCTAATCCATGCTTTAGGCACTGTTCTTCATTAAATTGCAATTACATTTTGCTTTCTCCAGAAAATGCCATAAGAAGCAAGAGATGAGGACAAAGGTGATTTTACAAAAATATTTATGCAAATTTACAGACAATTTGTAAATTGTGACAGCAAGACTTGAGTTGGTGCTGGTATTCTGGAGGGGAAGAGAAAATATTCTGGAAAGACCCAGGACAATATTTGGAATGTTCGGGCAAGCACACAGTAGCTACAGTATTTGCTCATAGTTTTTATGGTAACATGTAAATGCTGCTGAGATTTATCCATTGGTGTACACAAACTAATCTTCCCTAACACTCACTTTTGTGGTAACTAGTGCCCTATTGCTCCATGATATCTATTGTTTCAACATCACTGTTAACCTGCCCAGGGCTTTTTTTTGCCACTGGCCTCTCAAGACAATATATTTTTAGCCTAATACCTGTATGTCTTAAATAAGTTCAAACAGGTTCTCCTGTTGGGAGTTTGGTGTTTTTTGCCTTAAAGGAAAACTATACCCCAAAATGAACACTTAAGCAACAGATAGTTCATCATATTAAGTGGCATATTAAAGAATCTCACCAAACTGGAATATATATTTAAGTAAATATTGCCCTTTTACATCTCTTGCCTTGAGCCACCATTTCATAATGGTCTGTGTGCTGCCTCAGAGATCACCTGACCAGAAATACTACAACTCTAACTGTAACAGGAAGAAGTGTGGAAGCAAAAGGCAGAACTCTGTCTGTTAATTGGCTCATGTGACCTAACAAGTATGGTTTGTTGGTATGTTTGTGAGTACAGTGAATCCTACGATCACAGGGGGCGGCCCTCCTTTTTTAAAATGGCAGTTTTCTATTTATGATTACCCAATGGCACATACTACTAGAAAAGTATACTATTATGAAAATGGTTTATTTACATGAAGCAGGATTTTACATATGAACTGTTTTATGCAATATCTTTCTATAGAGACCTACATTGTTTGGGGGGTATAGTTTTCCTTTAAGGAATATAAAGGAAACTCTACAGTGAATGAAAATATTGTTTTCTAAATCAAATGACTGTAATAAAGGTTCATGTTTCCCTTTATATATCCCTTCATTCCTCTCTTTAGCAGCAGTAGAAGGATGGACATTCTCTCAGTGGATGCTGTAAGGGAAGGTGGAAATAAGTGGATCATGCCAGTGACTATGGAGAACCACCCATCTAAGTGGAGATGGTGGTGAGTAAAAGGACTGGCAATTTTTCCTGTGGAATTTTCCATCTATTGCAGCTGAAGAATACCGTTTAAAAATTAAGAAGAATCCTGGTAGATATCTACATTGTGTGCATACACTGTAAGTGAACAGCCCTGTGAATATGTTGGCACTAATTAATAATACATACATAATAATAATGGTGATAAGGTGCCATGTAAAATGACATGTAACACAGTTGTGCTATGCTCAGCATGAATTTACACTTATATCCACATGGAAATGGCAGCATGTTGTTTTTAAAAATAGCACTTTTTATTGTTACCTGTTATCCCTTTAAGGATCTCAGACTAAAATACATTTGCTTCTCTAATCAGAGCTGTGAGTGACCACAGTACAGTAGGTAAACTTTCTATATACAGTGTGCTTTCTGTTGAGGAAAAAAACCTCAGATTTCAGCATTTTAACTTCTCACCATCAAAGCCCAGAATACCACAGGACAAATATATCCTCAAAACACTGTTGGTGTTTACTGTCAGAGGCCGGCAGATATCTAGGGAGAACTGCAGTTTGGTATGGAAAGGGGCTTAATCAGAACTTTGTATTTGATACTTTGATGCTTCTAGTACTTTAATAGGTGAATGGATCCCTCTATTGCAAGTTTTCAGAATGTTTCAGAACCATGACTGGCAGCCCAGAACACTGACCCATGTCTTTATTTTGTACATGTATATATTTTGTCTCTTTTTTTTTTATTTTGCATGTTCAACAGAAACTCTGGGGTATGCAGACGCAAATTAGATTTAGATTAGATATGCAAAGCCACTTTGACCCCTAAGCCTGTGATGAAATCATATCTTAATATTTTGAACTTTACAAATTTGTCGTGGCAATTGCAATATTTTACTTTAAACTACAAAAGGCAATAGAAGATGCACTGACTGCTTGTATAATTAAATATCTTAGTATTGGAGTTCTTATCCAATGTTTCCAGGGTCATTCTCTATTACACTGTATCTTAGCTGACACCCACATATATATATTGCTTTGTCTGATGGAGGTTTGCTGTAAAGCCTATATTCACTTCCCTACTCTGCTTCCGAGTGCTTGACTTCAGATTGAGAGTTCATGGCTTAGCCCCTGATTTCAGTATCCATTGTACAGTGAAGTGGAATGTGCTGACTAAATCAGTGGCTGATAGCCATGCTTTGCATTTAATGGTAAAGGCAGAATACAAAGCTTTCTCATAGGTAAACACAGGAAGCATAGACTGCCGATAGGCCGTGTATTTATAGTTCATAATTACATCACTCTCATGATTCCACACCATCAAATATATGTGGGTGGGTGTATACACACTGAATTTAATTTAAACAACACATGTTGCTCTACAGGTTACTCCACAGTGCATAAATATTCTAGCTGAAGACAAGTCTTCCAAATATAATTATGCTAAAACCCCTGTAAGCTAAAGGTCAATAAAAACGTAATTCTCTAATGAGAAAATGGGCAGGAAGCACATTTGTCTCCATTTCCTGTCAAAACAGGAAAAGAGTAACTTCTTCCTCTTCAAAATGACTTCAGCTTTGCTTCCCATCTCCAGCTCTTATCCTCCTAGGGCTGTAATTACAACTTGGGAAGAAGCTGAATGGTTTTAGAAGCATTAGTTAGTATCATAGCTGTTTTTCCTATGAGCATTTATGAGCACTCAACTTAAAAGTCAGCAATAAACTACACTACACTAATGAAGCACACACACATATATATATATATATATATATATATATATATATATATATATATATATATATATATATATATGTAGAGGTCCCGCCTGGGCCCTGCAAGTTTAGAACTTGGCTTGGGCACAGTAACTTCTTTCTCCCACCCTCTCTCACCCAGTTACTTCTTAATCCTAACACTTCTATCCAAGCACATAACTATGCACTGGCATGGACTATGCACTGGCCTAATAACACTACAATTTTTATTACTTGTTAGTTTTACTCATAGGTCACCTTCTATAGTTACAGATTCATACCATGTCTCTATGTCTGGTATGGACTGACTGCTTAGGGCCAGCAACTCCTCTGAATGTCAGGATCCATCCCTGAGATATTGTAGGAAATGATAATATATCTATTGTGATAGCCAGGAATGTTAAACAGCATATAGGTCTGAAGATAGTTTCATCTTTGCATATTTTAATGTTTTCTTTCAAAAAAAGGGGAGATCCAAAATTATTCTTAAAAGGTCATACACCATGAAAACCGACATTTTAAATACATAACCATTCCACAGTTAGAAAGTACAAGAAAACATAACTGTAAGTCTTTGCACAAGATGAGATCTAAAGCAACTAAAAACGAAAAAAATCAGATGGTACTAAAATCTGCTTCCCTGCCACTATGTTATCTCACATCTGAAAGATAAAAAAAAACCCTTTGAATTGGAAACGAGGTCTTTATTCCAGCGCAGCCTTTTGTCTTGGGATTTAAAACACGTTAAGGAAGCGCTTATATCTTACATTTTTCGATATGGGAGAAAATGCTAAATAAAGAAGAATCTGTAGAGAAAGTGAAGCCATGTTTTTCTGAAACGAACATGTCACAGTGCATTGCGCTGCTGCAGAATGGTTCCGGTTAGAAGAAAATTTACTTCTTTCAGCTACTCTCCTGAGTGTTGTTAAAGGGAATTCATTGTGCTAAATGTCTTTTCTTATATTCCCTGTTGACATATTTACTTGATGGCTATGTTCCCTTTTCTGTTTTTTCTTATTATTGTATACTCTCAGGCACTCCCTGCGCTTCTATGTCGGTCAACAGCGTTTGTTAAGTCTGCTAAAACAATGACAGCACAGAGCATTCAAACTTGCTAAATCCAGCAGGGGGTTGCGTTTATTGCCTCTGTATGTATGCTTTCATCTTCCATTACTGCTCTCTTTTTAAATGCAAGTATGGTTATTGCTGATAAACCCATTCCATTTGTCTAATTTGAGAATAAAGCACCAATCAAATTTGTATTCTTATTTTCTACTTTCCTATTCATTCACTTATAATCCTACTGTGAACTATCTGGCTATTAAAGGTTACTGAAAAGTTCCATGGCTGGATACAGGCCCAATACTACAGTCTGATTGCTTTTATACTATCAGAGAACTTTAATGCAACTTCCAGTATATTTATATTTAGTAAATGAGAGTATATAAATTCATATAATGTTAAAGTGCTAAAGTATTATTCTATATTGGTTCGAGGGAGTTCAGAAGTTGGTCAGATACTGTATCTAATACGACATTTCAATACAGTTATGGTAGCCAGGTTTTGGGTTTGTAGCAGTCTGAGAAATGCATCTGTTGTTTTTGCTCATATTTTCTGGAAACTGCAGCCGAGGTGGTCTGAATGTGGGGGTGTATTTGTGCTGGTGAAGTAAATTGGGCAGTAAAGTAAAGGTTGCAATTATATGGATCTATTTAGCTGGGTATTTGTAGTTAACATTGTGCCAGAATATATTATCTTGTCACAGTGCTATCCTGCAGAAGCTTAGCCATAGTCTAAGATTGCTTTCCAATTTACCAGCACTGACTCCATGATTCAAATGAATAGTAGAGATGTCGCGAACTGTTCGCCGGCGAACTTGTTCGCGCGAACATCGGGTGTTCGCGCTCGCCGGAAGTTCGCGAACGTCGCGCGACGTTCGCCATTTTGGGTTCGCCATTGTTGGCGCTTTTTTTGCCCTCTCACCCCAGACCAGCAGGTACATGGCAGCCAATCAGGAAGCTCTCCCCTGGACCACTCCCCTTCCCTATAAAAACCGAAGCCCTGCAGCGTTTTTTCACTCTGCCTGTGTGTGCTGAAGAGATAGTGTAGGGAGAGAGCTGCTGCCTGTTAGTGATTTCAGGGACAGTTGAAAGTTTGCTGGCTAGTAATCGTTTTGATACTGCTCTGTTATTGGAGGGACAGAAGTCTGCAGGGGTTTGAGGGACATTTTAGCTTAGGTAGCTTTGCTGGCTAGTAATCTACCTTCTACTGCAGTGCTCTGTATGTAGCTGCAGTGGGCAGCTGTCCTGCTTCTGATCTCATCTGCTGACTGCTGCAATAACAGTAGTCCTTGTAAGGACTGCTTTTATTTATTTTTTTGTTGTTTTACTACTACTACTACTACTACTACTATAAGAGCCCAGTGCTATTAGTCTAGCAGTGTTGGGGAGTGGGACTGGTGTGCTAATCTGCTGCTCCTAGTAGTTCAGCAGCACCAACTTTAATTTTTTTTTTTTAATATTCATTTTTTTTTATTTTACTTTTTTTTATTTTACTACCGCTGTAGTAGTGTATAAGTTGACCTTTTAGGCATTATTTGCCCTGTAGGCATTATTTGCACACTGTTTTCTTCAACCCGCCATCGAGCTGTGTGACCTTGTTCCCATTCTGTCTAAATATCCATAATATTACCGTCTCCAGAAAAAACACCGGAGTCACTTTTTCAAGCAGCATTCATATATTTTACGTAATCCGTATCCACCGCTGTAGTAGTGTATACGTTGGCCTTGTAGGCATTATTTGCACACTGTTTTCTTCAACCCGCCATCGAGCTGTGTGACCTTGTTCCCATTCTGTCTAAATATCCATAATATTACCGTCTCCAGAAAAAACACCGGAGTCACTTTTTTCAAGCAGCATTCACATATTTTACGTAATCCGTATCCACCGCTGTAGTAGTGTATACGTTGGCCTTGTAGGCATTATTTGCACACTGTTTTCTTCAACCCGCCATCGAGCTGTGTGACCTTGTTCCCATTCTGTCTAAATATCCATAATATTACCGTCTCCAGAAAAAACACCGGAAGTCACTTTTTTCAAGCAGCCATAATATATTTTACGTAATCCGTATCCACCGCTGTAGTAGTGTATACGTTGGCCTTGTAGGCATTATTTGCACACTGTTTTCTTCAACCCGCCATCGAGCTGTGTGACCTTGTTCCCATTCTGTCTAAATATCCATAATATTACCGTCTCCAGAAAAAACACCGGAGTCACTTTTTTCAAGCAGCCATAATATATTTTACGTAATCCGTATCCACCGCTGTAGTAGTGTATACGTTGGCCTTGTAGGCATTATTTGCACACTGTTTTCTTCAACCCGCCATCGAGCTGTGTGACCTTGTTCCCATTCTGTCTAAATATCCATAATATTACCGTCTCCAGAAAAAACACCGGAGTCACTTTTTTCAAGCAGCATTCATATATTTTACGTAATCCGTATCCACCGCTGTAGTAGTGTATACGTTGGCCTTGTAGGCATTATTTGCACACTGTTTTCTTCAACCCGCCATCGAGCTGTGTGACCTTGTTCCCATTCTGTCTAAATATCCATAATATTACCGTCTCCAGAAAAAACACCGGAGTCACTTTTTTCAAGCAGCCATAATATATTTTACGTAATCCGTATCCACCGCTGTAGTAGTGTATACGTTGGCCTTGTAGGCATTATTTGCACACTGTTTTCTTCAACCCGCCATCGAGCTGTGTGACCTTGTTCCCATTCTGTCTAAATATCCATAATATTACCGTCTCCAGAAAAAACACCGGAGTCACTTTTTTCAAGCAGCATTCATATATTTTACGTAATCCGTATCCACCGCTGTAGTAGTGTATACGTTGGCCTTGTAGGCATTATTTGCACACTGTTTTCTTCAACCCGCCATCGAGCTGTGTGACCTTGTTCCCATTCTGTCTAAATATCCATAATATTACCGTCTCCAGAAAAAACACCGGAGTCACTTTTTTCAAGCAGCATTCATATATTTTACGTAATCCGTATCCACCGCTGTAGTAGTGTATACGTTGGCCTTGTAGGCATTATTTGCACACTGTTTTCTTCAACCCGCCATCGAGCTGTGTGAGCTTGTTCACATTTTGTCTAAATATTGATAATATTATCGTCTCTAGAAAAACCACTTGAGTTACTTTTTTTCAAGCAGCATTCATATATTTTACGTAATCCGTATCCACCGCTGTAGTAGTGTATACGTTGACCTTGTAGGCATTATTTGCACACTGTTTTCTTCAACCCGCCATCGAGCTGTGTGACCTTGTTCACATTTTGTCTAAATATTGATAATATTATCGTCTCTAGAAAAACCACTTGAGTTACTTTTTTTCAAGCAGCATTCATATATTTTACGTAATCCGTATCCACCGCTGTAGTAGTGTATACGTTGACCTTGTAGGCATTATTTGCACACTGTTTTCTTCAACCCGCCATCGAGCTGTGTGACCTTGTTCACATTTTGTCTAAATATTGATAATATTATCGTCTCTAGAAAAACCACTTGAGTTACTTTTTTTCAAGCAGCATTCATATATTTTACGTAATCCGTATCCACCGCTGTAGTAGTGTATACGTTGACTTTGTAGGCATTATTTGCACAGTGTTTTCTTCAACCCGCCATCTAGCTGTGTGTATTATCGTTTCCAGAAAAACCAACTGAGTTTTTGTTGTTGTTGTTGTTTTTTTAAAAATAATGCCAGGCAAAGGCAGGCCGCCACGCAGAGGCCGTGCTAGGGGCCGTGCTGCTATGCAATCCTGTGGCCCTAGCAAATTGCCCAGTTTTAAAAAGCCAATGACCCTGAACTCCCAAAATGCTGAAGAGGTAGTTGACTGGCTTACACAGCACACCCCATCCTCTACCGTTTCTAACTTTACCACAACATCCTCCTCATCCTCCACTGCTATGGCCACCCCACGTAACACTTCCTCCACCACCGGTGCCCCTTCTTCACTGGGTCAGAGGAGTTATTTTCCAATGAGTTTCTTGAACTGAGTAATGCGCAACCATTATTGCCAGAAGAAGATGAAGGAGATGAGGACCTTACACCAGATTTAATTCTGGCAGAGAACACGATAGAGATGGACATAATGAGTGATGAGGAGGAGGTCCCCGCTGCTGCTTCCTTCTGTGATGTGTCAGAAGAAATTGATGCATCTGAGGAGAATGATGATGAGGAGATTGATGTTTTGTGGGTGCCTAGTAGAAGAGAGCAAGAGGAGGGTAGTTCAGATGGAGAGACGGAGAGTCAGAGAGGCAGTAGGAGAATAAGACTTAGAAGAAGCAGGGAGGACAGCCCGCAGGGATCAGTAGGGCAACAACATGTATCGGCACCTGTGTTCAGCCGGCCAACGCACCCGCCATTGCCGCCAATACCGCCAACTCCGCCAACTTCTACTGTTACCGCCAGATCGCACACTTCCAAAAAGTCAGCAGTGTGGGATTTTTTTAATGTGTGTGCCTCTGACAAAAGCATTGTAATTTGCAATGAGTGCAGTCAGAAACTGAGCCTTGGTAAGCCCAACAGCCACATAGGTACAACTTCTATGCGAAGGCACATGAGCGGCAAGCACAAAGCACTTTGGGAGCAACACCTCAAAGGCAACAGGCAAACTAAAAGCCACACTCCTTCTGGTCCAGCATCTTACTGCTCTACCTCTGCTCTCCTTGACCCGTCTGAACCACCCTCCACTCCGCCTTCCACCTTGACCACCTGTTCCCATTCCCAGTCATCTGCCACCAGCCAAGTTTCTGTGAAGGCCATGTTTGAGCGTAAGAAGCCAATGTCTGACTGTCACCCCCTTGCCCGGCGTCTGACAGCTGGCTTGTCTGCACTCTTAGCCCGCCAGCTTTTACCATACCAGCTGGTGGACTCTGAGGCCTTCCGCAAATTTGTAGCAATTGGACACCGCAGTGGAAGGTACCCAGCCGCAATTTTTTTTCTAAAAAGGGAATACCACACCTGTACCAACATGTGCAGAGCCAAGTTACCGCATCTCTGTCACTTAGTGTTGGGCCAAAGGTCCATATGACTACTGACGCATGGTCCTCCAAGCATGGTCAGGGCAGGTATGTCACCTACACTGCCCACTGGGTGAACTTGGTAATGGCTGGGAAGCAGGGAATGGGTAGCTCAACAACAACAGTGGAGTTGGTGTCACCGCCACGGATTGCACGCGGTTCTGCCACCACCTCTACTCCTCCATCGCTCTCTACCTCGTCTTCTTCTTCTTCTTACTCTGCTGCTGGGTCCTCCTTCTCCTCCTCCACACCTGTGCACCCCCAGCTCCCCCTAGGCTATTCGACGTGCCAGGTACGCCGTTGTCACGCTGTCTTGGGGATGACGTGCCTGGAAAGCAAAAACCATACCGGATCTGTACTCCTGTCATCTCTGCAGTCACAGGCCGATCGGTGGCTGACCCCACACCAACTGCAGATCGGAAAAGTGGTGTGTGACAATGGAAGCAATCTGTTGGCAGCGTTGAGACTAGGCAATTTAACACATGTGCCCTGCATGGCACATGTGTTAAATTTAATAGTCCAACGTTTTGTCTCCAAGTACCCAGGATTCCAGGACGTTCTCACCCAGTCCAGAAAGGTGTCGGCCCATTTCAGACGTTCCTACACAGCCATGGCACGCCTTGCTGACATTCAGCAGCGCTACAACATGCCAGTCAGGCGTTTGATTTCTGACAGCCAGACTCGCTGGAATTCAACGCTCCTTATGTTGGAACGTCTGCTGCAACAACAAAGGGCCGTCAACGAGTACCTTTTTGAACTGGGTGGTAGGACTGGATCTGCACAGCTGGGGATTTTTTTCCCCCGTTACTGGGTGCTTATGCGCGATGCCTGCAGGCTCATGCGACCTTTTGAAGAGGTGACAAATATGGTCAGTCGCACCGAAGGCACCATCAGCGACCTAATACCCTTCGCTTTCTTCCTGGAGCGTGCCGTGCGACGAGTGACAGATGAGGCTGTAGACCAGCGTGACGAGGAGCTGGAAGCGCACGATTTCTGGTCGGAATCACCAGAACGAACCCAGGCACCTGCTGCAACGCAGGGAGAGGTGCCAGAAGTGGAGTCAGAGGAGGAAGGTGGCTTTGTGGAGGAGGAGGAGGAGGACCAACAGGAGCAGGCTTCCCAGGGGGCTAGTGGTGACCTTTTGGGGACCCCTGGTCTTGTACATGGCTGGGGGGAGGAGACCGTGGATGATGCAGTCCTTGATAATGAGGAAGCGGAGATGGATAGCTCTGCATCCAACCTTGTGAGAATGGGGTCTTTCATGCTGTCATGCCTGTTGAAGGACCCCGTATCAAGAGGCTTAAGGAGAAGGACCTGTACTGGGTCGCAACGCTACTAGACCCTCGGTACAAGCATAAAGTGTCAGAAATGTTACCAACATACCACAAGTCCGAAAAGATGCGGCATTTACAAACCAGCCTGCAAAAATGTTGTACAATGCTTTTAAGGGTGATGTCACTTCAGGAACTCATCAACATTCCAGGGGCAGAGGTGCCAGTAATCCTGCCACGAGCACACCTGCAAGGACAAAGCCCTTTGGCCAGTCTGTAACGTCAGACATGCAAATGTTTTTCTGTCCAAGGCAGCGCCACAACCCTTCTGGATCCACCCTCAAAGAACGCCTCGACCGGCAGGTAGCGGACTACCTGGCATTAACTGCAGATATCGACACTCTGAGGAGCGATGAACCCCTGGACTACTGGGTGCGCAGGCTTGATCTGTGGCCAGAGCTGTCACAATTTGCCATGAACCTCTTGTCTTGCCCAGCCTCAAGTGTGCTCTCAGAAAGGACCTTCAGTGCAGCAGGAGGGATTGTAACTGAGAAGAGAACTCGCCTAGGTCACAAAAGTGTCGATTACCTGACCTTTATTAAAATGAATGAGGGGTGGATCTCGGAGGGTTACTGCACGCCGGAAGACTTGTTCTGACTTCTATGCAGCTGTCCTTCTCTTCAAGCCTCATGACTCCACACACAGCTGTCCTTTAGCGTCCTCCTCCTCCCTCCGCCACCGTTACAAACTAGGGTGCAAACCCTACTGGTTTAATTTTTTCTGGCCTCTGTGCTTCAGTGGCTGCAACCAAAAAAAATGCATATTTTCTGCATTTATATGGCATAATTTTTCTGGCCTCTGTGCTTCAGTGGCTGCAACCAAAAAAATTTATATTTTCAGCATTTATATGGCATAATTTTTCTGTCAACTGTGCTTCAGTGGCTGCGACCAAAAAAATGCATATTTTCTGCATTTATATGGCATAATTTTTCTGGCCTCTGTGCTTCAGTGGCTGCAACCAAAAAAATTTATATTTTCAGCATTTATATGGCATAATTTTTCTGGCAACTGTGCTTCAGTGGCTGCGACCAAAAAAATGACTATTTTCAGCATTTATATGGCATATTTTTTCTGGCCTCTGTGCTTCAGTGGCTGTGGCCAAAAAAACTGGGCAAACAATGCCTACAAGGTCAACGACGTTGACCTTGTAGGCATTGTTTGCCCAGTTTTTTTGGCCACAGCCACTGAAGCACAGAGGCCAGAAAAAATATGCCATATAAATGCTGAAAATAGTCATTTTTTGCCATACGTTGACTCAACGTATATGGCAAAAAATGACTATTTTCAGCATTTACGTGACATATTTTTTCTGGCAACTGTGCTTCAGTGGCTGCAACCAAAAAAAACTGGGCAAACAATGTCTACAAGGTCAACGTATGGCGAAAAATTACTATTTTCAGCATTTATATGGCATATTTTTTCTGGCAACTGTGCTTCAGTGGCTGCGTCCAAAAAAACTGGGCAAACAATGTCTACAAGGTCAACGTATGGCGAAAAATGACTATTTTCAGCATTTATATGGCATATTTTTTCTGGCAACTGTGCTTCAGTGGCTGCGTCCAAAAAAACTGGGCAAACAATGCCTACAAGGTCAACGTATGGCAGTTGTTTAAAGAGAACAGTAGATTACTAGCCAGCAAAGCTACCTAAGCTAAAATGTCCCTCAAATCCCTGCAGACTTCTGTCCCTCCAATACAGAGCAGTATCAAGCAGATTACTAGCCAGCAAACTTACTATCATCTGTCCCTGAAATCACTAACAGCTCTCCCCCTACACTATCTCTTCCAAGCACACACAGGCAGATTTTTCAGATACATTTTTGCCCTTGATCCCCCTCTGGCATGCCACTGTCCAGGTCGTTGCACCCTTTAAACAACTTTAAAATCATTTTTCTGGCCAGAAATGTCTTTTCTAGATGTTAAAGTTCGCCTTCCCATTGAAGTCTATGGGGTTCGCGAACCGTTCGCGAACCGCTCGCATTTTTGCGCAAGTTCGCGAATATGTTCGCGAACTTTTTTTCCGACGTTCGCTACATCCCTAATGAATAGTGCCTATTAGAATATGGTGCCCGTTGTATATTATATATTAAAGGGACGCCACATGTAATGTTTTCTTTGCTTACATGAATCTAATATCCCTAATATTAGGTGCATATTGCATATATAATATTAGGCGCACAATGCACCAAATACAGAATTTGGTTCTGGATTCGGGCAAATATGTGACTTTTCATCACGCAAACAAAGAAGTAAAAAATGTTTTAACCCCTCTCAGCACAAGGTTCTCTATCACCCCTCAGTTCCCTAATTTAAATATGCTAATTAGGGTTCAGATTCAGTTTGAATCTTTCCAAAATAGTGGAATCATAAAGACATATTAAAAAAAAAAAAAATTGTGGAATCAGTGCATCCCTACCTAATATATACCCTCTTGTTTTCTAATTCAGAATGAAAAATGGGGATTGGCATTGTCTTATTCTTTGGTACATACACATGACTATTCTCCAAACAAGGAATTCTACAGACTGGCATGTAGGTCACTGTAACAAACTGCAGTGGGCAAAAGCCAATAAATGAAGAAACTGGCAACATTTTTTTTAATCCAATCCAGCCTCACTAAGGGCACGTTTTGTCCTCATTTCATGGATATTTTATTTTTTCATCACGAAAAAAAAAAGAGAGAAGTGCATTAAATTTAAACACAACTGTTACATGTCACTATACAATGATGAAAATGATATTTTAAGACCATATAAAGATACAAGGCCATAGGCCAATGTTCCTAATCTCCTCATATTTTACAATAAGGGTATATTATTTTTATTTAATACACAAGGTTCAATGGGTCATTGTCAGGCTCTGCTGGGATTCAAGCCAGGGACATTTGAGCTTCTGGCTCAGTACCTTAATAATTGGGCCAGGTGAGCAGCCTGCAGGGTGGCTCACTATCTATTACCTGGCCTTTGCAGCCCTAGCCCCACAGCAGCCTGACTGGTGGTTTGGGGCCAGCCCTCCTCATCTTCCTTGGCTGAGCACTGGCCTACATAGCACTACGGCATCGCCCCTAGCTAGGTTTCCTGCTCTAGACCGTTTCCTTCTATCCTGCCTTGACCTACCTTACCTTGAACCTTGCCTTGTTCACCTTGCCCTGTTCTGGTCCTGCCTTAACCTTATTCTACCTTGTCCTTACCTGGCCTGATCTTCCCTTGCCTGTTCCTGCTTCCAGTCCTGTTCTGCTTTGTACCTAGAATCTTGTCTTATATCTTCCCTTGTCTCGCTCTGTATATTGCTCTGTCTTTTCCTCCCGTTCCGGCTCCAGTCCTCCTGCTCCCTAGTCTGATTTCATTCTACGCCCGCTCTGTCCTGTTCTGTCCTGTCCTTCCTCCAGCTAACAAGTCCCCAGTCTGATTTGATTTTACGCCAACTCCATCCTGTCCTATCCAATTCAGCCTGCCCCGATCTACGCCCACACCGTCCTGTCCCATCCAGTCTGTTCCTGTTCTACGCCCGCTCCATCCTGTTCCTACCCAGTCTGCTCCTGTCCTGACTCCTCGTCTTCCTATCCAGTCTGACTCATCGCACTCTTCACCCGGTCCAGTCTGAATCTGCACAGCCAGTTCTTGCTTAAAGGACTCACCTTCGTCCTCTGCCTCCACAGCACCCCTACCTAACCCTTTGACAGTCATGTGACACAAATGACATAATTAAGAACCAATTTCATGTGATTAGATCACTAAGCACTATTTATAAGGATATTCACAGCACTTATTTATTAAACTGTTAAAACCATACCTTATCCATTAAGCAGGCCATGTATGGTTGATGTGGCACATTATACCCCCCCCCATCTTTTTACTAAAATTATTAAATGTCTTGTAACAAAGTACAAATATTTTTTCTTTTTTTATCTTTTTATTGTTTAAATCATGTAATAACAAAGAGAAATTACGGATAGCAAGTGCAGTATGTGAAAGATTAAGCAGAAAGTACAGATACTATGGCAGTAAATTATACTAATGGTAATGGAATGTTTTGTAATTCCCTCATGTCTAACGCTTTAACAAAAGAATTGTTCTAAATAAACAATTTTAACTAAAAGTGCCTGACTGTTTTGTTATGTATAGTATAGCAACTAAGTCAAAATGTTGCATGGAAGTATAAATATTTCTTCAATTGTTGGCAACTGTGTAACAGATAGAACTGACTAATGTGTCTTTTAAATACTGCAAATGGTAGAAATAATTAGAAAAATAAATTACACGTTCTAATCTCCGTGCAACCTTTTGGCAAAATGCCTTTATTCACTTGCAAACCATTATGACTCAACTCAAAAAGACAAATTCATACCTCTTGATATTATTTTATCTGATGAATCACTGAAATCTAAGATTAGTTAGCACTAATGAATATACAGTGAATATGCAAAGTGAAAACAAAAAAAATGGTAAGAGGCCAGGGCCTAGAGACAGCAAGGATCTGCAGGGCACACGGGAAGGAATATATATGGCCATTAGAGTTTAGAAGAATGGCATAGATTGAGTTCAGGATGTTGCATGTTGTTCTAGCTGGGCTGGGCAAAAACATACACTCCCTATTCTTTTAACTCATTGTGTCATCATGGCACCGTCCATGGAACAATCTATACAAGCATACCATCAGTGTTTTTTTCAAGTGATAACACTTCTACAATAATACGGATAACAAACACAGTGTATTTCCATGATCATTTCTGCCTTTGAAGGTAATCAATACTAAAAGTGCATGAACTGCTCCTTTATAAATCATAGAAGCAATGTATCTTCAAACAACATGCCAAACTAATGCTTAGAGTTGTAATTTATAAAGGATAGACATCCCTGATTTAAAGGAGAACTAAAGCTGAACAAAAGAAGTAGCTAGAACTGTTGTACGTTATGTTTTTGGGCTTCGGTACCAGCCCAAGGCAACCAAAGCCCTTTAACAGTAAAGATCTGTGTCTCCAAAGATGCCCCAGTAGCTCCCCATCTTTTTTCTGCCGATTCACTGCACATGCTCTGTGCTGCTGTCACTTACTGAGCTTAGGGACCCACTCATAATATACAGTATACATAGATTTTAAATGTCACAATATAAGGCTGATTAGTAATTAATACAGATAATTACTACAAGGCAGCACAGAAACCAGTGCAATTAGCATCAGAATTTAATAATCAGCCCTGTGGCATCAGCGTTTATTATAGGCCAACCTCATTTTCTGCTTGATAATTTGCAACAACCCCTAAGCTTAGCTTCTCAACAGCTGCTCAGAGTCCACTGAGCAAGTGAGTGTCACAGACACTTTCCAAGATGGTGACCCCCTGTGACAAGTTTGAAGTCCTGGATCATTGATGCTATTGACAAGCTGAAACTTTAGGCTGGAGCAACAAATTCAGTATATACAGTAAAATATGGCATTTTTAGCCAAATTAATTTTTAGGATTTAGTTCTCCATTAAATGCTACAGTACCCTGCAATAACTATAACATATAATAATTTGCCATATAACTTTTCCAATGATGTTTTCATTCCAAGAGCCCTGCTTTAAACCTGTACATAGAATTTTGCTGAGCCTACTCTCCTCCCTTCCATTGGCCACATGTAGATTTGCAGCTACTGCAATAAAAATGGTAACTGAATAAGAGCAAGCTATGCTAATGCACTCTGCTAAGCATTTATTAAACCACACAGTGAAACTAAATCATAGTGTTATATAAAATATAATGTGCATGGAAAAACTCTACAAAGTTCCTTCCAAATTTAAATCAAGTTTATCGTAAACAGGCATCAATAAACCATTTGTTTTTTAATTAAACAAACTAGAAAATATATTTCAGGGCAAATTATACACTTGGTAGTGAACTGTAAAACGATGCCATTGGCATTTGAGCATTATTATGTTTTAACTTTTAAAAAGAATGAGAATTTAGGCAGCATGGATGGATACATGCTGGTAAAGAGCATTTGACAAGCTGTCGAGAGGGTCTTCCAACATCCCACGGTAATCATCATGATGTATGTTACAGATTAATGATGAATATGTTGTGAGCAGGGTTCCAGACAGCGCCTGTGAGAGCAGAGCTATTAAGTCATAACCCAATGACCGCTAGGTTTGTTGCAAGTTTGGTTGTTTATGGTAAATTCTAAAAATAAACCTCAACAGAAGAAGCAATATGGAAGTAGCATATGGACACAGTATGTGGAAAAAATGCGTGTGCACAATAACACTTATATTTACGTAACAGTTAAAATAATTGGATGGAACGCTTTGCCAATAAATAAGGTATATTTTCCCTATCTCTATCCTCAAGGGCATGAGCTAAGCAGCCCCAATCCACAGTCTGTACTTGGTAATGTCTTTCTCTAATAGTAACAGTTTTTCTTACCTATAAAAATGTTCTACGTTGCCCCCAAATATATATTTACAGCAGATTCCATTCCAGTGAATAGGTTAATAAAATGACACAAAATTATCACTTTCAGTTACAGAAACATTCGCCTACATAAAAAGAGAATTTGTCTATGTTCATTTATAAAAGTGAGCGCTAAACCAATTAAAACAAATATGGTGGTTTTATATTGACAGAATTATTGCTTTCTGGTTTGGCTAAGAGCAAGGAGAAGTCTGCAGGGACGATGCTGAATGTATCAGTAGTAAATCTTGGCTCTTGGTTTCGTTTTTAAACTGCCTTTTCAGTACAAAATCTGAGTCATGACTGAGTAGTGCACAGTAACATTCCTCGCACTCCTCCTCCTCCTCATGTTGCTTTCTTGCACAAATAACATTGGCTTTATTTGCAAGTGCTTATCTGATGCCACTAATGTAATCCATTACATTTTCTTAGGGCAGGGGCACACGGGCAGATTCGGGAGATTTAGTTGCCTGGCGACTAATCGCCTCTTCTTCGGGGAGACAATCTCCCGAACTGCCTTCCCCACGCCTGCTAAAATGAAAAATCGTCTGCCGGCAATGCACTCGCGCCGCTTCGATTTCTGAAGTTGCCTCACTAGGAAACTTCGGGAGACTTCGGAAGCCAGAGTGCATTCCCGAAGGTGATTTTTCATTTTAGCAGGCGGAAGGCAGGGGAAGGCAGTTCGGGGAGATTGTCGCCCCGAAGAAGAGGCGATTAGTCGCCAGGCGACTAAATCTCCCCGAATCTGACTGTGTGCCCCTGCCCTGGTGTAGTTTTCTAAGAGGCAATGCTAATAACTTTAAATGTGAATAATAAGGGAATGCCGATTCATACAGCATTGATTTACACACAGCAATATAAGCACAGCGGCACCTCTAATGTCTATAGTATACCATGAGCCAACAAACACAACTAGTAAAGCACCCAGCAGCTATTCTGTAAGTAAGAGGTGTAGGACTAAAGCTGTTTGAGGACATTTAGAATATACAGGGGGGGAAATTTGTGATTCATGGGCATAGAATTCCAGCGGTAAGGAACAGTGTGACATACAAGGATTTGTGGAGTAGAAGGGTAATGATGTGTAAAGGCTTTTTCTTTCTGCACACTGTACATCTGATTCTATTTCCAGATCCCTATTTAGGAAAACAACATTCCAATATCTAGGACAGAGGTGTGTGTGGGAGGGGTTAATTTAGGCTGATGGTAAGCAACTGGGAAAAGGGGAACAGTGATAGCATTGGATCAGGACTATAAATTAGTTACTAGCATGGTTTTGCAATGGTATTCCCATATTTAGATGAGTTTAGGGAAGTGGATCCCAAATTGTAATGCTGCCCTCCCCCCATAGGGGCTCAGAGCCTTGTTTTTTGGGGCCCAGGTCGAAGACAAATTAGGGATGGAGGGATGGAGGGATGGAGGGATGGCCTCTTAGGTACTCTTAGAAGCCCATTTTGGCATTTTGGAGGTCAGTTAAATCAAGATATTGGTGTGGACACTTCTTTGATATCCAAAATATTCTTGGCTGAATGGGTGACTCAGCTCTGGACAAATGTCATTCCTCACAGAAACGATTTAACCAAAAAATTAAGCCACAGGTTTAGGGGATAGTACCTGGTATTATTAATAAGAGGTTAAAACCGCAGACTGTTCCTAAAATGTGGGGTATGGTATGAAGTCAAAATAATTCTCCAAAAAGCTGGGAAGCCCTGAAAAAAAGCAACCCTGCCTCCAACATATGTGGGGTATTGACCTCCTGTGGCAAACATGCTATACTATATGATATTATACTGCTCAAAATGAGATAGATGCATCTTCTATGACACTGACAATATGTAGAGACAAACAAATGTGGCACTGAAAGGAAATCATGAACATGTTACAGTTTGATGGGCAGCTATACAAACAACACATCCTCTCTAATTAACTTGTCTTCACTGATCTCTGATTAACCACTCGTATACTTAATTTGCTTTGCTGCATGGAGCTTAGTTGATGCAGGAGAATAATTTAGTCACGTATTTAATGTCATGGCATATGTTATGTTTGTGACCAGATCTCTCTAATGCATGAGGCCGAACTGCAGGTCACGCTAGCCTGGAATCCTACAGAATGACTTTTTATAAGTTCCCCCCACATTAAAGAAAATATTTATCACCTTTTTGACTGCAAGGGATATCAAATAAAAATTCTTAGCTTTGTTAGATGCAGTGCCAGCATTCTTGGAAGCTGCTGAGAGTATTTACGTTGTATCATATCAGGAAGTGAGAGCAGATACATATGTTACAATACAGGAATGTTTGGGAGGTACTGGTTGGAATTAGGCAGGTAGTGCAGGTGCACAAAACCCTTACAGTAATTGATTACTACTGGTTAGCTGCCAGCGAATGCAATGATTCATAATTCAGAAATGTACTGGAAAGTTTGGGAATAAATGACCTCAAGTCAAGGTGATCAGGCTTGTATTAACGTTTCTATCAGGCATCTGCAGCCTGTGGCTCCCCAGCTGTTACTGAACTAAAACTTCCAGCCTCCCATGCTCCTTGCTGGGAAATGTGATTCAACAACTGCTAAAGAGCCACAGGCCCCAACCCCCTGCTTCATGCTTCATTTATTTGTTTTTCTTTTATTGCATGTGTTTATTCTCATCGTTTTAACAACAGCAAACATAAAGATTTACATACCCTGTAGCACTATGTAACATTTATATATTAGAGCTGCCAGCTAATCTCTTAAAAACTGGGCAGCCAGTGTATAAAAGGGTTTTGTCTAGGGTGGATAGAAAGCTTAGTCTAAATGTTTCTGCCTCTTTAAGAAAAAACTTTGACTCCCTTGTTCGCCACCTAAAAACTACCGAAGTCAATGTTAGCCTATGGAGAAGGTCCCCATAGGCTTTGCTAGCTGTTTTTGGTCGAACATAAATCGTTCGATTGATGGATTAAAATCCTTCGAATCGAACGATTTAATCCTTCGAATCGAACGATTTTTCGCTCACTCGTTCGATCGAACGAATAACACTAAATCTTTCGACTTCGATAGTCGAAGGATTTAACTTTGACAGTCGAATATCGAGGGTTAATTAACCCTCGATATTCGACCTTAAGTAAATTTGCCCCCAAATATAATAAACATGAAGTTGCCTAATATTTAATATATTCGATACTAGACTATTATATATCTAATCTAATTGTCTAATGCCTAATATATAGTGCATACTAAACTAATGAGGAAGGTTTTGCCCAGCCTAGAAATGTTTTACTATTGGTTCAAGATAACATTACTAAAGCATATCTACGGTGCAACCTTACATATCTACGGTGCAAATTTACTAAAGGACGGAGTGGTGTCGCTAGCAAAAATTCGCCAAAACGACACTTCACAGGGATATCACCAATTTTCTAACAGATGTATAGGACAATACGCTAGCGAAACAGCTCAGCAATAACAAAGTTTCTTGTCATTTCGCCAGGCCACTTTTCACTCGAACGATCGTAAGTGCGAAGTTTCCACTAAAACATATCTACGGTGCAACCTTACACTACCTCTTCCACTAAAGAAGGGAAGATAAATGTTTATCCACTAGCTACTAGCATGCACAGTTACAACTTGCTAAAATAAAAAATGAAATGAATTACATTTTCCAACTATTTACGAGCAGATTGTAGCTCCATTACTAGACGAACAGCCTCAGAGAAAAAGTCTCCCTGATTAATCTGAAAATACACACTAACATCCTCGGTACAGTCTGGGTGCCTTCCCTGCCAAAATAAATGTAACACTTCTTTATTTATAACCATGCATAAAAACACAAGTATAATCAGCAACAGAGAACAGGTAATAATACCAAGTACCTGCCTGTTCTCCATGTATCCATACACTGCAGCAACTGTAGGAAAAAAGCATTATTCACAAATCACAGGGGGAAGAAGCTCTCTGATGCACAAGGAACTCACAGGTGCCTAGTTCATTATCAAAGATAATCAGAGTGTGGTGTGCACCCAGGCATCGTGGAATACTTAATCGAAAGTGCTGATATTACAAGGTATGGGAACTGTTATCCATAATGCTCAGGACCTGGGGTTTTCCGGATAATGGATCTTTCTGTCATTTGGATCTTCATACCTTAAGTCTACTAGAAAATCGTGTAAACATTAAATAAACCCAATAGGCTGGTTTTGCTTCCAATAACGATTACTTATATCTTTGTTTGGATCAAGTACAAAGTACTGTTTTTTTATTACAGAGAAAAGGGAAATAGTTTTTAAAAATTTGGATTAAATGATTATAATGGAGTCTATGGAAGACGACCTTTCAGTAATATATATAGGCACATTTATCAAGGGTCGATGTTTCGAATTCATGTGAATTTTTTTAAACTCCCTTAAATTTGAATGAATTTGAAAATGCTGAAGTTCAATATTAAAAACGAATTTTTAAAACAGGAAGGAATTTAAATGACCCGAAAAATTTAATTCGATTCGAACTTCGAAAAAAACCTTAAATGTCAGGAAGGCTGCAAACATCTCCAGATTGATCCCTGGACCTCTCCCATTGACTTAAACAGACTTAAACAGTAAATCGGCAGGTTTTACGTGGCGAATAATCAAATTCGAATTCTTAAAGGGCCAGAGTATGATAAATCACAAAAATCTAATTTGAATTTTTAAAAAACTCCAATCGAGTTTGGATAATTCCCTAGTTGAATTTGACAGTTTTGATCATAAAAAAAATTCGAATTTTCAATTTGACCCTTAATAAATCTACCCCATAGTAATGCCTGTAGGTTCCATTCCTTGGCAACTGCATTGTAACACATACTAAAAAGGTTTTTTGGAATTCTTGCATGCTAACTTGTCACATAAGTCAAACCATTCTTGTTAAATGTCCATCAGTGGCATCATCCAAACAGGACAGCAGGGATGAGCCTACATTATCCTATAATGCCAAGGAGAGACACTGGAAAAGGTATTTTTTCTTGTCCCCGTTGTAAGAAACGTTTACCCTAGTGGTCTAGTGGCCGGCAGGGACGCCCGCCACGTCTCCCCTATGGCGCGCACTTCTGGGTTCACAGCCAGCTTAATGGCGCCAGCATAATGGCGTCACGTCATCAAGCAAGAGCACGAAATTCAAAGTATTTAAAGGGGCTTTGAATGAAAACTCATGGCCCGTTGTTAGGTTCTACTTGCTAGTTTCCTGGGTGCTTATTCTTAGTGATTCCTGTTTGAAGATACTGTTATTGACCCTTGCCTGCTTGCTAACCATTCTGAACTCTCCAATCTGACCCTTACCTGCCTGCTGTGTATTCTACATTCTCCAATCCTGATCCTAGCCTGTCTGCCCATTCCTTGAACTCTGCCTGCACCGACCCATCCTGTCTGACTATTCTCAACTCTACTTGTGCTGGCCCAGTCTGCCTGACCACGCTATATTATATAGCCTGTCTTCTGAGTTGTTTTGCCTTTTCTCCTATCTCCTTGGTAAAACGATCATGCCCCCAGAACCTTTTGCTTTGCTCCTCTCTTAATAAGACCTGGCGGCATCCAATTAGCGGAGGGCTCCTCCCGAAGTGAAAGCTGGCTGTGAATAGGGAGCCTAGCATTGTTTCTGGATTTAGGGTGCTGAACGTGACACCCAAGTGTTGTGCATGTTGTGCAGAGTATAAAGAATCTATGTGTTTGAAAAAAAATACAATAATTCAGTTAATGCCTCCTTTAAGATTGAATATGGTATTTATAATTACATGGCTTTGGAAATTTTGAAAAGCTGATAAAAATAAAAGCCAATAGCAGAAGTGCCATGCCAAGCTCTGGTATTAATTCACCATGTTTAACATATAGGCTGGCACTAACACAATAAGAATATGTTTCACAAGCTGCTATTCTTACGATATTTGCACCAGACTTAAATAAGTCAATAATTCATCTACGCTAAACAGAGCTATTTATATATAGCCTCGGAGAGGCCGAAACGTTAGTCTTTTTTAATAAACCATTTTTGATTTTTAAGACCTGAGAGTGCGGACCTTCTTTGTTGAATTGTAATTCTAAATATTTTGGACACTGCACCCAGGCACGCTTATACCATGTTACGTGAGTGCTGACTTCTCCATGGATCGTTATATATATATATATATATATATATATATATATATATATATATATATATATATATATATATATATATATATAATGTGGCTTTTTGCAGCCCTTGATTATCTATTTCTTTACACATCTCCACGACAGTGTATTCTAAAAAAAAGTGATGTTAACTGTTTCTTAGCAAACACAGTTATATAGAGAATTGATACCCAGCTATATGTGAAAGGATCTTCAGAGTGCTAATTGCGTCCTGATAATTGTAACAGATTGGCGAGTATCATGTCTTTTGTGTACAATCATATTACGGCTTATAAATTTACCTTTCAATGCACAGAAAGGATAATTGAGCTCACTGTATGAGCAATTAGTTGACTAACCGTAGAAGACCCATTTCCTACTAATATTTGAAAAGTAGGACTTTGTCTGATGAAGCATGTAATGTGCCAATGCTATGATTTGTCAGGTCTTAATTAGCCAGACAAATGTGAGCTGCATTATGTAGCTCCCACTCCGAGTCCTTGCCAAGCAGAAAAGTAGAGACAAACAATTAAGAAAAACAGAAAGCCAACCATGTAATACAGTCTGTCATTGCATGTTCGCTGTAGCTTGGCATATTTAAGCTTACACTGCAGATCATACTGGATTCCGAAAAATGTGCCATGTGAGTTCCATTCTAGCGTCATGATATTCTAATATATAATGGCAAGCAGGATAGATAACTATATTTCTATTTATTACATGCTTCAGATTTTTCACCAGTACAGCTTCTGATGGAATTGGGAAAAAAAAACATATGTGCTAATATTATATGATAATAGCTGTTTCTGAAACTAAAAGCTACAAATCTATCAAGTTCAACTCAACCCTTTGTGCAAATAAATTCTACCTAAATTGTTTGAAAATTGTCTTTGTCTTTTTTTTTCCTCAATATATTACAAGTTTCATTTCAATCTAGAAGTGCCTGAAAGGTTTACACAAAAAGAAAAAACCCTGAGATAATTAAATACGTTAGGCAATTAAAACACAATTGCTAGAAGGGAGCTAGTTACATCTATTCTGTCACCAACAACAGCACATCGGAGGATAAACAGTGGTCTGGTGATTGTACAATACAGATACAGTATATGATCCGTTATCCGGAAATCCGTTATCCAGAAAGCTCAGAATTACGGAAAGGCTGTCTCCCATAGACTCAATGTTACCCAAAGTATGCAAATATTTAAAAACTATTTCCTTTTTTTTCCTGTAACAATAAAACAGTACCTTGCACTTTATCCAAACTAAGATATAATTAATCCTCATTGGAAGCAGAACCAGCCTATTGGACTTATTTAATGTTTAAATGATTTTGACTTAAGGTTTCAAGATCCAAATTACAGAAAGATCCCTTATTCAGAAAACCCCAGATACCAAACATTCTGTGTAATAAATCCCATACCTGTACCATCACTTGGGATCTGTTTATTAAGACAAATTACAGAAAGATCCAAATTACAGAAAGATCCCTTATTCAGAAAACCCCAGATACCAAACATTCTGTGTAATAAATCCCATACCTGTACCATCACTTGGGATCTGTTTATTAAGCCAATAAAATTCATATCCTAGTACAGCTATCTGTTATCCAGAATGCTCGGGACCTGGGGTTTTCCAGATAACGGATCTTTCTGTAATTTGGATCTTCAAACCTTAAGTCTACTTAAATCATGTATACATTAAATACGTCCAATCGGCTGGTTCTGCTTCCAATAAGGATTTATTATATTAGTTTGGCTCAAGTACAAAGTACTGTTTTATTATTAACGTTTAAAATTTATTTAAAAAAGGAAATCATTTTTACAAATGTGGATTATATGATTATAATGGAATCGGTGGGAGATGGCCTTTACATAATTTGGAACTTTCTGGATAATGGGTTTCTGGATAATGGATCCCATACCTGTATTTAAAAGGGACACTTTAGGTTACAGCTCAATGCATATGGGACCTCTACATCCTTTTCTTTTATGTATAATTATATAACAGTGCGGCTGATAATCTTCAGTGACTGACAATTAACACTTCTGTTACCATGTGGCAGAAACACACACACCATATGGCGAACGCAAGTTGAAAGACCATGGGTATACAGGCATGTATAATATCCATTTTAGTAGAAATGGCTTGTTAAGAAAGATAAGTAGTTAGGGACTATTAAGATTGCACTTTCCCTTTATATATGACATTACAGCTGTGGATCCTAGTGATGTAAGAGTAGTGGTGGGTCTGGACCTGAGAGTGTTGGCCCATAACAGAAGCCACTAGATTTTGATTTGCCAGCCATATTTAAAGACATATTGATATAATTTTTGAAATGTATGCTGTGCTTTCCGCAGGACCTGATATCTTGTCAAAAAACAATTTTGGGGGCGACAAACGGCTGCACTTCTAAGCCCTAGTCATTAAAGGAGAAGGAAAGCTACGGAGGCATTTTATTGCCAATAGATTAGCTGCAATAGTGCAAGATAGAATGTTATATTTATTCTGTAGAATGTTTTACCATACCTGAGTAAAAAGCTCTAGAAGCTCTCAGTTTGTTTAGGATAGCAGCTGCCATATTAGCTTGGTGTGACATCACTTCCTACCTGAGTATCTCCCTGCTCACTTATAGCTCTGGGCTCAGATTACAGCAGAGAAGGGAGGGAGGGGGGTAGAGGGGCAAACTGAGCATGCTCACACCCGGGGCAAGGAGGTTTAAGTTGAAAACAGGAAGTCTGATACAGAAGCCCATGTGTACACAATAGAAGGAAAGAAATGCAGTGTTTCTTTTGACAGAGGACTCAGTGCAGCATTACTTTGAGGGTTTACTGGTATATTTAGGTGGACCTTTCTGATAAGACTTACTGACTTTTAACCTTTCCTTCTCCTTTTACGGAGCACCAGAAGTCATGTTATTTCCATCTCCACGTGCCTCAGTAGAGTGAAAAGTAAAGCGAAGCTCAATGTACTGACTTTTATTGTAACATATTAATGGATATAGGGTTGAGTTTCTGAACAAGAAAATCATTGTTCTCCATAATTTTTGTGTGCTTGCTGGTGTTCTTAAATATGGGGGGAAGGGGGGGGTGGATGCATAAAAAGTACATATTCACAGAACTAAGGGGCATATTTATCAAGGGTCGAATTCTGAATTGAAAAAACTTCGAAATTAGAATTCAAAAAGACCAACCGAAATGAAGTCAAAGTTGTTGTTTTTTTTGGTCGAATAGGTCAGTTTTCGATTGAATAGGTCCGTATTTGGCCGAATTTGAATCGTAACGATCGAAAGGAATAGCGCAATCGATGGAATTCGATTCGGGGCAGACTAACAGGAAATGCAGTTAGATGCACTTGAACCTTTGCCCAAAATAATGTCAAATAAACACCCATGGGTCAGATTTACCAAATTGTGAATTTAGTTCTCAACATTCTGCCACTCTCTAGTCTTTCCCATGGGGGTTCTATAGGTTTATTTATCAGATTTAAAATAAACTTGCATAAATCAATAAATATGCCTCTAAATATTCAATAGGAATCAACAAAGAGAATTTTACTGTGATGAGCTTTAATTTACACTTTCATAGATCTGCCTCCAATGTGTAAGAGCGTGCAAGCACGGGCACTTAGCTAGGAAAGAACAGTGATTAGTTGCAGGTCTTTAACGCCTGAGTCTGATTCCTGTGTTAGCCCTGTATATCCCTGGGCAAATTGCTTCATCTCCCTGTGCCTCGGGCATTAGAAAATCACAGTGCAAGTGATAATTGGCAGAGCTCTGTATGGCAGTGAATACCTCTGCACTGGGGGGGGGTGAAATAAATAGGAATGCAAAAGAATAAAGGACTCAATTGATAAAGTGAGTAATTTCTAAATAAAGCTGATACACTGCAAATTCATATTCAAAAGTTCTCTGTAACTGTTGTCAGACTAATTCTAGGAATCCGTTACATTGTATTTTAGATGTTTCTCAAACAGGGACACAAAATAATCTTATCTGAACTACAAAGCAAGGTTTAATTCACAGAGGTGGATATATGTATGCAACATCACATGGAGGATTTAAAGGGGGATGGTCACACCAGAATTAGGGCTCTTACTGACGAGCGGTTGAAGCTGCGCTCCCCTGCGTTCCGTTTTTCTGCGTTCAGCCGCAGGGGAGCGCAGGAATAGATGCATTTAGCTTTTTTCAATGGGGTTGTACTCACACAGGCGCATGTAGCGCCGAACGCAGGAAAAATGCAGCATGTTGCGTTTCAACCTGCGTTCGGCGCCTACATGCGCCTGTGTGAGTACAGCCCCATTGAAAAAAGCTAAATACGTCTATTTCTGCGCTCCCCTGTGGCTGAACGCAGAAAAACGGAACGCAGGGGAGCACAGCTTCAAACGCTCATCAGTAAGAACCCTTAGGATGTTGTGGACTGCATTAAGGAAGGAATTAATATAAATCTGCCCCATCCTGCCTTTAAACTGGTTGATAGGTCCATTAACCCTAGCAACCAAAAGCACCCCAGATAAAATGCATAACATATTATAATTACACACCTTTCTCCAAATTTTAGTTCATAAAAACAGGGGGAGCTGATTTTAGCTTAAATGTATAAGAAAAAGTGCATTCATACAGTAGAAGTTTTTTTCATTTTATTTCAAGCTTTTACTTTGTCATCTATTCTAAACCCATTGTAACCGCAATAAATTACAAGGGTTCATAAGTAATTAATAAGGAAAGATCCCTTTTTCCTTCACTGATATTAGACTACTTGATAGATGATAGAAACGGTGATTTTGCTTCATACACATGTAAGGAAAATGAGAATTATTCAGCGTTAATCTCGTAGCTGCCTGTTTTTGTAATCATCGGCCCCCCATGTTGCAGAACTGCAACTCCCCTTGTGCCTTGACCCTGACTCTGAGTTGAAGGATTACAGGAGTCGAGTAACATTTCGGGTACCAAGATTATAAAAACAATGTCATGGCTCAGACATGGGACCACGATTCAAATGACTTGAACTATCGCTATATTAAAGGTTTAGGGTTGATATTAATAGTGTCAAGCAGAAGCCTATAGTGGTGGAAACCCTGCACAAGAGTAATTATACAAACTAAACACAGGCAGATATAACACTATTATAGTACAGTAAAATATAATATAATAAAAAATGTACCAATTATTTTACAACATACTACTCCAACCATTCGACTACCACTGAGTGCTGGGAGTTGTAGATCAACACAATGAGAGTGCTATATGTTGTGCCTGATATGAAGTCGAGATATAAGTGTATAACTTACACCCACAGGCACAATCAAGTGCTGCCATTGCTGTTGCAGAATTAATGGTGCTGCCATGCTGCTCAGTTTAGTACTTTTTTGCTTCTCCAGTGTTATAATGTATGCCATACACCAGGGTTTAAGAGTTTACCATGAACTGTGGGCTTTCGTACAATGCTTTTATGCCATTCAGGGCTATTCTATTACAATCCATTCCAGAGAAGAACATTTTCTTACCTGTCGGTTACGTTCATCCATTATCCTCGTAATCTGAATCTTTTTTCTCCCCATAGTCCCCGTTTTCCTGTCTTCTCTCGTCCTTGAAACAATAATTTCCCCCTCTGCTCCAACTCTCTTCTTTCTTTCAACAATACTTTCACCTTCTTAACTGCACTTTTCAGACCGCAGATCCCGACATCCGTTCCTATAAAGATAGTAGGTAGGAGAGTTTACCTCTCTGGGCTCCATAGGAAACATCACTAAAATGGGCAGAAGATAGCCTGGAAGTGTGCTGATGAGATCTAAACAGCTTAGCAAGCCTGGCCCATGTCATAACAGAGGTTCTAAGGAAAGGAGTCTTAAATAAAGGATACTAGATGCCTCCATATAAAATACAATGGCAATATCCTGAAGAAGAGAATAAAAGTGCACTGCAATTACCTCATCAACGACACAGAATTTCAAAAGAAAATCCCGGGAAGTAACATTTGCGGCAAAAACAAGGGTTGGGATCAAAGAGACATGCAATCTACCCTGTGCGGAGCTACTAAAAACAATAAAAAGAATTACAGTACGTCTCGGTATCTGTGCCACTGAATATGAGAGGGTGTAAATAATAAAAAAGGGAAGTCAGTTTTATGAGTTCATTCTCCAAATCCACATCTTATTGCAAAGTGAAACTGAGACTATCTGATCGGTTCACTTTTAAAGCCTTTTGCTTTTCATAAAACAAAGAAAAATCATAATTTCCAACTGCAAACTTTATGCTACGTTTCACTTTTTTTTTCTGCTCAAGCTTTCGCCAGGTTAAATGGCAACAAAGCAGTTCATTTAAAGGGGTTGTTCACCTTTGAGTTAACTTTTAGTATGTTGTAGATTCTGAGACAATTTGCAAATCATTTTCATTTATTGTTATTTAAGTTTTTTTTTAAATAATTTGTATTTTAAGCAATCTGGTAGCTAAGGTACTAATTACCCTAGCAACCATGCAGTGATTTGAATAAAGAGACTGGACTATGAATAGGAGTGGGCCTTACCAAAAAGATGAGAAATAAAAACTTAGCAATAACAATAAATTATTAGCCTTACAGAGCATTTGCTTTTCAGATGGGGTCAGTGACACTTGAAAGGGTAAGAAGGAAAGGGCAAATAATGATAAAACTATAACAATTAAATAATGAGAACCAAAAGTTGCTTAGAATGAGCCATTCTATAAAATACTAAAAGTTAACTTAAAGGTGAACGAACCCTTTATCTCTTTTTGGGCACACAGTCCTATAGATAGAGGTATGCTCTTTCTGCATCTAAAAGCCAAACCGATAGATCCGCACAACACATGATGTAGCATTAAGCCGATGTCCTGGCAATTTAATCCATTGTTTGGCCGCAATTCAAAGCTGCTGAGGTAGAAAAGCTTTTACAAACTGGAGATGCTCTCTGAGACATCGCTGGCTCCTCTGAACGAGCACCGACGCAGTATCCGCTCACGTATTCCTCTCACTTGCACCCATTCTTGCAATAGGACAATAGAATGTTCAGCTAAGTTTATGCATTCAGATCTATTTATTCATATTAAACAGTGAGCTTCCAATAAAACAAGTTAATTTTTAACTTTTAAATACGGAGAGAATCGGCTAATTTGCATTAAGCTCCCCGTGCCATATATATCAGGCGGCAAAGAGAAGCAGGTAAGTCGATGCACAAGCTAGCCCCTTTTGAGTTCTGCTGGCAAGTGTTGGCAGGCGTTGGCAAGCGTGCATATGAACGCTGAGGGCGTGTGCCAGCTTGGTTGATGCATCAGGACATGCAACAGATACCCTTTACCCTTTAGGTGCAAAGATGGGTTCCAGTTTTTTTTTTTAATGCAAAGCTTACACTTTACTTCTAAAGATAGAAATAAAATATGAATAAAAAGCATGCAGCAGAAGTATTCCTACATCTTGCAACTAAAAAGCACAGTGTGCGCATTGCTCTTGGATCCAGAGTCCTCCCAGGCAGCATGCTACATACAACACCAGACGTTACCGGATTGGACTACTTCTGCTCTTCTGTTTTGACAGGGCTCTTACCTCAGACATTAAGTTAAAAAGTAGTTCCCAAGCACATGCGGCAGGACCCAAAGCAGCTTGATAGGCTTTCTCTGTAACCGTAAGCCAATCTGCTAATCCTCAGCAAAGGCATATGGAACGATTTCCTTCCCTTTCTTTCAGCTGCAGCCAGCAGTATCACTATCCTCTTACAGCCCTATGTCTGCATAAGCTTCTGTGCATGGCGGGGTGAAAGGTCAGGATGGACATCTGACATGATTGGCTAACAGCATGAAAGCTTCTTTATGGATCAAGGCTCTTGAACCCAGTGAGGAAGGAGAAATCACAGAGCCTCAGGAAGGATACAATCCTCTCCCAGTACAGTAACAGAATGCACAGTCCCTCCCACCCCTTGCTTATCAGTTCTACATTTCCACACTTTCAAATGCAAACCTTCTCCGAGTTTAGTAAATATCCTAGGACGGAGACACAAAAGCTGCATGAAAGCACATCCTGTCCCAGATGCTGTACACTGGCAATAGAAGCACATTTCTTTCTGACACCAATTATGAGCAGAGCGACCCCGGGAAGCACATTTCTCTGGTTACACACACAGTCAAATCATACACTGTCTCTTTAACACTCAAGTGACAAAAACGACGGGACCCCCGCAGTGAATTTTTTTAAACGTGATTTCCAGGGGTTTTTAGAGGCATTCAATAAAATGAAAAAAGGATTTACTGTTATCGTATGTTGCAGTGTACACAGCAATATTACACATGCGTTAGTATAGAGAATTAAAAACTTAAAATTGCTTATAATGGGAGATGGCTGTTCAGAGATTTCTACATACAGGTATGTATGTATGTATGTATGTATGTATATTTTTATTTGTAAAGCGCTCCTTGAGGGCAAAGCACTGTACAACAAAACAATAAATTAGTAGTAACAAACAAGCGGTCATTGGAATAAATAGTAACAATAAGTGCATTATTAGAATACTAGACATTAAGCCCGTTAAATTAACGGGCGCTAGAACATATGTAATCAAACATTTATTAAAACAGAATTGTTCTAGTCTAAAAAAAATTCGCCAGATACGGTCCGTGTGGCACATGCGCAGTAGCACAATCCCACGGACACAGGGACTGGACGCAGAGACACTTCAACTTTATTATATAGGACAATTCACATAAATATAAAAAATATAATTACAATGCAGATTAAGTGCTCAGTGTCAAGGAAACAAAAGGCTAGAGGACCCTACCCCGTAGGGCTTACAGTCTAAATGGGAGGGTGACATACAGACACAATTCAGAGGGGTATTAAATGGGACTTGTTTTCCAAAACACTTGGGACCAGGGGTTTTCTAGATAAGGGGTCTTTCTGTAATTTGCATGTCCATACTCTACCTCTACTAAAGAATCATTTATAATTAAACCCAATAGGAGGGTTTGCCTGAATAAGGGTTAAAGGGGTGGTTCACCTTCAAGTTTATTTTTAGTAAGTTATAGAATGGTCAAGCCTAAGCAGCTTTCCAATTGGTATTCATTCTTTTTCTGACTCTTTCCAGATTTCAAATGGGGGTCACTGACCCCATCTAAAAACAAATGCTCTGTAAGGCTACAATTTTATTTTTATTGCTAATTTCTATTGCTCGTCTTTCTATTTAGGCCCTCTCATAGTCATATTCCAGTCTCTTATTCAAATCAATACATGGTTGCTAGGGTAATTTGTACCCTAGCATCCAAATTGCTGAAATTGCAAACGGAAAAGAGCTGCTGAATAAAAATCTAAATTACTTTTGGGCTCCTTAAATTACCAGGAGCGGCTTTTTGGCCTCATGGTAGCAGCGCCCCTGTGCTTAGTCCAAAATATTCATTTTTAATGCAGTGGTGGTTAAACCACCCTAACGCCACATTCACCCTTAGTTTGTCGATGTGCCTTAAGTTGTTTAATACCTCAAATACAGAGTTCTGGAGCTATTATTGTAATTAGCAAGCATTTATAAATTGCCAACCTATTCTGCACCACTATACAAGGGAAGGGTGTATCTGTAGAGCATATACTATAGAGTACATAAGAATATTGAAAGCTGTGGTCAGTAAAGAGGGCTCTACTCCATAGGGTATCCAATCTGACTATGTAAAACCAGAAATAACAATAAGCACCATAGCAAAGTTCCCACATGGTTGCACGACAGGATTCATATTACCACTAATGGAATAAATTAGGATCATCTCTAGCAGCAGTCCAAATGATATGTGCAAAGCACCACAAATACAGATGCCTGGCGATACTTGAAATCTATTAATTTTTTTCTTCCCAATGTGTCATGTACATTGTGTTTTACTAATTAGCAAGCCGGTGTTTCGAGTAAAGCAGCTAATTATTCTAGATTATGTTGGGTTTGATGGCGAGCGTCACTATGGCACTAAATGTAAACTTTTATAGGATGCGCTCAAATGATACCATTGCGGGATAACAAAAAAATGGCATGCCAACAAAAATGCCTAATAAGCTTCCTTTATCATCATTGCAGTTTGACATTAATGCATGTTTTATGCATATAATGCAGTGTCACAACATGTAACATGTTTTTCCTTTGTATATTATTAGAAGCAGAATGTAACATGTTTATGGCAGGGATCACCTGGATAGCACTTGAATTGGGAACTGGCACTTATATGACAGTGTCATACACTGTAACCTACAGCACTTTAATACCCCTCCGAATTGTGTCTGTAAGTTACCCTCTCATTTAGACTGTAAGCCCTATGGGATAGGGTCCTTCATCCTTTTGTCTCCTTGACACTGAGTGTTATTATATTTTATATTTATGTGAATTGCATTTCTAATAATGCACCTTGTTTGTTACTAATAATTTATTGTTTTGCTGTACAGTGTTTTACCCTCAAGGAGAGCTATACAAATAAAAAATATACATACTTATCATACATACATGGTGAGTCCAAGTCTACTCCTAAGGGTTACGTGTAAGGGGAATGTATGCAAAGTTGTCTGTGCACATCCCAGTGTGTTGTACTGTACTGTGTGTTCCCTCTAAGCTCACTGCAAGAAAATATAGTTTCACCAATACCCATAACATTTATATCTAGATAAAGTAAGGGCAAAACATGGTATATATTCCATATGATGCACACACATGTCTAAAAATATAATCTATTTGATTAATTGACTTGAATAACATCAGGATCGGAGAATGTGTTATTGTTGTTAGGATCTATCACAGATGATTACAGTTGATTGTGTTAGCTGTGAGTTAAGCAGGGTATAGAGGCATCCAGCAGCTATGCAGATGTTTGCTTGCTGGGGATGATGGATGATTACCTACCCCACTGCCTTGGTATTTAGTTAGGGAGAAAGACAAAGACCCACATTACAAGCAAATCAAATGCATGGCCTCCAGCAGTTGCCTGGGGTAGAATCAATCAACAGAGGAGAGCAACAGTAATAAACCTGTTGCAGATTTCTAAAACATGATTGAGATCATCAGGCAGAAAATGTGCATGAAATCATTGAAAGAGAAGGAGCCGCTACAAATGGACTGTTGCTTTTATTGTACCAAAGTATCTGGCCACCTAACGTTGTAGGACTTTCTTTAAGGATTCAGGCACCGCACCCTATAAATGGAACTAAGATTAGATGTGTCTTGAACACCAAAATGTTCGTTGCAAACCCAATGATGCAAAGACCAACTCATCTTGAAAATGTTTTAGAACATGCTTATATGAAACGACTGGCACTTAATTCATGAAATTAAAGTTGTTATATATTCAAGGGGTCTGTTATAATTGCACATCCAGTGGGTTTATGCATACATAAGAAAACAAAATTGCAATAGGGACATTGTGTTGGATCTTCTTTCGTGTGAGTTTGTTATCCAATGGACAGTAACAGTGTGACTGGGTGGGATCCTCTACAAGTGGGGTTTGTCGGAAAGGGATGGCTATGGAAGAGCTAGGCATAGATATGATGGACAGGTTGTCTACAGGTTCTGCACCACTTTTAGCTAGGATTTGTTTCAGTGCAACCAGTTTGCATCAGAGTAGCCCAGCAATCTGCATTTATTAAAAGTGTTCCTGATTCCTCCTATGATCTGCTTATAAAGCATCGACTCACAAACAGTACCTCGGTTTGTACCCTTACTAGATTCTGAACTGTATGATTTACATGAGCCCACGCTGAGCTATAAATGCAATGAAACCACTTTGCTCATTTCCAGATCAGGCAGTGCATGTGCTGAGAAGGCAAGACTCAGTATAGTATATGCTGTATGTAGGACGGCAGGCAACAATAAGGTTTATGGTGTGAGTGACAAGTTTTGAACAAGGAGTTATATAGCTAAACATTACTAGGCAGCTTCACTTTATCTGGGGGGGTGTTAGGAAAAAGTCATGTGATTATACAGAGTCTATTAAAAGACGCCTTTCTAATATTGTGAAAACCATAGTATCAGTTTGAATGTGTATTACCTTAGGCTTATGGCACAACCATGGTCCTGCCAAGCTGGGGTTGAGTTTTGGGTTTATATGGCCACTTGGTGCCAGGCTACATCAAGCTGGGAGCATATGTCCCAATTGTTCATATTTTGGTGACATAATTTAGATTTATAAACCTGAAAAAGAGCTGGAGCTTGTTAGAAAGAGTGAAGCATTTAGGGTAGCTTAAGTAATTACAGTGAAACCTCAATTTTACATCCCTTAATTTTAAGTTTCCCCTCATTTTACATTGTTGTTTTGTGGTCCCACCTTTATATTATGCATAATAAATTTCCCTGATATTACATTTTCCTAGATTTTACATAATAAATGGGGGTTCTACTGTAATGTGTACAGTAGAACTGCACTACATTGCCTCCAACATCAGCAGGATTAGTTTCAGCTATATAAATAAATGCATTTGGGTCTCATCGAAGGTAATGAAAGGTGGTCAACTTAGTAGAGCTGAGAAGTGGATTTCCGCTTCCTAAATGAAGGATTAGAAAGTGTTTTTTTTATGGCTAAATCATGGTATGTAAGAAACAACACTCAAATTAGAGGCATTAAGGAAACAAAGGAATAGGAACATACACTAACCAAGATCCTTCTATTTGGTGTATATTTTGAAGGTGATACTGCGTTTGTGTACTTTGTGATTAGAACATTGCTTTACCACTTGCAGTACTACTTTTCACCTGTTGGGGGCAAACCCCTTACATAGACAGGAAAAAAACAGTGCCACCCCCTAGAGGACATGCATTATTGCACCAACCTTTATGATATAAGTATATTATATTAAAAGTATATATTATAAGTTTGGCAGGCCTCTTTTTAATCTACAAATCAATGAAATATATTGGGTTTTTTTAATACTTGTTTAAAGGTTTTTATACATACCAAATACATTTCAGTTTCAGAAATATAATTCCCAGCATCACCAGCTTGGCATAAGCCAGAATCAAAAACATTGCCTATTCCTGGCCACAACTATTTTTTGTAAATTTATTGAAAAAGGCAATTTGTTAGAAACTGAGCTGAAAATGTTCCACTAACCCCCTCCCAAAGAAATGCCGTACGACAGAGAATTCTAGTTCTCTTGCCAATCAACCTCCTGTGCTTCAACCTCATTTGCTACCTTCCAGCCCACCTAATTTGTACAGCGATTAGCAATTATTCCATTGGTTGCTCAGTCAGGGAGTAAATCAATTGTGATTTAAACTCCATTGAACATGCTTTAAGTGAGCTATCATTTACAATCTCCATTCAGGCAACATGAAAGCAATTGAACCGTTTGCATTTTGCCTTCTTTTCTGTGAGGTTGTTGCAGTCTAAAGGTTTTACAGTCATTTATGTTATTTAATAGGCTAAGAAGCCTATTCTTTCAACTCAGAATATGTTAATGTGGAATTCTCAGAAAATGGCAAGCGACTTGACGCAGTAAGTGTCTGATGGCTTTGCCATTTATAAAACTTACTGATGCATAAGAAACTCCCGGTTTAACATCTTAGGGCTTGTGCTGTTTGACTAAATTACAACATTACTGACTAGAGACTGGCATGCTGGAATCCCCCTTCCCTTGCTTAATTCTGGGGGCATTCTAGAGTAGAACAACAGCTTAACTCAAGGAAAATAAAGGATTTTTTTATGTCAAATATGGACTCTTCTTAAAGGAGAAACAAATCCTTAATAAAAAAAAAAGGTTGAACCTTCAAGCAGTTCTTGAGAAGATAAAGTCAACCACTAATAATAAGATTGGTCAAGAGGTGCTATAATATGGAAGGGGGTCCCTCACCAAAGGTTGAACCTTCAAGCAGTTCTTGAGAACATAAAGTCTGACAACCACTAATAATAAGAGGGATCAAGAGGTGCTATAAAATGGACACAATGGAATGTGCAGTTGTATTAAATTAATTTAGGTCCTTCAATATGTACTACTGGGGGAATTCTAGAGTAGAACAACAGCTTAACTCAAGGAAAATAATAGCTTTTTTATCTCAAATATGGAATCTTCTTAAATGCTTATATATATGGCGGTTGTTCTCAAACCTTAGGGCTGGGCCCCCTGAGGGACAAGGATGATATGAAGCAATGGGGTCCCAGCCTGAGGATTGGAGAGACTGGCGATTTAATCAACAAGGTTCAAGGTGAAAGTGCAGCTAAAAGTGAGATGTGAATATGAGTGAATATGTTTTTGTTGTCCTAGATAAACATGTGTAGAAGGGGGTCCCTCACCAAAGGTTGAACCTTCAAGCAGTTCTTGAGAAGATAAAGTCAACCACTAATAATAAGATTGGTCAAGAGGTGCTATAATATGGACACAATGGAATGTGCAGTTGGATTAAATTCATTTAGGTATTTTAATAAACACTCCTGCACTTCCACTTGGTTGTCAGTGTATCCATCCTGCCTCCTCTACTGTGCAACTCAGCTTCTTAATACTGAGGAACACTGGAACTGCCACCACACTGGATCTGGAGGTTGTTCATGGGTTCCAAACAGTTGGTTGCAACACCACACTTGTGATCAGTGAATCAGATTGAAGCACCATTTTTAATGTGGGCTTCAGAGGTGACGCAACCCCCTTCACTGAACATTGTAGATGCAACTTGCACCTGGTTTGCTGCAAATTGCAGTCAGTTGAATCTGTGGCATAAACAAGTTGAAGCATGCCCACAGTTTTGCTCTTATTATAGTGGACATGCTGCATTATGGGTATCAAATGAAGATTTGCTTCGTAAATTACCCCTATGGTCTCAAATCTGTGTCTCGCCATATGCTACTAAACCACATACAACTAGGCCATGCTGGGAACCTCTATTGGCTGGGGCTGACCTTGCAAACAAGGCAAACAGTTTAATCCATCGTGTTTTGAATTGATGACCATCTAGCAGAATCACAAGGTCACAAGTCAAAGTTTTTTAACCTAATCCAAATTGTAGGAGTCTTGTGTTTGAGATAAGAAAGCTAAGCAAATGTAAACAGTCCTGTTTGCCCCACGACTGATCCAATTGTTTATACTTATTTGATATCAAAGTGTATTAAGTGACTTTAAATCTGTATAGAAATATATAACAAAATAACTTTAGTTAAAAATGGTCATTCCATTCCAAAATGCATTCATGAGGGCTGCCAACCGTTTATGTCATGTTTCGTTCTCTGAGCCTGACAGGCCAATTCAATTAAACTGGTAATCAGCATTAATACTGGGGTTAAGATGGCCTAAGCATGGCTTCACTCAGGCGGAAGCTGTGGAGCTCAGACTTATCACTTCATTAATAATGCTGCCCTCTGCTACACATCGTGATGATAGCCGCTAATGTTGCCTGTGTGTCTCTGACTGTGGCACTTACACAATTCCAGATAAATCTGTCACGGAATATATAAAAAAAAGTGAAATTTCCCTACATCCTAATACATTAAAAAGGAATGAGCGGATACTGGATACTATTGTAGAATAAAAAACTTTTTTTTCTTAATTGATGGTGGGTGTAGACAAAAATATTTATTTAACATTAATCATAAAAATGTATCTGGAGGGTATGATATATCAGTAAAACTCTGCAAGCAGTGTGGCAACCCCCGCCCATGTTAATGTTAATTAATGGAAGTATGCAAAGAAGGAAATCTGTGATAATTAACCTATAACCTATACGTTGTTAGCTTTTATAGCAAAAATGGAATATAAGAACATATTTCTACTAGGATTTAATGTATATATTCTCTAAAAGTCATGGAGAGGGTGAGATTGTCAGATGGTTTATGGCAGAAAATAGGGGAACAACAGATGCCTTGCATTCTGCCCAAGTAATAAAAAGTATATACATATCTATTTATCTATATGCAATAAATGTATCTATCATCTATGTATCTACAGTATGTATCTATGTACGTACCACGAAATAAAAACAACACACACCCATATATTGCAATATATTTACGTGACGTAGTTGGCCAGCTTAAATATATTGCAATATATGGACAAACAATCCCTGTGTTGTTTAAAGGGTAAGGCATTTTTTAGTAGCAGTATGCACAAAATGTCTCTGTCTTAAATATATTGATAATGGGTTGAGTGCAGAGGACCTCTTGTAGTTGACTATATATATATATATATATATATATATATATATATATATATATATATATATATATATATATATATATATATATATATATATATATATTTATTTATTTATTTCAATTTCAAAGTACCCAAGGCTATAGCAATGGCAATATTTGAAGACAGCCAACATATACAGTATGTAAATTGTCCCCATCTGAAAGATCACTGATCACAAAATGTAAATTTCTTATACTCATATACATCAAAATTATTGTTTAGTATTCTTTGCGCCTTGGGCAAAAACCGGAAAATTACACAAGAAAGAAACATTTTAGAGCAAACGGATGCTTTTCCCTAACTGTGTGTGTCAAACGGAACCAACTTGTAGCAGCAGAAAGCGAGAAAGCAGAGAGCTGTTTGGGGGAACAGTCTGCTTCATTCTGCATTTTGCAAGGCAAACACAAAAATCAGACTGCTCGCTAAAAATGCGGAACTTGAGTTTTGCAGGCTTCTGTTCGCCGTATGTTGTGGCGAGGGCACAGAGCAGAAGGAAGAGTGATTTAAGCGTCTGCTGTGGAAAAAAAATCAGATGGACAGAAGCTGATCATCTGCCCAGAAAGGACTATTTACTAAATGTCTCTATTCTGTCTTCTCCAGTTTGTAAGACTCTCAATAGAATGGCAGGAAACACACACCAAGTGGTCACGGAAGGATGTGATGTCAGCAACCATGAACAATAAAAGGTGTAAAGGTGCTTCCTTCCCTAAACTGTTCCAGAAGTACAAAATGGGAACCAAAACTCGGCACTTCCTTCTCTGTGCACAAATGGCTGTGTTTGCCCTGCAGCAGCACCCTTAGCACGGGGCATGTCAGGAAGATATGGAACTAACTGGCAGCCAATTGTCAAAAAAAAGTGTCTGCTGGAGAATTTTTTTTTTTTTAGACTGTGCCAAAACGGGAACAGAAAGAAATAAATGCATGAACAAAAAGAAACAAAAAGAAACATTAGAGGAGCTAAAAATAATTAGAAGATGGGTGAATAAAAATAATGCTTGGCTTTTCTACTGGTAATGTTTTGAGATCAGGCGACTGGGAATATACCATGTGTATCTCCTATTTGTGACGACGAGTGGGTGCAAACAGACAAAGCATAAGAATTCCTGCCCTTATTCTTATTCACAGTTATCCATCCACCCTTCCTCACAGAGCTTACAATCTAACTTTGCTACCTGGGGCAGCAGCACATTATGTGACTTGCCTCAGGCTACTTTTGACTTCTCTGTACTCATGGTGACATTAAGTGCTTCCAGCTGGCTGGAAACCTACAATTCACAATGGCTATAAATAATACCTCAAAAGCCAGTTTAAAAGCCTTAGGAGGTTATTTGGAATACGGCTATATTTTTTTTCATGCATAAAAAGTAAAAATCCACATAATCATAAATATTAGAAGTGCTATATAAAGTAGACATTTTGTTCCATTAAAGAAAAATAAATACTTTTCTCACTATGCATGCAGTATTTTATATATATTGTTAGCGGTATTTTGGCAAAGGCATGAGGCACTCTTGAAAAGTCCATCCATATGTTCATTAAAAACAAGGCTCCATCTAATCAAACATTATATTTCAGCGTGTCACATGATTTAGTCAATATCTCATTTCCTTTTTATTGCTAGATAAACAGAATAAAAGTATATTGGAGATGGGTCGCTAAAACATGCAAATCTTCTGTAAGTGAGTATAAAAATAATATTGTTATGGTTATTTTAACGGTTGGCAAAAAACGTGTATCCAGAATGCTATTGTGTTTTTCCCTTTATACAGCAGGAGAGCAACGAGGCTCGTCTATAATCCCACTGATAAGGACATTTTGCATCAAGGATTTTCAGCGCAAAGCAACGTGTGATAACAGGGTAACAGCTGAGTGAGAATACATTCCATGCAACGTAGGCAAAAGGTTTCATGCACTAAAGGTATATATAATAGTATGGGACTATTTCCGCTCGCTGGAATGATTCAATTTAATTATAAAAAATCCAGATCCTTAAAAAAAAATGCATGAAAAAATAAGCACCTGAGGTCACTAGGAGCAACATCCAAGGGGTTGGTAAGCAACATGTTGTTCATGAGCAACTGTTCTAGTGCATCACATATGGAGCTAACTTGCAAAGGGTAACTCTTAGGGGCAAATTCACTAAACGACGTAGCGCCTAACGCTAGCGAATTCGCTAGCGTAGCGCATTTTTGTTAATTCGTCGATTCACTAACGGAAGCTGGCGTAAATTCGCTAGTGTTACTTCGCACCCTTACACCTGGCGAATTTGCGCAGCAGACATAACTATGCAAATTCACTGACGCGCAAATTATTCTGAACGCTACCTTTTACACCAGACTTCCTTCGCCACCTCAGACCAGGCGAAGTGCAATAGAGTAGATAGGGATTGCTTCAAAAAAAGTTCAAAATTTTTCTAAGTCCCAAAAAACGCTGGCGTTTTTTCTTTTTTGATGGGTGATAGGCTGAAAAAGATCGAATTTTTTTTTTGGGGCTACCCTCCTTCCCCCCTACATTTCCTAACTCATGGCACCTTAACTATACAGTGGGCACATGTGTAGGGCAAAATAAAAATTTTAATTGCTGTTTTGAAGGTTTCCCAGGCTTGTGTAGTGCTGCTACATATACCTCCATTGTAACTTCCATTTGGCGCCGTATGCAAATTAAGCATCGATAGCGTAACTTCGCTTTTCTTGGCGAATTAACGCTAGCGCAACTTCGCAACCTTAAGCTTCCCCTGAGCGCAACTTCGGATTTTAGTGAATTTGCGTAGCGCTGGCGAAACTATGCCTGGCAAAGTGCGGCGAAGCAGACGATGGCGAAACTACGAAGCTTATTGAATTTGCCCCTCAATCTTTGTGCTGAAAAAGAGTAGCATGCTTGTTTAAAGGAGAAGTAAACCCTTAAAATAAATATGGCTAAAAATGCCTTATTTTAAATACTGAACTTATTGCACCAGCCTAAAGTTTCAGCTTGTCAATAGCAGCAATGATCCAGGACTTCAAACTTGTCACAGGAGGTCACCATCTTGGAAAGTGTCTGTGACACTCACATACTCAGTGGCCTCTGTGCAGCTGTCAGGGTCGGACTGGGGGGCCCGGGGCCCACCGGGACTGCAGTCGAGGGCCCCCTACAGGCCCCCCGTCCCCCTGATGTAGTGCACCGTGCGGCGCTGTGCGCCATCCCCTTGGCGCGCATGCGCACATGGTGCCCCCGGCGCATATGCGCACAAGACCCCCATCGGCGCGCATGTGCGTCGGGAAGATCGCTTTTAAAAAAGAAAACAAAACAAAAAACGAGCAACAGGAGAGGGGGGTCTGGCCCGGCGTGGGCCCATGTGGGTCGGGGCCCACCGGGTTTTTTCCCGGTGTCCCGCCGGGCCAGTCCGACACTGGCAGCTGTTGAGAAGCTAATCTTTGCAAATTATCAAGCAGAAACTGAGGTTGGCCTGTAAAATAAGATGGTTCTAAAAGGCTGATTATTAGATTATCATGCTAGTTGCACTGGTTTCAGTGCTATCATGTAGATATTATCTGTATTAATTAATAACCAGCCTTATATTGTGACATTTCTATTCTATGTGTACTGTATATTGTGAGTGGGTCCCTAAGCTCAGTAAGTGACAGCAGCACAGAGCATGTGCAGTGAATCAGCAAAAAAGAAGATGGGGAGCTACTGGGGCATCTTTGGTGACACAGATCTTTACTGATAACAGGCTGTGGTTGCCTTGGGCTGGTACAGAAGCCCAACATATAATATACAACATTTCTAGCTACTGCTTTAGTTAAGCTTTAGTTCTCCTTTAACTGCAAGAACCAATGTATGGGATTTTAGTAAAACTAGAAAAAGGCCCCATTGTGCAATTAGTAACGCTTTATAATCCTTGCGACTATGGCACTTCAAGCCTCTCTAAACCTTCGAAGGTGTAATTAAAAAAAGTGTGTTTTATGTGGAAAATCATGAGGAACACCAGTTTTTTATTTATTTTTTTTGGTCCCCTTCATTCCAAATCACAATATTCACCATTGACAATGTCTCTAAAAAAATCCTTTCCCAGTCAGAGGGCCAGAAGTACATTACAGAGGGAAGGAGTAAAAATATTCCTCTGGCAGTAAAGGGGTTACCTCTCACCGCCTGGAGACAGATTCAGGCACAATATGCAAAGATGGCTTGCAGAACATATCAATCTTCCCTAGAGCCCACGACAGCTGAAAAGTTAGCTCTAATATTTCCACTGCTACTTTTTCCCAAGGACAAAGGAGATAAAATGTATGTCAAATATGTAGAAAGGCCGAACTGCAAAGGGGGGCGGAGGGTGAAAAAGAGAAAATGTGAACAGATCGAGAACACCTGTGTTACATAGGTAAGAAATGACCTCTTTTATCTGCTAGATTCATAAACATTTACATGGTTCGAGAGCTAAATGTCTAGTGTCAGTATAATAGTTTTGAACATGTAAAATCTAAGATATGTTTTATCTCTTGGGATTAAAGCAACATCTGTTCTCACCCCCCCTTTTTTTTTTTTACACGCTTGAACACTTGCAAAACCACGGTCGTATTGCATAACATGAATTCTGCAGAAAATCCACTGATTACACAGCATTTATAGCAAAATATTGGTTTGTGTGTCAAACAGCAAGGGATTCAACATAAAACACGGGCTGGAAATTAAACAAATTCTCCTTTGGTCAGCTTCCAAGAGCATGGCACCGTTTTTGTATTGAACTGAGCAGAAGAGAGTCCATGCTCCCTTTTATCAGTAATATTTGTTATTTTAATGTTTCACATAATTGCCGCTTTGTGCTGGTTTCTCATGAATACCCATTAAAAGGCAGGCTTGTGCTAACACAGGAGGTGATCAGAGCAACAGTCAAAGAAAGGGTAAGATCTACAACAATAGTGGAACCATTGCTATATTGAAACCCATCAAACAGATACCTATTCTTTAGTTCTATGCATTCCCTGTAGGCATGCTAGCCATTCTGTGACAGACTGGAAGCTACTGCCCAGAGGAGCTGTTTTAAAGAGGTTGGATTAGAGGCTGGTTCCCTAACATGATGATATAGTCTCTTCTGTAGTCCCAGAATGAAACAGTATTCTACCACCAAAGATGGATAGATGTGTCTCTTGGAAGGTTGAAAATAACAGCCTTCTTATATTTTTACCTTTCTTCCCTATTAATAACATTAGCATCATGAGTATTCCACATATAAAGGATTTAAGCCCAAAGTCTGGGTTCAGAAGGACAAAATAAATAGGGTGAGGACAGGGAAATAACTACAGAGGTAGAGAGGGGCTCATGAGCCCCTAATATTGGTAAAACAGGACAACCTCTGAATATGTTGGGGGCTCTAAAATTGATTTGCTGTGATGCAAAGTAACATGTAGTTATGCCACTGAGTAAGGACTTGGTAAAGGTATGGGACCTGGTATCCAAAATGCTTGGGACTTAAGGGGTCTTTCTGTAATTTGGATCAACATACCTTAGTTTACTAAAAAACAATTTAGGCATTAAATAAACCCAAGGATTGCTTTGCCCCCCAATAAGGATTAATTACATCTTAGTTAGGATCAAGTACAAGGTATTTTTTATTATTACAAAGAAAGGTAATAGTTTTTATATTTTGATTAATTATGATTAAAATAGAGTCTATGGGAGGTGGCCTTCCCGTACTTCAGAACTTTCTGGATAATAGGTTCCCTGGTAAACGATTCTATACCTACATGTGATGTTCTAGGAACACAAGCATATATTTACAAGCAGTTGAACCATGTCAGTGAAGTACCACATGTCACCTACAACTCTTATACAAATGAACAAGCATTAGTTACAAAGGAATTAAATGTGTTGTGAAATGATTACATAAATTCAAGTAAATAATTTGTCTGCTAATGAAGTAGCCTGGGTGAGAAATAAAAGAGGAAGAGGGGGGCTCATGAGGCCCTAAAATTGGTAAAACAGGACAACCTCTGAATATGTGAGGGACTCTAAAATTGATTTGCTGTGAGGCCAAGTAACATATGGTTATGCCACTGAGTGAGGACTTGATGATAAAGGTAAGGGTAAAAGTAAAGGTAAGGGTAAAGGTAAGGTAAATGTTATCTGAAAGCTTGGGACTTAAGGGGTCTTTCTGTTATTTGGATCAACATACCTTAAATTTACTAAAAAATAATTTACGCATTAAATAAACCCAAGGATTGCTGTGGTCCCCAATAAGGTTTAATTATATCTTAGTTGGGATTTTCAAGCATTGGTTACAAAGGAATTAAGTGTGTTGTGAAATTCTCCCATAAAAGTGAATAATTCAATATTAATTCTGTCCTCTGATGAAGTAGCCTGGGAAATAAAAGGTTAATCACAAATGATGTACCATAATCTCTGCTCCAGCATAAAGCATCTGCATAAAGCATCAACATATGTCTGAACATTTGCCCTACCATTTGCCCTATTACAGACTGGGTAGAAAACAATGAAGAGGGAACTTAGTAGAACCATAATGATCTTTCACCCTAACATAATGATCATTTGTAATGATAGGTTGGCTTTGTGTGGTAGGAAAGTGGAGCATGCTACCTGAGCTCTGTCTCTACAGCAAACACATGCTACAGCTCAGTCTTGTTTTCACACAAATTGTGTCATGTGCAGTGAACCATGTCCCTACTCCTCCCACATGTCTCAAGAGACTTTGTTTCCAGTAGACTGTCCTTGCTGGCACACTTTTGTTTCTTGGTAAATACCGTTTAGACAGCGTACAATGCAAAAATCCACAGCAATGGTAGTCAAAATGAAAGCACCCTTGTCCGCTGTACATATATGACTGTAAAAACCAGCACTCACCATATCACGGCCACTTACCGGGTGCTTTCCCAGACCTCATCAAACAATAGCAAAAAACTGAAGCACTCACAAGCAAAGAAACAATAAGTATAGATTTATTAAGCCTTCACATGGTCGCCCACATCATTATATATAACTTACTTCCTGAAGACGGCCCACGCCTAAGAGCCGAAACGCTGTATAAATACCACCGATTTTATTTTAAAATTATATATATATGGATTATATACTACACATATATATGTGTGTGTGTGTGTGCACATACACACTAACCGCAAACTCTCCTCTAGTGATGAGCACAATTTTCACCAGGTTTCCCTGTGAAAATGATGCCCATAGGTTCTAATAGGTGAAAAAAATTGTGGCACGTCAAAAATTTGTTGTGCAATTTGTCGCAAGTCACAAAATTTTAATGTTTTATGCACATATGCTGCAGACTTTTTTGCTGAACAATGGCAATGAGAGACAATTTCTGTTGAAAAATAGAACCTGTAATCCAGAAATTTCCAAGATACAAGAATATCTCCCATAGAGTTCAGTTTAAGCAAATAATTCAAATGTTTTTCTTTTGTAATATTACCTTGAACCTGATTCAAACTAAAATATAATTACAGTAGAACCCCTTTTTTAATTTTTCTAAGGGGAGGCAGAAAAAAATGTGCAAAATCAGGGAAAATATAAGAATCAGGGAAATGTATTATGCATTATATTTTTGTGAGACCACAAAAAATGGTGCAAAATGTGGAAAAGCTTAAAATCAGGGGAATTAAAATTGAGGTTTCACAGTAAACAGGTGGCAAAACAATCCATTCATTTTGAAATTACTTTTTAGTAGATTTAAGGCATGGTGATGCAAATTATGCAGAGACCCCTTATCTGTAAGGTTCCAAGCATTCTGGGTAACAGCTCATTTACCTGTAGTATGTACTGTATATTAAATAACAGGAGCTGCTATGGAAGGAAATATGAGTTTTGTAAAGAACCAAAAACAGCCAAAAGCAAAATCCATAAGCAGAGTCAGTAACACATTCACAAATTGAATGCAAAAAAGTGAAAAAAATGATGCTCCTTTATGGATAATCGGATTGAGTTTTGTTGTGATAATCATTAATTGCCCCATTGTGGCTGTCTCTTTACATGAGGTGATGGTGATCACTACGAATAACAGCCTTCATCTCTTCGCAGAGAAAACATGCTCAAAATCAGACTTTTTATCTTATATTCTATAGCTGGTACAAGATGTAATGATCTAATAAGAAATAAGATAAGAATTCTGCAGGAGGAGAGGCAGAATGGAGGGCTGACAATAGGATCTCAAACCTATTTTGAGAAGTATGAAACAGAACAAAAGTTACCCCATTTGAGTAGTAGAAATAAGTAAATGGTGTGTGCCACACATTACATGCTACAAGTTGTTTTGTAATATACCAGAGAGCAGAACAAGCTTCATATAGTGCTTCAACTGTAACAACCTAGAAAGAGCACATGATTTTGGGGGTGGGGGGATATAATTTATCAGCATGAGTAACTAAGCATCTATACAAACTGCAAATCTGGTAGTACTATTCAAATAATTATTGTGTTCCTTCTTCTACTATTTTTGGAACTGGTTTTATGTTTCAGACCTATTCAATGTCTTAATTATGTTGTCTGCTAGACAAATCAAATGAGACCAGTATCTAAACAGTACAAAAATAAAGACGTTCCATAGTGCTGTCAAACCACTCAGAAAGCCAATTTGTCACTTTCCCTCCTTATTCTTCAACTCTTTTTTGCATCCTAATCAACCTAATTAAAGCTTTGTTCAATCAGACCCTCTGATGAACATTAGCATTGCTCTATCCCACAGCAGTGTCTTTAAAACAAGAATTAAATTTGATCTTCTGACAGCAATTATTAAATGATCCCAAACTGGCCCCAATTATGGAACATAGACTATGGGCCTCAACATACTCCAAAGTAGTACACCCTCTCCATCACTTCCCAATACCTCATTACCCTTACATTTTTTTTCAAAGCCCAATTAAGCATTGGTTTCAAAATTTTTGTTCCAAGGGAAAAAAAAGGAAACTTTTAATTTTCTGTAGACATTGTACCAAACTCCAATTTAATTTGTAGCAAACATATATTGGGTGAACTTGGACCAACTGAAAAACCTGAATAGAGCACAAGTTATAATGGACATTGTATTTCACCAATGACGGCAACGTTAGCCCTTGGAAAGCTATCAACGTGCTATATTAGTTTTTGTATGGTAGTGACATAACACAGATCGAAGATAGAAGATAGAAAACGCTACAAACACCATCTTGGGAGAATGCAAAGAAACTTCCACCTTGCGATAAAACAGATTTAAAAATGTTGACAATATTTAGCTTTTTCCTTTAAATGTAGAAGAAAGGAAGCAGTATGTCACAGGAAGACTAGAGCCCCAACCAGACGGGAAAATGATGCAATTACAGAATAAACTGCGAGTTGAAAGTTCTGCTTAGTCTAAAAACATTTTAGAAGAATAACCTGCATTATTTTTCATATGCTGTATTTTTATAACACCTAAAAAAAACTTTTTAGCCAATTCATGTTAAATTATCATATTCAAAATACACTTTAGCTGAGAAATATATTTTTAATTGTTTATATATATATTTTTATGTATATATATATGCATATATTTTTATGTATATATACATTTATATAAATATAATTTATTATTGATTCATTCACTGCTTTATTTCCTTTCTGGGTTTCCCTGGAATAACACACACTTTATACTTCTATATCAGTATAACATTAAAGGTGATCTTTTTAACCTTCATTTATGCTCTAATTTATTAACATATGTTGAGTGTTGAGCTGTGGCACAGCATTCACGTGCCTCAACATCATTAATTCAGGTAGCCTAAGGATTTAAAGATTATTGTGTGCTGCATTAGAGAAATTGTTGAATTAAGGTCAGTCCCTTGAGGATAAAGTGAAACAGCTTCAAGTGTTAGTCGCATGCATGCTTTCATTGTCTACCAGAGAACAGGAATGTTGAGGTACCTGCTGCTACTGAGGGGCCCTACATGCACTGTACTAATAACTGCAGGCGTTAAGGGGGTACAATTATTAAAAATAGAGATTAAAGGATTTGTTCCAACGTGAATAATTTTAAGGGATACTGTCATAGGAAAAAAAATGCTTTTTTCAAAACGCATCAATTAATAGTGATATCACCCCCTCCCTCCCCTGCCCCCAGCAGCCTTAAATCAGAACAATGGGAAGGTAACCAAATAGCAGCTCCCTAACACAAGATAACAGCAGTCAGTAATAAAATCCAGGTCCTACTGCGACACATTCATTTACAATGATTACGAGAAACAACAGCCTGCCGGAATGCAGTTTCATCCTAAAGTGCTGGCTCTTTCTGAAAGCACATGACCAGGCAAAATGACCCGGGGGGCTGCCTACACACCAATATTACAAATAAAAAAATGCACTTGTTGGTTCAGGAATGAAATGTTATATTGTAGAGTGAATTTGCAGTGTAAACAGTGTAATTTAGAAAAAAAACTACATAATTAAAATCATGACAGAATCCCTTTATAATAATAATAGTAGTGGTATAAAAAGAGTTTTTAAAATGTTTATTTTAAAAATGTTATACAGGTAGTAGATTAACTGCTAAACAGGGAGATCCCAACTGAATCTACTACCCCGCAACCCATATTTTCATCAACCTGACAGTTTCGTCTTTTTGGTCAACCCCATTATGCATTGACTCAGTTACACCCCCAACCATGCCCCCTGCTCTGTTGCTTAAAACTTTCTGTAGCTAACATACTGTAAATTTGGGAGAGTTTAAGGCCTTTTTCATTATTAAGGTATTTTTCGTTATCTTAAATTCAGGTGCCAATTACCGGCAACTAAAAAAATGGGTAAAAAAGATTACATGATTTTTAATTTTTTTACATGGTTATTTTGACCACAGTTGACACACAGCAGCTTTATCTGAAATCCAACCCATTACCTGATAGTACCACTGGAAATAATATCATCATAAACCAATGGATCTGCCAGCAGTCTCAAGCTTTAAAGATGGAAACCTTGATATACATTTAGAAGGTCAGCACTAGTCTAAAAAATCTAAAGGCAAGATTAGAAGATTAGTGATCAATCCTCTATCTGAACTGTTTTTCTAATAAGAAGTTAATACAAATATACAGTATTTATATATTTGATATATCTTTACTAACGCCAAACTATTTACAAGTCAATGTAGCCAATTTTATTTAAAAAAAATAATTAAATCCAAGGTAATCAGCAAATAATGCCACTTATTCCAATGGCATAAGTATTATTATGACAGCTATAGGATCTATTATGCAAAAAACTGATTGCTGTGGCTTCCAACTGACCTTACTCTGAAAATAATAAACAGCTGCAGATGTAATATCATTTGTATTGTTGAACTATTTTTTGAATGAGTTCTGGGTAAGGATATAATGAAAGGAAAAAGATTTGGGAGTCTGCCTAGTTTTTTTTGTTTATCAGAGAAATGAAGTCATTATTTCGGGTGAAGTCCAAGACAACTGCTAAGAATACTGTTCTCAGTTCAAGTTGAGCACGACTCCATGAATTCTGTTCTCAATTCAAGTCCAACACAATGGCTAAGAATAGAATTCTCAGCAAAAGAAGAGAAAAGCAGACAAGATCTATTCAAATATACAGAAAAAGGTTAAATACGGAAACCAGTGCAGAGTATGGGAAAACCACTGGAGACAATGCAACGGCAGGTAGTGTCATTGTCTTATAGAGTTCTCCCTAGCTTCAAGCATTTTGTAGAATCAGCGATAGGTAATGCAAGACGAAGGGCTTACCCTAAATCTGGCTACTGGCTAAGAACCAGATATAAAGACACTGAGAGCCACATCAGCAGGGTTCTAATGTCAAATCAGGGAACTAAAGTGGGTGGTAAAATTGCAGCAATGGGGCATATAATTCATAGCTATCAACTCCAAGAGAAGCGTATTTATGAGAAAATTAGGAAGGTTGAAAAGTCAATTCTCCAAAAAGAAATACCTACTTATAATGGCTATAAACATTGAGTATTTCTGGAGAATTTTGTAGAGAAATGTATTGTCAAGCTTTGATAACCTATGCTGTCCAAAGATAACTATACCTAGGGGTCAAGTATTGGACCCACATTATGGTCAGCTAGTTTAGCCAATAACATTATACTTTTTAAACCAAGTTTTTGAAATGAATCAACGGTAAGGGAAATTAAGAATGGCCAGTGGAAATATATAAATCCTTGATAAATTCTTGATAAAGGTCCTAATAAAGACCGAAACATTGAGCACAAAAGGTATGTGAATAAATATTTTTATACTTAGCTAGAGTGTGCTGGTCCTACCTGCAAAACTGTACATATTTTTGACCATGTACCTCAATCAAAAAGCAGCGATAGAGTGCAGACACTTTTTTCAAATAAAAATATATATTTTTGTGTATAAATTCATATTGTAGCATTTACTGAGCATGACCTTGATCTATATGGTTACTATCTGTTCTGTGGCTCTGTAAGCACAACAAAGTTCCTGATCCTGAACATAAATATTACTGGGCTTTAATGCTATGTCTTGAACCTTGCTGCTGTGCAGTCTATTGCTGTAGCTGGGCAAAGACTGAATCCTTATAATCGTTCAGCTATAGAGTGTTTATGCAATAAGTGGGCAGTCTGTTCAGCTCTGCAAAAATGCTGTAAATACCAAATTTCTCTAGTTTAAACAATCCAATAAAAATAGAACTTGATAATAACAAATGTGTTCTCCGGCTTCATGTAGGAAAGGAGGCCTTCTGTGTATTTAATATCACATTAGCATCACTATACTTGGAAACTAAAGAAGTTATTCTCTGCTTTGGATTCTGCTGAGCCAAAGTTTTGCTGTGCAGCAGATGCTAACATAAATGCACGCTCGGCTTTGTGCTGGTAATTTCACACAAGACTTGTTAATTTTAGAGCGCTCTTCTGCTAAAAAGGGCAAGCTCTGTAACGGATTTAGTACAGAGAGCTCAAAATATCCTGTGGAAAAAAAATCTGTAGAAAAAAAAAAAAAACGACCAACCCAAATACTGGCGTTACTCAGCAGTGCAGTGACGTGCAGATGTTTGTAGTGGCTGCAGGGGCCAGCAGGGACTGGAAACTTTACATTCCCCATTCCAGCAAGATTGTAGTTGAACCTCATCAAAGTATAAGCTCATAATTTGCTGCAGAAAGCTGCCAATTAGCAAATGTGAAAAATCAGCTTTGCACAGATAATATCTGATTACACACGGAACACAGCTGCTGGAAATGAAACCGGGAAAAACATAAAAGTAGAAATGTCTCAAATGTTTAATTTCCTGTTTTATAGAATTTTTTTTTAATCCAATGTTCATGGAGACTATGCAGAGCTGTCTGAAGGCTTGAAGGCCACACTGGCCTGATTCTCAAGGCCAGCGATCAACCCCTAAGCTTGAATCAGCAATCTTCTTGGTCTGCTGGAGCCTGTTAGCCTGGGTACGGGCACATGGAGCAGATTTTACTGCCAAAATCCATTCTGTGTGCCTGTGCCCAGACCAATGCAATGGCTCCGGGTGCAAACACAGAAAAATGTTAATTCAAACGTAGGTGCTCATTCAGCCCAGTGTTGCAACAGCACAGAAGTATGCATATGGTGGGGCCCTGAAAAAAAAAAGGTTTTATAAAGCACCAACATACTCTGCAGTGCTCTGCAATAGCTTATAGCAGGTATGGTAGGGAATGAGGGCAATAGTGGGGCAAGAGATCCCATGGAGCAAATATACCTGTACGAATAAATTCACTCAATCACTACTTCTGGGTTTAAATCTGCTTTAGTTAGGCACCCCAAGTGATTATATTTACTTACCTAACCCCGAGCTGGTGCTCCTATCAGCAGTAAACTACACCTGCCCAGGGTTATTCCACTGAACACCACAAATCGATCCTTTTCCTGCTTTATCGGTCTTCTCGCGGCGGCACATGCGCAGTAGAGTGAAAAGCCGGCTATTTTGCTCTACTGAAAATGCGTCTGCCCCGGGAAATTTAAAAAACCGACGAAGAAGGAAGAGGATCGCTCCATGGCACTCGATGGAAGAACCCCCGGGCTGGTAGATTTCTGTTGATTATTTTTTATAGTTTTATAGTTATTTTCCTTTTCTTCTGACTCTTTGCAGCTTCAAATGGGCGTTGCTGACTCACTTCTAAAAACAAATGCTCAAATGCTTAATGAAATCAATGCATGGTTGCTAGGGTAATTTGGGCCCTAGTTACCAGATCGGTTAAAATGCAAATTGAAGAGCTACTGAATAAAAAACTAAATAACACAAAAACCTTCAATAATAAAAAATTAAAACAAATTGGAAAGTGTCTCAGAATATCCCTCTCTACATAATACTAAAGTTATCACAAAGGTGAACAACCCCTTTAAAGCTCCCCATAGACGCGACGATTCTTCTTAACGAATGACCGATTTTAGGGAAGTCCGACCAATCCTTCAAAATTATCGTGCGGTTAGTGGGATTCAAACGATCATATATCTTACGATTTTTCGGCCGACATCTGTCAGGAAATTGATCGGCCAGGTCAAAAAATCTTTGTCGGTCCCAGTGCAATCTATCTATGTTTCCAGGGCCAAGCAGGCAGCTCCCCTTTGTTTTCCTGGCAAATTGGTCTTTTTAGTTGATGGTAAATTCGTACGATCGTACGATCGTTCCGAGAAGATCGTGGTCTCACGATCAGGATCTGATCTTTTAAAAATCTCAACATCTATGGCGAGCTTAAGAGCAATGAATAAAGTTGGCCTGAATAAATCATGTTGAGTATGTTTTTACAGATTTCACTTAATAACTTAATACATTCATTGTGTCAGAGTAATAGCACAGGGATCCTTTCTCAGGACACATATTATTAAGATGTTGTGGTGGTGCTACACTATTCCAGAAACACTCTTACTGTTCTATTCCTAGAGTACACTAGAGTGACATAAAGCAATACCATATTTATTTGATAGAATCCCTGCAAGCCAAACAGCTGTAAATTGAAACATCCAAGGTCTTCTGTACAGATGGAAAGGGCAGAAACAGTTAAGGGTAACCTCTGCCAAGGAATGGCTGTTATTTTGTTCTGTGACTACTATCAAACACAGACCTTCATTGTGCATGAAGTGGCCTTCGGGGATACACTCTGTTGTCAAGCCATCTCTCTAAACACAGAAAGTCCTTATATTTCCCGATTTAACACACTGTGGTACTATTCGGTCCCTGTGGCAAGGATTGAAGTCTAAGCACATGGACAACATAATGGAAAAGAAGAACAAAATATCCACTGTGTGTATACTGGAGGGAGGTAGCTGAGGAATTTTGGCATGGCTTTACTCAATGTTACTGTCCTGAAGCATCTGTGATTTTGATTTGAGACTCAGTGAATGCAATTTGTTAAGTTCATCCGCACAGGCTGAACGCTCATTAGTGTCACAAGTATGAAATTGGCCAAAGGCTTCTGCAGCTTGTTCTGATAATATATTGTATCATCTCCATTGTTCCATTAGAGCTCGCTATACAACTGATGTCAGATGTGCCATTAAACATATTTGTTTTCTATCACCAATTGCAAATTTAATCCAGAGGGGAATCAAGATACTCAGAACTGATATCAGAAATCAGAAATCATAATACCAGTTATCAGGGTCTTCTTAGGGCCCTGCAACTCACCCAAACCTTGTCTACTCACTCAGAAGCTCTGAAGCCTGACCCCTTCTGCAGAATTGAGGGTCCCCTCTGCCACAGGGGTACACCATGATGGCAGCCCTAGACACAATGCTGGGAATTGTGCTTCAGTTCAACTGTACCGATTCCGTCTGACAGACAGAGATGTCATTACACTCAAGGTAATATACTAAAAACTGCAAAATGTGCACCATGTCTAGTAACCCATATCAACAAACCAGATGTTCCTTCTTAAAGAGGTGACCTGTGTACTACTTACTCGGTTATTCTAATTCTACCTGGTGCAAAATAACAGTTACCCTTGAAATACACACACTTGACAGTGCATCAGGCACATAAAAGAACTGGGAGTGGCTTTATCAGTGTAGACCTTGTTAAATGAGGCTCAAGGCGCTTTAATTACACTTTACCTTTCCCACCAATGGAAACCATGCCATATACTTTCTTAGATCTTTTTTTTGCAGAGCTATATATCGAAGTGTTGCTGCACTGAACGTCCCTGCCCTACATGAATAGTAATTTTGTTGTATTGCCTGAAGCACTGGGAGACAAAGTAACACAGGAATTAGGCCATGATTCTCCACTTCGGAGATCTCAGCTCATTAAGTCAATGCGCCTTTCGTATTATAATAAGAAGCCTCATCTGAAAACTTCAGATCTCTACAGGAGACTATTAGGGTTAGAGCCAGAGCCTTCCCATGTTTAACAACTATATATCAAGGATACGCGTGTAACTGATTATAGTCACATAAGATCTTAATTCATATCTCTACATTGCAATGCCCGAAGCAGAAGCACAGAACTTTCAGTAGATGTTGCAGGAATTTTTTGGTTATCTTTCATGACCTCATACGACTAATAACACACAATTTCATTATGAACTGCCATGCCTATACACAATATTATCCCAGAGCATCCACCACCCTTTTAACCTGCATCATATTATCACCCATGGCAGTTGCGGTTAAAAAATGCCATTTTGGGGGTGTAATGTAGTAACAAAAGTAAAAAGTGGCCCAATCATACATTTGATTTTATAATACCAAAGGGAGGCATTAAAGGGGTAGTAAAATGAAACAAAAGTTAGGGGATAATGTAATAAAAGAATCAAAGTTCCAGAAAACCTTTGCCAACAATCAGATGTTTGCTTTCAAACAAGGGACGAGTACATTACTTGATGGTTGCTATGTATGACAAGACTTGTTGGAAATGTTGCAGTTTTTATCACAATACCCCTTCAATTGTTCCACCCCTACCCAATATTACCTAGTAGCAGGGCAGTAAGCCTAGTAGATGACTCACTAAACTGAAACATTTTGATGCCCTAGTTACAGGCGTGTTTCTTTTGTGCCAGTCACTGCCAAGGTTAGCCATATTTATTTACAATGGGAAATTAGCTGGCTTATGTTGCTAAATGATCTTATTATTAGTGCACTGTCTATTCAGTTCTTTGTTTTTATTCATATTTATTCATATTTATATCATATTTGTTTTTATGTCATGATAAAATGTCAACATGTGGCAATTGGTGCCTTGTTATGAAATGTTACACCGGGACGTGCAGCCAGGTTTAGAGCAGAATTCTATTGAAATGGTAGTGTTTTTATTTATTTTAACATGGGAAACTGATGCAGACGACACATGTCAGGTTCTACTTCATGAGTAACAGAATTAGAAAGGTCTTTTTCTGGCCCGTCTGGATTTAAATATGACTGCTGGGATTTCACACAGTTATATTAAGCTCTAAAGACTTCTTTTCATCTCTGCAGCACAGGCCAATTGAGGTTCAATAAGGTCAGTATTGGGGCTCAAGCATCAGCTGTTATAAAGACTCTGCTTCAACCAGCTTTTAGAGGCTTCTTTAAAGGTCTGTTCACCTTTAAATTAACTTTTAGCATGATGTAAAGAGACAATTTGCAATTGGTTTTCATTTTTTATTACTTGTGGTTTTTGAGTTATTTAGCTTTTTATCCAGCAGCTCTCCAGTTTGCAATTTTGGTTGCTAGGGTCAAAATTACTCTAGCAACCATATATTGATATGAATAAGACACTGGCATATGAATGGGAGAGGCCTGAATAGAATATGAGTAATAAAAAGTAGCAATAACAATACATTTGTAGCCTTACAGAACATTGTTTTTCTTTGAAAGCTGGAAAGAGTCACGAAAAGAAGGCAAATAAATAAATAAATGTAAAATAAACATTGAAGACCAATTGAACAGCAGCTTAGAATTGGCCATTCTGCAACATACTAAAAAGTTCAAGGGGAACCACCCCTTTAAAGTGGACCTGTCACCCAGACATAAAAATCTGTTTAATAAAAGTCCTTTTCAAGTTAAACATGAAATCCAAATTCTTTTTTTTATTAAAGCATTCATAGCTGTTGTAAACGTATTTAAAAATCTCCGCTGTCAATCAAATATTGTCTGCCACTCCTCTATGTCTTAGGCAGGCAATTACTTTCACTTTCCATTCAGCACTTCCTAGACTCCTCGAATTTGAATGTGATATTTATCATACCTCGACCGTGGAAACAGTTCTAATTCGATACTTCGCCACCTAAAACCTACCAAGTTCAAGTAGAAGTCATGGCAGAGGTCAGTTGAACCATTTGGAGATGTTAATAGCCTGCCTGACATTAGTGTGCCATTTATCCTCAACGTCTTCTTCTGCATAGTAAACAACAGCTAGCAGAATGCTTGGGACCTGGGTTTTTTTTTTTTTTAGGATAATGGATTTTTCTGTAATTTGGATCTTCATACCTTAAGTCTACTAAAAAAATCCAAAAAAACCCCAAATAGGCTGGTTTTGCTTCCAATGATGATTATATCTTTATTTGGATCAAGTATAATGTAGTGTTCTATTATTATAGAGAAAACGGATTGAAGTTTTAAAAAGTTGGATTTTTTGGATAAAATAGAGTCTATGGGGAACAGCCTTTCCATCATTTGGAGCTCTCTGGATAACAGGTTTCTGGATAACTGATCCCATACCTGTATTCAGGGATGGGGGAAGTGTTAGACTGGAGCAATTAATTTCTTGTGCACTTCAGTAATTGGTTATGGGGAATCTCTAGTGGGCTCCAGTCCAAATAAAGGGAGAGCATTTCACATCCTCCAAATACAGTTTCAATGGACAATGTATAATGTGTTGACATATTTACCGGCAACTTCATAAAAATTTGTGTTAACTAGCTTACCTAGCGAATTTTGGAGATCTCAGTGATTGGATCTGAATAAAAATGAAAATCTAGGGTAATTCAAATGAAAAAATGGAATTTAGAAAATTTAGATGTAAAGTGGGTTAGAGTGTTCAACAGGGAATTAGAAATAAATCACACACATTGTTCTCCCATGAAAGCGCCTTATGTGCACATATAGCTTAGACCACGGATCTGCAGGCAATGGGGATAACAGTCAGTATTCCTTTTTGTTACGCCTCTCTTGTACAGATTTGTACATCATCATATCACTTAAAAGTCAATGGTCAGACTGGAGCTGCAGCTCCTTAGGATCACCCACAAGCCTCCCGGCTCACCCAGTGGCTAACTGGTATTCAAGATTTCCCCACCAAGAACATTTAAGCATTTGTTTAGTAAAAAGAGGTCATTATTATTATCTGCAGTTACACCTTACTGCTAATTCGGTTCTGAACTCTACTCAAGAGTTGTTCAAGCACAAGTCTCGTCCATGTAGTTGTTATGCCCAAGGCAATGCTGAATACATGTAAACTTTCAAAAAACAACCGCAACCTCTATAACAAAAGGGGCAACATACACCAATGTTAAACATAGTTTCAATTAAGGGCTTTTGTTGGGCGTATCATTCTGCCTATTGTTTTAATTTAAAAAATGTGTTTTTTATGCTAGTATTTCTTGCATTAAACAGTGCAGAACATTAATTTAATTCCTGGATCTTCAGAAGGTGGTTAATCAAATTACCAGTCACTGTTTAATCACTCTGGTTTTATTTTTACTCTTACTGACACTGCTTTCTCCCCTGTAATGAGCAGCTAATGAACTCTGTATGATGAGTCCTTCACTTTAACTAACTGCTTTTTTTTGTCTCATATTTACAGAAAAGGAGTTGTTTATAAAATTACAGGAGGGCTTAAACGCAAGCAAGACCTACGTAAGCAACTTTTCCTCCTGAAGGAGTCTAAAGCTGGCCATACACTCACACATATTTCGGATGATCTTTGACACGTGTGCTGCCCAGATGATCTGACTAATATCTGTGTACCATAGATATCAGTCCATTTGTCGATTAGGTTTGAAATATGAATCTGCCCATGACAGTCAGTTCATGTTCCCAATTCTCCACTGCCTGGATATAGCCCTCAGAGTCACTTTGGAAGGGAAACAAAGTTGGTAACTTATATTGCTTTAATGTGTTTTCCCTTTTGTTTGTTTTGGGAACACTGACCTTTGTAGTTATACTATGGCTTCTACAATTAAAACATGAATTTGTTAAACAACATTTCTCACTTCCTCTCTTGACAACTGTATGGTTCCTTGAGTGCAAGGTCAAATAAGAAGAATGAAACACAGAACATTTGTTCCAAGCCAGAAAATTATTCCAAATGGCACTGCCTTTCTACTGCAATGTATTAATCTGCATATATCATATGACATGTCTGCTCACTGTATCCACCGTACCCCTTAAATACTGCCCATTACAGCATATGGTATTAACATCCAGTAGTATTTATTTCCTCCTCATCTGGAATAATATCCATTTTAAGTGAACATGGGTGATAAAGCTGAACAAAAGCCATGTTCCACGTATAGATCATTTAAATGACAAAATGTATTTAACTTGAAAAAAAAGACATTGCTCATTGTTCTTATGACAGATGGAAAAGTGCCAATTTAGCAGATAAGGACTTTTGACAGTTTAGAGTTTTTTCCCTTTCAGACTTGACAGTAAAGAAGACAATTTATAGGCATTAAGTAGTATCAAATCCTCAGGCTCATGTCTACTCTTAGGGGCTGCCAAGCTTGGGCCAACCGTCAATAGTATTGAGTACGTGGTTTTTGATGTGATCATCACTTGCCTTTGGTAAGTTGCATTAGAAACCTATAGACGTCATTTAGTCTTTTTCCTTTCTACGATTATGTCAACTAATACTGCCAGTGATTCTATATAATCAGACCACAAAGTGTGCAGTAACTAGGAACTAAAGGCCAGGACATTGGGATATAAGCTGGCTTCCAGAAAGTCATAAGGACTCATTGATCTATCTTGCCATTTAGGTTTCCTGCTTCCCATTCTGGGTACCAAGATCCATAATAATATTAAAATATGGATTTGTTAATAGATTCTGTGTCCACAATGCAATTATAGAAATTCACTGTCAATATTCATACTTTCTGCTTGTTTACAAATAGACCTGCCATCATGTCTTAAATGTATAAAAATACTGAACTGAAATCTTGCATAGTTTCTGCTACAAAATGAATAATGCTCAATTCTGGAGTTATTTGGAGGTATAACATCCTTAAAGTCTGGTATAATTACATTAAAACAGCTACAGCTGCTTCATAAACTACAGGAGCAACAGGGCCTCCATGCTGGGATGGGAGCTCCAAGTTGTTGGTATAAGGTGGGAACAGCCTGCTCCATTAGTGCTCAGATAGAGTTCAGCTCATAGAACAACAACAGTATACGCTATTTATCAGCAAAGCAATATGGAAAAGCACAGTATATACATGGTCATTAGGAGTTCTATTGTCCTGCAATAAAGTGATTTAAAGGAGGGCAAACTAACACTTCAGCTTTTTTTTCAACCTGAAGAAGGGTTCTTACCTGGAAACACTGTGCACAGTCTTTTCTAAATAAATATGGCTCTAATACTTGCATCCACCCTCTGTGTTGCCCCACGTTCTATTTTTCTAGCTTGTGGATACACATGGAAACATTGGACCTGGATATTGTTGGAACAGAGAGCACCAATAAAAAGTTCAAGCGAGGCTGGTACTATAGGTGTGCTTATTGATTTCAATCAACTCTCCCAGCAGCTTGGTGGCAAAAAGGAACATATCTGGACTACAAAATGGCTAAAGGATTGCTCCCTTGATGAATGACCCTTCTTAACAAGACAGCAAATGAGGCTTGTCTGCATTAGATTTATCAATTTCCTTTAAATATTGTTGTTGGGACTCACACCAAGGCAGATGTTGGGACCACTTGGTCAATACTGGACAAAACAACCAACAGTATTGTCTCACGTACCTGTAGTTTTACATACTTTTTTGAAACAATGTATTAAAAACAGGATGGATATCCTTTAAAGAATCTTTACAGATGATGAATTTTTCAGTTAATAGAGTTTTTTACACTCTGCTGAGAATAATTTATTAAAAACATTCATAATAATCGTATTTGAGAGAATAGGAAGTGTTACAATATATGTAGTAGTGTATTTTTAGGAAGTCCTTGCGCTTTTCTGCATTACCTTAACTAACTCCAGTGGCACTTTGCAGGTAATTTAACAACCATTATAATGACAGCTCAACGCTCCGTGATTTATGGAGTTAGATACAGAATGCAGTCATTTCCAGCTTTTGACCTCACAAGGGAAAATTGTGGAGTCAAGAAAATGGATTTTGGTTACAGGGACCTAGGAAAGTCATGTTAAACCACACCGCAACAGTGCTGAAGTCATCCTGTAGCAAACACTCGAATATTTACATTAAATGTGCCAAAGGAACTTGCCCAGATTCAACATCTGAAATCATACAATATATATATATATTATCATAATATATATATATATATAATATAACATCATGCTAAAAGTGAACATTTTCATTTATATCATGTAGCATCAGTCATGAAAAAAACTTATTTTTATGGTTCTTATTATTTTTTAGTCAAGAACCAATTTTGAAACTTGTTTTCCACTTTTCTATAATAGTCTTGCTACTGTAGGAAACATGTTTCTCCAAACTGAAAAAACATAATTTAAAATACATATCTTCACTTTTCAATAGGTAACCTCTACCTGTAGGGTGTAGGTGAGCAGGACTTTTTAGGAGCAAGGCAAGCAAGTTACCATTGGTTTGATTAACTGTACAAGTTTTACTGAGTCTGTAGATAATATTACATAGATAGTAATAAAAACAAATACTTGGATAAAGTCTATACATGACATACTTAATTTGTAGGTTCTATTAAATGTTAAGCATTCTTTCTTAAAGGAGACCCGTCACCCAAACAAATTATTCCAAATCATATTTTATCACGTTAGTCAAGCAATATGAACTTGAATTGCACTGTATAAATTATTTGAATCTTGTTTCCTTCAGTCTGGGAACTAGTGTCCATTTTGTGGACACTGTTATTAAGACAAGCCTTGTATCATCTCAGAATCTTGTTTGTGCACCAGAATGGGGGACCTGATGTCCATCCCCATGCCCTGGCTACACAATTAAATGGTTTAGAGAACGGTGGAATATGGGGAGAGCAGTGAAATCTAGAAAGTGCTGAATTGAAAGTGAAAATATTTGCTTGCCCCGCCTCTATGCCTAAGGCATAGAGGAGGGGCAGGCAATATTTGATTGACAGCTTAGATTTTTAAATGAGCTTACAACAGCTATGAACGCTTTAATAAAAAAAAAAATTCTATTTCTATTTTCCTATTTAATTTTAAAAGGCCATTTATTATACAGCTTTTTATGTCTGGGTGAAAGGTCCACTTTAATAATTGTCAAAGTGAGAAATAGAGACATTACTAGGGACACACATTTCGAAGGACAACACCAGGATCTGCCCCTGTAAATAAGGGACAACTTATGCTATATGCTATAAGATCTTTTATCAGTGGGAAAATGTAAATGAAGCATCAGATGGTTTTTGAGAAACACATGACTGCAGTTGTGTATCCGACCACATTTGGATGCAATATGCGTTGTAAGAATCTGTAGATTTCTAGTAAACGTTTACCATAAATGCAGCATTTAAGAGTAAAAAGGATGTTAGACTAAAGGCCTTTAATAAATAAAATGTAAAGAAGTAGCCTTAATTGACCAGGCGGTAGCTGATTATTAAATTATAAGCAACATGAAGCATATTTTGCTGGTTTTCGTGTTATACTTTGGAAAACAGCAACATTGTACAAATTCTACTTTGAAGTGGTCAATGGCAGATGTAAAGTATAAGCTTCCTTTGTGTCTTATATCCCTGTACTTGGTGACTTTTATATAGGCACTACAGTAAAAAAGGCATACATGCTTTTCTGTATGGTAATGTAATGTTCACAAAGTTGGCTGTATTTTTTGCAAATATACTGCACCCACAGATAGTGCCACCCACCATACTATTGTACAGTTTTATCATATTATCGCTTTTTCATTTTTAATACTATAAAAATTCTAGCAATGGTTCCCAAGATTAAACCAGTCATTTGATGAAAAGAAAACCCCTGGTTGTGTTCCTTGCACCAAAACCTTAATTGGAATGAGAGTGCAATAGTATAAATATTCATATTTGAGTTATTATGCAGTATCATGAGAATGAAGGTTTAGTAACCCATCGCAACCTATTACCGGTTACGAAAAAAGATTGAAACCAATGTCTCGTTGCTATGTCTACTGAAGCAAGGTTAATTTTGCCCATGTTACTACACACGTGAAAACAGGGTGGTACCCAGATCTCACACCTAAGTGCTCCTAAGAATTGAACATAAGCATGTCTGGCCTTTATGACCCAGGCCAAGTCACTTTTTTCCCTTGCGCTCCGATCGTACGATTTTCGTACGATTTTCAGTGGGAGACTGTCACTAGCTTTGTCTATCGTACGATTCCTGTCAGGGGCAGAACATCGGCTGATCTGTTCTTTAACTACTTTATTTGATCTGAATGGTAAGACTTTGATCTGAATGGTTACTGGCAGGTTGGGAGATGGGAAAGTCCGATCGTACATTGATTCGTACGATCGGATCTTTGCGTCTGTGGCCAGCTTTAGGCAATCTGTACAGAGCTATGCCTCTGATATTTAAACGTGTACACCAATCAATTAACCAACAAACCATATACCAATCACCAAACTCACCATATGCACCAATCCCTATTCACAGTCTGAACAGGTGCAAACAAAGACTACACACATATCCCTTTGGGTGCCATATTGTTGCATCTCAGCTAAACATGATGTAAGCAAATTCCAAGTGAATGTGTATTTGTTTTAACTATGTATCAATTAGTACATAATAAGAAATATTGTAAAAAAAAGAAATTGTAAATTTATTTTTATGAGCAATGCTTACATAAACAAATTTCTAATAAATGTAAGCTCTAAAATACAAAATTTGTACCAAAAATGATTAGTAGAATATATTGGGCAATTACTAAAACAGCATCAGAGTTTTCCGTAATACATCATACTCATGGTTCAAAAGCATGGGGAACCAAGATGGAGTTAAAGGGGAAGAATAGTAGCTACTAGAACCACATGGAAACATTCAAAAATAAAATGATACATCATACTCATTGTTCAAACCCATGGGGAACCTAGTGACCAAGACAAAAATCCATTTAGTTTCCAAATAAAGTAGTTTTTTTATTCTATCTCCTCCTCTCTGATCAGGTATAACTCTTTGGATACGCTGGATGGAAAAGAAATCTAGGTTTCCAGAGACACAATTTGAGAAATGTGTAGCTACCTTTGTTTTCATTTTGTTCTTAATGTTATTAATATGTTTTCTTGCACTTTCCTTCAGAGTTCTACTAGTTTGTCCGACGTATTGTATGCCACATTTGCGACATGAGATGAGGTAGACAACATGATGAGTATTGCAGTTAATAAATTGGTTAACTTTATATTTCTTGGAAGCCCTCTGGTGCAGGAACTAACTGTGCCTGAAAGCATTGATTGCACAACCTAGGAAATAATATAGATCATGATATAAATTGTGCTGAACTGACAATGAATCATTCAAACTCGCCAAAACTACTTTACACGAGTAATCCATTTTTATGAATAAACATGAGATCATATGGGGAAGTAATGAAATCCCAAGTTCAAAATTGCGCTTCTTTCACTACATTTCAATATATCACGGCTTATTAAAACAAGAGGAACGGTCTGGAAGAATCCCCATCCGCATGTCCAGAACAACCGGACTCAAAAAAACGTTTTAATAAACTTGGCTCCAAAAACATATCGGATCTTGATGCTCTGGCTGATTCTGTTTTTCACAAAATGTATTTCTTTTTTGTAAGGGAAGAAAGCATTTATTTATTTAATAACTACTTTTTTACTGTTTATGGGCAATTTCGAGGAATGAGCTGCCAAGTAACATTTCGCTTCCCATTCAGCCATAGCATGTTCTGCTTCTAAACTGTTCCTGGCACAGCCATCCATAATTAGCTGTGTATGCATATTGATTAGCTCACTTTACTTAAAGCAGGCTTGAAAATAAATCATCTGTGAACCAGGCTTTGCCATGTAAGCATAAAAATTCCTGCTTTTTTTCCCCCTAACGGAATAGGATTATTTCTGTAAGTACGATAAAAGAAAAATATGCACTCGTAAAGGGAAATGTTCCTTATTGTATTTGGACACTTACTCAGTTTGGACACATTGTAGAGTTGCAGCACACATATCCACTATAAAGACTTATTACATTCTCAGGGGAGCAAAACTGAGCATACGGATGAAGTAAATGTCAGTGTTGGACCCTTAATATCTATTCAATTCAATATCTATTCAATTCATAAATATCAATATATGTTTGGTTTGTGAGAACTTTCCCAATATATGATAAGTCTAGCAATGCCACCGTCCATTTTTGGCACCAATGAACAACTTCTCTATATGGAAGCTAAAAGAATTTGCAGAGGAACACAATACATAAATAAAGCAAATTAATAATGTACTCATGCAGGAATCTGCAAAGACTGAAATAACGTTTAAAGTGGAGAAAAAAAGACATGCTATAATGCCTTTCTGCATTCATACAAGTATGTTTCTGTATATGTATAGATCAATAATGCCTATTACTTTTCCTTATCCAACAGAACAAAGCCTTATGTGTAAAATTGTAAGTGCAAAAGTGATGCTTTCTGCACTTTATGATGATCTAAAACTTAGAGAAGGGGATAATAGATATCTGGAATGGCATAAATTTAGCTGTATCCTTGGATCAAAATAAAAGTCAATCACAAGTAAAATTAAAACAAAAATGGCAGGCCAGGATGGAAGTGCAGCCAAAATATTCTGCTTTTCTTGGAAATAATTTCTAGATCTAAAATACAAACGTTGATGAGAACAGTTGGGTGCTTTTAATATTTTAAGCATAGCACATGAATGCATTCTCTTCCTAAGATGTTCAGGTCCCCTTCTTCAATACAACTCGAAGTATAATTTAAGACTTTGTCCAAGAAAACTCTACCACACATTCTAATTCCTATATCTCCAATTGCTCACTATTTCTTTTCATTCATCATCAGCTTTCTAGTTTCATTCCTTCAACATCAATACTATGGGGTAGATTTACCAAGGGTCGAATCGAACGATTTTAGCGTACGATCGAACGATTTTACTTTGACGTGTAAAGCCTTAGAAAAATGCATTAGAAGGTCCCTGTAGGCTAACATAGCACTTCGGCAGGTTTAATTTGGCGAACTATTGAAGTCGACGTTTTTTTTAAAGAGACAGTACTTCGATTATCGAATATTCTAACTATTTTACTTCGAATCTAATTCGCAGTAAATTCGAAGTCGTAGTATCCTATTCGAAGGTCAAAGAATCCAAAAAATTACTTCGAATTTTTTTACTTCAAAAATTCCCTCTAATCCAGTTCGACCCTTGATAAATCTGCCCCTATTTGTATGTATTCAGACACCCACAGTTTCCAATTCAGCGTTTCTATAAACACTGCTTGGTTAATTGAAATTCATGGCACAGGGAATCTAACCCACACAAGGAATTTCCAAGCACCCTTGACGCTGCTCACCGTTTGAGGCTAGTGGCCCAGGTGCTTGTTGCCCCGGACCCTGCACTGAAGTTCCACAATTATCCACGTTCTATTGGGCTTCCTGTAATCCACCATAAATCACTTAAAGAAATAGTATACTTTGAGTCTTACCCCGTCCACGTTGTGACCCGGGTGCCGCCGCCCCGAGTCCGTCACTAAGGAGACGTTTTACAGCATACCAAAGATTGTGGCAGCGCACACCTGCATCTTGGAAGAATCGCCCACTCAGCTCAGGTCTCTGAGGAAGTGCGTAGCCATGAAACGTGTCAGACCTCAGACGCTAGATGGTCAATCAGATGTGAAAATAAAGATATACCTTTTAACCATAACCTCGAGAGTGGGCAATTCTTCCAAGATGCCAGTATGCGCTGCCACAAATTTGATATGAAGAATGGAATATCAAGTGATCTCTTTGGCATGATGAATTGCTATAAATATGTCATGGAGGGCCACATCAGGCCTGTGGACCTCCAGCCAACATGTGGCTCCTCAGCTGTTTTTGAAGTAAAAGTCCCTACACAGCCATTGAGATTTACAGTTCAGCTCCAGCTGGAAGGCCTCAGGTTTCACATCCTTGTGTTAAAATGATGAAATTCGGCCAAAGCTACAGCTTTACTGACTGTATCTTTTCATTACTCTTCCTAGATCATGATCAGTAATTTCAAACATCATCTTCTGTGTATTTTATAGTCATTGAAGGCTTTGATCCAACGGGCTTAGGAAGATCACATGACATGCGTTTAAATAAAGTCCATATAGAAAAAAGGGCTAGCATATGGGTAAGCTATATAATATATATATATGCCTTTGCTGTTTCTTGGAAATATTCCTAAGGATGAGAACGCAAGCATAAAAAGTAGGGCAAAGAACACACTCTCAGGAAGAAAAATCTGTAAAAACTGACTGAAGCAGCGTGTTCTGACACATTCCTTTCACAAACTCAACCGTGTTAGTGACAGCAGAACAGATTGTGTGCATCTGCTGGGAATCGGCCAGATGACACAGAAAAAACTACTCATGTATACCTTGGCAGAACACATAACTAATGAAGAATAATTAATACCCTGAGAGTGAGAATCTTTTAAAACTTGACTAGTTTGCTAACAGTTCCCTGATCTGTTTCAGGAAAAAAAAAAATTGCATTGCATTGCTTTTAAAATGTTGACATTGTTGTTCGGTGTGATTCAGATTTTGCACCTACTAGTATTTTGGTTGTTCTATATTAATTAGCTTTAATCTTGTTGTAAAATCCCAAGTATTAGATGCAATGATGGGTGCAAAACTACACAAAGTAAAATGCTTGGTGCTTTATACTTGCCCCTATTTGCACTCCCAGCAAGGAATGCACACCGCTGTATGGACCTTTAGAGCAGATCAGGGTAAGTCCAATGTGCAAAGGAACCTTGTGTTGGCACAAAAGACAAGGTAGGCCCATAGGTGCTCCATATTGTGTTTATGAACATCTTGCTAGTTAACGGTGTGCATGTCACGCCCCTGTGATGTTCCTGCTGAATTTGTATTCACATGTGAATTATCCAGTGGCAATCTTGTTCCTCTTGATTCAGCCTCAAAGATTTACACTGGATAGCTCCAACACAATCACATTACAATGCTAGGGAATATAGTGATTGGCAGTAGTTGTTTACACTTTGTGAAGGTTCGTATTTATATTTAGTATCAGATTTATCAAGGGTCAAAGTGAATTCGACTGAATTTTCGAAGTAAATTTTGAAGTAAAAATATTCGAAATTCAAAGTTATTTTTTGGATACGTCGACCATAGAATAGGATACTACGACTTCGAATTTACTTCGAATTCGATTCGAAGTAAAATAGTTTGAATATTCGATAATCTAAGTACCGTCTCTTTAAAAAAACTTCAACTTCAATAGTTCGCCAAATTAAACCTGCCTGAAGTGCTATGTTAGCCTATGGGGACCTTCTAATGCATTTTTCTAAGTTTTTTGTAGTAGAAGTAAAATCATTTAATCGTTCGATTGAACGGTTTTACTTCGACCGCAAATTTGGTTAAAAAACTTCAAATTCAATATTCTAAGTATTTAAATTCGATGGTCGAATTTCGAAGTATTTTTTACTAAGAAATTGGACCCTTGATAAATCTGCCCCTTAGTATTTATATTTTGAGTTCGTCAAATGGGGGGGGGGTCTTGGAGCATTACCATCCTATAGTAGCTCTTAAAGGGATGGATGTCTTGAATACATACAGTATCCACTAATCACAGTCCATACAATATGTTTTTCTGCTTTTATTTACATTTTTATTTTCAAATTTACATGGCCTGGGAAGTGACTATTCTCACAAGGGCAACCTCTGAGTGGGTGGCAGTACATATGCAATAATAGGTAACATCCCAAAGAAGTCATCAGAAGAACAACGGTGTAGGTATAATGGTGACAATCCAATCATTGTGCATTCCATACCTGAAAACTGAGAAGTGTTTTTCACAAGAGCAAGCTATATTAGATTAATCATCACCTGGCCCTAACCTGACATTAGCACAGGAAGCCAACATGACATATGAATTGTATGTACAGGGTGCCTGCATCACAAAGTACAGATGGCTTTGCATTACTAAATTCGATAGTATCTTTAGCTACTACTCTGCTGAGACAAAATGCATCATGCTTAAATTAAAATAAAATGTCCCCTGCCTTTGTGCTACTCTACAATGTTAGATACTTGGGAAGGTCAGCTGAGATGCAGGGATCCCTCTACAAACCTAATGAGTCTGTTTGGGGTACTATGATGTGGACTCTGCGGTCTGCATCTTACGCAATGGCCTGATCTTTTTTTATGTAAACCATTAAGAGGCTAGTGTCTTTAAGATTTGTGTAGGCTTAATTCTTCTGTGCAACTACACATAAATTAGCAAGTTATTTGCTCCCAACAATTATTAGTTACAAATATCAACAGTCCAGTTATCCCGCACAAACTTTAGAATGTGTCTGAAGGTTTCTATGTTCTGGAGGAATTAAGCAGAAGTCCTCATCATGACCTTTTCACATTTTTTTCCTGTACTTCAATAATATTAGCTTTCTCCTAAGATTAGGGTTTTTTTTATTTTCATACAAGGCCAAAAAAAATGTTTATGTCTGGCAACTCTAAAGTCGGTGGTTTATTGCAAGTGGTATCTGATTACTAATAAAAATAATTGTATGAAGACCTTAAAACTTTACCTATTCATAAGGTTATTAATAAATAAGCCATGCATAAAGCTGCTTCTAGACACTGGACAAGGGCCCTTTTCAAACACCGATAGACAGAGGAACTGTTTAATTACTTTGCCTTCAGTTACATTCGTTAATAGACAGAAAGAGTATATACTGCCGGATAAAACCTAAATCCCTAAAGGTTTTTTTAACCTTCTACATTCATTGACAGCTTTATTAAATTAGCAAATACAGTATTTGTTTTTCTGGTAGTTACGGTTACTGCCAACTTTTTATTTTTAGCAAAAGGGCGTGGAAAGTTTTCTCAAGCATGTTGAAGTTTTTATAAAAATGTTGTCTACAATGTATGACAGTCATTGTACCAACATTTTGGGTCAATCCACTGAATTATGGGCAAAATGAAAACAAATTTTAACATCAAATAGCATAAAACACGAAAAAATTATTAATTGCACTGCACTCCGTAATAAACACTTGAAGTGTCTCAGCAGACCGGTGTGCCATTGGATTTTTCTATTGGACTACTATTGGGAGGTGGCTGAGCCTCCACCTTTGTGCACAGGCATCCTTGTTCTGCCCAGTATGTAGGGTGTGCGAGGTCCAACAACAATTGTAGTAAAAACAGTTCAAGATGGACCAGGACTCCAATTTCGTCAAACAACAGTGTTTTATTATATGAATAAAACACTATTGTTTGACGAAATTGGAGTGCTGGTCCATGTTGAACTGTTGTATAATAGCCATTTGACCAAGCACCCACAAAGATATTGGAGTAGACAGAGTGCAGGTACCCGTGGACATATTTTATACATATATATATATATATATATATATATAATTAAAACAACAAAGAAAAACTCAGCTCATTCCCTTTTTATTGGGTGCATATAGCCCCCTGGGAGAACCTATTTTGCACAACTGAACTGTAAAAAGACACTTTTAGTTACAAAGTTTCACTCAAGATATGGTGGTCACGGATGCTTGGGTGCTGTCCACGGTGAAGATAAATAAATTTGCAGAGATGAGGCCGCACTAGCAGGTCTTATGAAAAAAAAAACAGTTTTATTAGGCACGACTGACGTTTCAGCTGGTACACCAGCCTTTCTCAAAGTGCCAGCCGAAACCTCAGTCATGCCTAATATGATCCGGTGTTTGTAGTTCTGGTTCACTTTGAGAATGGCTGGTGTACCAGCCGAAAAATCAGTAGTGCCTAATAAAATCTGATTTCCTTTCTTAAGGAATGCGGCCTCATCTCTGCAAATATATATATATATATATATAAAAATAAACAAAAGGACTTATGAAGAAAAAAAGGGAGTTTAATCAACGTTTCGGCACTTAAACGTGAGCCGTCTTCAGGAAGGCTCACGTTTAAGTGCCGAAACGTTCACAAGACCTTTGAGTGCAGACTCCTTTTGTTTATTTGTATGCATGACCTTGTTCCTGCACCAAAGCTTCAACCAGGTATTCTGAGTGCACCAATCCGTATCGGTTTATTGTTTTACACTGACCCTTTCTAAAATTGTGAATTTCCTGTTGAACAGTCAGTATTCTGAAATGTCAGCCAAATGAAAAAGTGGACACTTGCCTTTCATTTCTCTACTGAATGGAATTTCTGAATCACATGGGCGACCTTCTAGTTGCACCCAATTTGCACGTAATTACAAATCTAAGGTATGCACATGAGGTTACTGGGACCATCAAGGGGAATATATTCATAAACTGCCAACAAAATAAACCAGGATACCTTGCCGTGGAATGTACGATATCATGCTTTAACTCATTGGGGATTTCAAAACACTAGTATTTTGTGAGCATTTAATCAGGAACTTTCAACATGGACCATATGTGCCAGCATCCTCAGCCACATAATAATATGAAATATATGGCATTTATGGTGTTACAATTAAATGAAAAAAGTAGAAGAACTATAAGGTAATGTAAAAGTGTCCTAGTAATTAAAGTTATTTCCATTTTTAAAATGTTGGAAAGGTAAGTGTTGATATTTCACAAAGTAGTCTCCAAGTAAGAAAAAATAAAAATATTTATTAAAATAACCACCATCTTCCTTATAGTAGAGTCCTGCAGTGGGTCTTGTACTCACGGGTACCCACAGGTTGCCCGTAAAAACCTGAGGTACTAGACGTGGGCCGTTGGTTCTAAAGGTTTGCAGATCAGGTGGTGGGTATTCTCAATAGCGAGTTTTACTTCTTTTTTCTGATCACGCCTGCTTCTAATAATGTCACTTCCGGTTTACAATGACAGCACTTCCTGTTTCTTGATGGTCAGAGGGTCGCGGATAGGGTTGCGTATAAGGTACTTGCGGGTTGGGTAGCGGGTCCAAGCAGGTAAGTATGCTGGTTGCGGGTCCGGGTCGGGTTTAACAAATTGGTTCCGCACAGGACTCCACCTTATATGCACTGAGCAATATACATGACACTGGATTGTGAGAATACACCAAACCCTACAGATTAGATTAAAAGGATTGGTTTATAGGGGCCATGTATAAGGGCAAATACCTTTGTTAGGAGCTTTGTACACAAAAAAGCTTCCCATTCTGCATTCCTTTTATCTTGGCTAGAATATTTATTATAAAATCAAAATCCACACGCAACATTATTAGTTTGTTTTTGTTTTTTGCTATTCTTATTTTGGTCTTCAGACTGTACATTTGAGGTTGGCACAGTTAAATATAAATAAAACACACACACACATCAGAAAATGTGGTAAGAAACAATACAATATAAGAGAAATTTTTATCCACTGAGCTGTCACTCAGTAGCCAAGACTTTCACAGATATCCTCATTATCTTCCTACCATGCTCCATGCCTTGCAACCTATTAAAGATGCTGCTGCTACATATATCTCACAGTTATTTGGGTCTTATCTTTTCCTCCATCAGTCTGAAATCTCATCAATACCTTCCCATTGCACGCCAAATTATCTCTACATTTTTCTCTGTTCTTCTAGAATTTATTTTCTTCTGCCCCTTCTACACCTCAGATGGCAAGCAAGGCCTCTCCTCGTTCCATCCCTGTAGAACTGTCACTTCTCCAAACCTTTCTCGCTTTCAATTTCCTATCTTAAGAATGTTCTTCTCCCCCAACATTTGAGCTTGAATGCCCACCTAGAATTCATTAAATTGTGCAGAATCTTTATCTGAACAACCCCTGCTTCCAGTATGATTGACAAAAGCAACAAAAAGGGGCCAATGTAACGTTAAGGGCCACAAACATTAACATGAACAATAGATTGACAAAATACAAAGAATAATTATAGGGCTTGCATTTTTCACATAACAATGTTCACATAGAATGTCATTTATTAATCATTTGCTTAGCAATTCCATTACATAATGTTTTGGGTACAAAAAAATATAATGTTAGAACTATGTCTGACAGTGCCGTGATTTCACAGAAAACTCAACTTAATTAAAGGGGTACTGACAATTCTAAGCTTTATTAAAATAAGCATATGCCTACGTTTTTAAACTTTATTTAGTTCTCAACAGTCCTGACACTTTTGCCTACAGCTCCATCTTCTCTGTGTTCTCCAGAGAGTTAGGCAGAGCAGGAGATGGGTTTTTTTCTTGTACAGTGCCTATGGACTGGGCCCAGCTCTGACAGACAAGACTACATTGCTGTGTTTCACCCAAAGGCATAGCATAATAGAAAGTCACATGCCAATACTCTGGAGAATACAGAAAAGGCAGAATTGCAGGAAAACTTGTCAAGTTGGTTGTGAGAAAAATACATTTATTTTATTTATTTAACTGCACCGACTAGGGTTCACTTTCAGTGTTTCCAGGAGATAAAGTGAGCCAGGGGTCACAGGAGGCTGAACCTGGGACCAAAAGCAGGTGAACTGAAAACTTATTCACATATCATGATAGAATACAAGAAAACAGATATAAATATTCAGAACAGATGGCTATGTAAGTCTCAAACTATGCAGTTATTCTTATAATTCCTAGAAATGCAAGTTATGGAAACTAAAATCTTTGTTGAACTACAGCTTCTAAGGGTCCATTTATGATGAGCAGAGATGCAAACTTGGAGAGTTAAGGAGCACAAATTTGCAGTTCATACAGCCCATGCACTTGCAACTTGCTGTTATTACTCATTCACAATGTAAGTTGAAGTATATAGTGGGCTCCAACACTGAGCCCCTCACTACTAACAGTCCCATTTGTGTGCATAAGGGCTAATAGAGTTTCATATGCAACAATACAATTGGCAACAACCCAAATTTGTAGTAGGTTTAAGAGAACCCATATAAGTTCCTTGCATACTCTTAAAGGGATTCTGTCATGATTTTTATAATGTAGTTTTTATTTCTAAATTACACTGCAAATAATTCACTCTACAATATAAAATTTCATTCCTGAACCAGCAAGTGTATTTTTTTAGTTGTAATATTGGTGTGTAGGCAGCCATCTCAGGTCATTTTGCCTGGTCATTTGCTTTCAGAAAGAGCCAGCACAGCCAGGATGGAACTGCTTTCTGGAAGGCTCTTGTTTCTCCTACTTAATGTAAATGAATGTGTCACAGTGGGACATGGATTTTACTATTAAATGCTGTTCTTAGATCTACCAGGGAGCTGTTATCTTGTGTTGTCCGGCTGCTGGTTACAGCAGTAAAGAGTATGTTCATCAAATACAGATGGCATGGGCCATTTAGCCAAAATAGAAATTGCAGTTAAGTCTTTATCACCTACTGATTGGAATTCAGCTACAAATTACTATATCTGTACTATAATGCTGAACACGGGTCAGTTGGGGCCTATATATACACACAAGTTATGGGCATAGTGCAATAAAGTTGAAATAAATGTAGTAACCCAAAGCAACCAATCAATAAGTAGTTATTGGTAGTAATTTGTTTGAAAGCAATCATGGTTTAAACTTGGCAACTTGTATTATATTACCATCCTTATTAGGGATGACAATTCTAAGTGCAAAGCAAAGATTTTTGTGGCAGCAGGAGAGGAAGCACATGCAAAGACCACTCCCAGGTTACTACTCCTCAAGCTGACAGGACTAGTGTCATATATTGGCTATGTCTTGGCTGGTCTTCAAGAGAAGAAGTGGGTGATAACTAAGCACCCCATGAGACATTTGGCAGGATATTAATGCAGACTGTACTGTTCCAATTGTAGCAGGATCACTCAGCAGAAGTGCAGGGATGTACCTCCTATTCATTTCAGATCATTCGGTTCATGTGCCAAATTGGGTCATAAATTGGTTCAGCTTTCTTTTTGACTGGTCAGCCTACACTGAGTGTCCGCTGATTGATTTAAGGTGCCAGGCACACCCAGATGATCATGCAGTTCATTTGTAAACTGAAAAATATGTGCATGTGGCAAGAACTGCACCAAAAACGCCCATCAAGATTGCTCTTTGAGCTGTAAATCCACAAATCTGGCCAACGATAATCTGGTCAAATATGGAATCACACTGATCTACTTAAATATGTTTTACATTATGTAGGGATGAAAGCTATGCATTTGCACTCACTAATCCCTACGTGTGGGGGTGTAATTTTTTCAATTCTAATAAATACAGATTTGTATTTCCCCCTACAAGGCAACAACATTCTTAGACAAACACGAAAAATAAACGCTTTAATTGAAAGCAGAATGCCGAATGTGTTAGTGATGCGAATGCTTAGAAAAATGTGCTGCACATAATTGGGAGTATTTTTATTTCTTCTATCTTCCAGGCAGCTCCAAAAAAATGATTCTGCAAGCTTTAGGTTATGTGTCTTCATGTAATTGATCACTGACAAGTGGATGTGTAGTTATGCTGCTCACCTCTGACTTGTACAAGAGCAGCCCAACACCCACCCTTGAGATGATCTGATGATGACCTTGGCTTTGTACAGGCAAATTGGAGATCTCAAGGGATAGTTCAGTAACCTTTAAAAGCTTGGCTACTAGGATACTGATACATATTTCAAAATTATTTTGAGGGCAAGGCAACGTCAATATAGCTTGTCATTTGCCTAATTCTGAAAGTGAGATCAATACTGCCAGAATCAAAACACTCCAGAATATATTTTCTCAAGCAATCAATTTACATACCGTACTTCTTTACAAGATCACAGGTATATTTACTGATAAAAGTCAATGTAAATATTTAGTGCTACTTTTCATTATTATTTTTTCATTTATTATTTTTAATAATCAATCAATTATTGAATGCAGAATGGATACTATTTTTTACACAGCATGTAACAGGATCTGGCTCTCTAATTATTTGCATGATGTTTTCTAATTTTAAGGATTCTCAAAATTTTACATCTTTTTCTAAGGTTAGAAAAGATGACTTGGTTTATTCAATCCAATACAATTCAGATAAGTCTTTAAAATGTACTGTAGCTAGATTTGTAACTGTGACGAGGGAATGTAAAGTCTTCAAGAGCTTTTCCTCCTAGGGATCTGGTGACATTTGAAAGCAAGATAATCAGAGGCTCTTGCTGGCAGAGAATGTTCTGACACACTGGACAGACTGGATGCTTTAAATGGACAAATGCCAGGGCTCATCTCACAGTAAATGCCTGAAATCCTATCACACTAAAGTTTAAAACACGTCCTTGATTATTCGTGGAATTTTCTGTTACAAAGTGGTACATAATTATATTGGGAAGAAATATAAGTCATGTTTCAACTTTCAAAGAACAAGTTTTGGTGCCTCTATCTAACCCATTGGAAATGTATACAAACACTGGCACAAAAACAGGAAAAGATATTCTTTCATCATTGCTTGACCTATGCCCATATAGACTTTAGTAGGAAATTATTTCCCAATAAAAGAAAGAATGGATTTATAGAAGAAGCAGTGAAGCGGAGATCCCTTTTGGAGAAGGGACAGGGAATTCATGTGAAGCATGAATGCCCAACTTGAAGCCCTTCTGTTGATGTTAAAGTACAGTTGTTCTGTATCTGTTGTTGGGTGCAGGAGGCTGAAATTCAATAACAGTAGAAGAACGGCAGGTTGCACTTCCATTCTGTATATTAACAAATAGATTAGAGTCCTGCGAGGGTCCATTTTTTGGAACCTGTACCCGACCCGTACCCGCAACCTGCAATCCGCAACCCGAACCCGCATTCTTACCCACTTGGACCCACTAACCAACCAAATACCTTATCCGCAACCCGGACCCTCTGACCATCAAGAATCAGGAAGTACTGTCACTGTAAACCAGAAGTGACATCATCGGAAGTAGGAGTGATCACAAAAAAGGAGTAAAAATCGATATTGAGAAGACCCGCGACCCACAAACCCGCACCCAGAACTTCCAACCGCAACCCACAGGGTATCGCAGGTTTTTGCAGTAAGCGGTGGGTACCCGACTCGCTGCAGGACTCTAAAATAGATAACAATTGTCACCAAATACAATATGCCCTTTGTAGTTCTCTGCATATTGTTTCACTCAAAGAGCAACTCCTAGTGCACTGACTAGATGTGAGCTTAACTCGTCACACAGACTTGCAATACGGTCATATAAATATAATGTTATTAGTATAAAGCAATATCAAAAAATCTATGTTGCTGGTCACCTTGAGACCTGTACACAATTAGGCTGTTTAGTTTCCATCCAGTCCCACGGTGCATACAATGAAGTCATGCACATTCTAACTAAATAGAATAAATCACCAGTCTATTTGAACCATATGAAGAATTCCAGTAAACATTGCCTTTACATTGGCATATGTGTATGTCTTGTTGCACGATTGCGCCTGCTCTAAATAGATTGGTTTAAACATAATAATAAATGATAAAATGAGCCTGAGGGAAAAATGATGTTGCACAACTATTTCTGAAATACATTAATTGAGCGGTTAACTATTAGCATGTTCTACTCCTTTAACGGCCAGAAAGCTGGAGTCATTGATCATCATGTTTACTAAAAACTCAATTTAAAGGGGAACAAAAGACTGGCATATCTGATGGTCCTGATGGGTAAATACATTTTCTAAGTCTTGTTTTAGTAATTCCAGCTTTGTTCAACTGGGAAATTCACCTCAAACCCTCACAGTGAGATATAAACACGTTTCCTTAGTTTGACAAATGGGAGCTGTGACTGGTAGGCGATGACACTTTCCCACTATTTATACAGCTATAATTAATACATCATTTTCTTTCGTTTATTCCCACCTATTGTGCCAAAAGGTCAATGGTTAGGTGGCACAGACATCAAAGACTACAATGTTTAAACATTAATGGCCAAGCCAAGGTTGTATTATATGCAAACAAAGGGCTGGACCAACCAAAACCAAATGGATATGAAATGGGAATATAATATGTATGTAGCAAAGGTATAAATACTAGGATCTCTAATCTTAATTTTGACTGAGGGGGCATTAATGCTCTACTCTAGTATTTTGCTAGAGGATAATCAATGATCATTTCAAAGCAAAGGAAAAAAAACATAATACAGAAATGGTATCTGTTATCTAGAAACCCATTATCTAGAAAGCTCAGAATTATGGGAAAGTCATCTCCCATGGGGGCCCATTTACTTAGTTCGAGTGAAGGAATAGTGGAAAAATAGTTCGAATTTCGAATGTTTATTTTGGCTACTTCGACCATCGAATGGGCTACTTTGACCTTCGACTTCGACCTTCGAATCGAACGATTCGAACTAAAAATCGTTCGACTATTCAACCATTCGATAGTTGAAGTACTGTCTCTTTAAAAAAAAACTTTGACCCCCTAGTTCGCCACCTAAAACTTACTGAGGCCAATGTTAGCCTATGGGGAATGTCCCTATAGGCTTCCTAACAATTTTCTGATCGAAGGATAATCCTTCGAATCATTCGAACGAATTGCGCTAAATCCTTTGACTTCGATATTCGTAGTTGAAGGATTTCCATTCGGCAGTCGAATATCGAGGGTTAATTAACCCTCGATATTCGACCCTAGCTAAATTTGCCCCATGGACTTCATTTTAATTAAGTCATTAAAATGTTTAAAAAGGTTTCCTTTTTCTCTGGGTTAATAAAAAAGTATCCTTATTAGAGGCAGAACAATCCTATTGGGTTTTATTAATATTTTTTATTAATTCAGGCAGGTTTTGTTAATATTGACATGATTTTTAGCACACGTAACTGTATTAAAGTATATATAAACACTAGAGCAACTAATGATGTCAATCATGTTCACCAAACAGGACCCAAAAGGTGTATAGTGATTAGGGATGCACCCAATTCACCAATTTGGCTTCAGATGAACCCCTGAATCCTTTGTGAAAGATTAGTCTGAATATTGAACCAAATCCTAATTTGCATATGCAAATTAAGGGTGGGAAGGGGAAAACATTTATCACTTCCTTACACAATTTCCCTCCCCACCCATAATTTGCATATGCAAATTAGGATTCAGATTCGGTTTAGCCAAATCCAAATCCTGCTGAAAAAGGCCAATCCTGGCCGAATCCCGAACCTAATCCTGGATTCGGTGCATCCCTAATAGTGATATAAGGTAACAGCATGGAGTTATGTAGTGCTATAGATGAACGTACCAAACTAAAACTATTTAAATATACATAGTAGAATAAGCATGTGAAAGCTGTGAAATGGAAAACAGTAGGAGAGTTGGCTAATGGTATAAACATGAATGGTTTCCCAAAGCTGGACGCCACTACTATACATAAGAACAGCATGCCAAAACTTGTCTTGGACATGCCACATAGTAGAATGCGCTAGAGCTAGGCAATGGCATACAGCACTTAGAATGTGTTAGAGTGTTTGGCTACAGGATAGACAAACACACAGCGCTAAAGGCTGGCAATAAATCAAATCATTTCAGAGTGCTAAAGTTTGTAAATACAGGTATGGGATCTGCTATCTGGAAACCCATTATACAGAAAGCTCCAATTACAGAAAGGCCATCTCCTATAGACTCCATTATAATCAAATAACCAAATTCTAAAAAATCATTTTCTTTTTCTCTGTTATAATAAAACAGTACCTTGCACTTGATCCAAACTAAGATTTAATTAATCCTTATTAGAAGCAAAACCAGCCTATTGGGTTTATTGAATTTTTACATGATTTTCTAGTAGACTTAATGAATGAAGATCCAAATTACAGAAAGATCCGGTAACCTGGAAAACCCCAGGTCCCGAACATTCTGGTTAACAGGTCCCATAACTGTAGTATAAATGGTGTAATTGTAGGCAAAAATATGACATAATGAAGAATGTAAAAGCTGAAAAAAGGTATAAAGATAACACACTGGCAAGAGCTGGTCAGATATATAGCGGAAGTAGTGAGCAATGCTTAGCAATGGTATAGACTAGACCCGTGTGCTTAAACTCTGCAATTATGTTTATGAGACCTGGGGGCAGCTGTATAGAAAAGTGTTCGAAAGCAGGGTAATGGTATGCTTTATAGCAGTGTGCAAAATCTGCTAATGATATACAGTGAGCACGTTGTGCATGAAATGGTCAGTGGTACACAGCAAGAATAACACTGTGCTGCAGTTCAGCAACAGCATACAGTAATAGCAGATTGCAGGACTGGTGTACAGCATGGACAGTGCCCAAAACTATTAGCAGACAAGTAGTCAGCACGATACTCACTTTCTTCCTTGGGCATTCGCACGTTCTCCAATGGCCACTTTCCATTGTCCAAAACTAGGCAAACGCATACAGCAAAAGCAGTTTCTTAAAAAGTTTGTCAGTGGTGTACAACCTGTGCTTTAAGAGTACAACATTTACACCATAGAAGCACAAACACGTGTTGGCCCCTAGGTTCGGACAAGGCAACAGCTACATAAAAACTTTTTTTTGTAGCCAAAGGTTATACAGCAAGAGCAGCGAAGAAGAAATAACCGGGGTTAAACCAAGTAGCCTCCAAGATGTACTAATAGAAAGAACAGAGTGGGGTTGGCGGTCTGCATTACATTATACTGATTAATTATGGATTTAGAGAACAAGACATATTGCTTTTGGCCTTGTCACTGCATAAAACAAGGGTAAGAGATGTTTACTATTACAGCTCAGTGACTCCATGCAGCCTTTCTACCATTTTTCATGACAATATGGCCATGGCTGTGGATAGGGATTTCATAAATCATCAAGCCAACCACTATGTTTCCTTCAGCGAATATGAATAAACAACAATATGCAGAAAGCTGACAATATGCTTCACAGGAAATAACAAGAAAAAACAAATACGAAACCAACATATACAAAGATTTTATCTTTAAAAAGGAAGGTTACAGTAGGTAAGACAAGGTAGCAAGAACAGAACAATGAACTATGTCATGTGTTAATCTGACTATATAAATAATGGATAACAACAATGGATGAGAGTAGGGAATGAGCCAGTGTTATAACCAAGGGCAAAGCGAAGAGTTAGTAGGACAATAAGGCAATAAGAGAGTTAGCCAGTTATACAGCATGATCAGAGTCTGAGCAATTGCAAGTATAACACTGTAAGATCAGAACAGGAATGATACAATGAGACAACAAAAAGCTGCAACGCTGAATTATTTAGGAAATCAGAACTTCCCTCTTATACATTTCAAATTTTTAGAAGAATTTGAATGCTGACTCCGTTTCAGTGCAACACAGGAATATTTAATAACGTCCATTTAATAATGTTCATTGTGCGAAATGCAAAATACCCAAGCTGTTTCTTTAACGCATTTGCCCAATGATCTACCGACAATAATAATATAAAAAATACTTTGCCCCAGCATGACGCCCAATCCTAACCCAAATGTAAATCTACCTAATACTAACCTAGATACTTCTGAGCCCAGAGCAGTTTCTAATGTTTTCACAACTGGAGAGTTGTTATTTATTTATTTGCACAGTACAGCTCTTATCAGTTTCAAGTGACGCGTTCCATGTCTGGCAATAGGAATATCAGTATACATAAATTTATGAGTACAGCTGTAATGCCTATGGGAATTAAATGGCACATAAAGGATATCACTTTTGCTGACAGTCTCGATGAATGGTAGCTTGGCTTTCAAACTAACAAGATACAGTTCTGTAGAAACTCATTAGCACAGTGTGAAAATATTGCAAAACCCACCATCCCCCCACCAAAATAGGCTACACATTACCGAATAAGCTGCACATTTTACCTTCTAATCTGTCATCAACATGAGCACTGCTCAAGATGTCAGGGCTTTCCATTCTTTCATCAACTTTCATCCACAATACAAAGCCCAAATAAAACTTCAAATCATTCTTCCTAATGTTTAGCAATGAATTGGTAGCCTCGACAGTGGACCCCGAACTACACTGCAACAGCCAAATAATAGAATGAATAAGTTTGTGTGTGTCTTTAGTCCCTCAGTGACTCATTGTGACCAACGCTAGGAGGCATCATTTGAGTTAAAGAAATTGAATAAAAAGAGAAATAGAATTAAAATGCAAGGAAAAAAAACAATTAGTGAAATTAAATTCTGATAAACTGGCAACTGAGACGGCAGCAATATACACATTTATATTATTACTCCCATATATGTTATGTGCTAGAGGAGGGAAAGCAGTTTTACTCTACCCTCTTTGGTTAGACACTTCTATAAAAATAAGATATTTAAAGTGGAATCATTTTCATAAAACTAAGCTTCCAGAATATCCCAACAGTCTTTAGATTAGTGGGAGCAGTAAAGCTACCCTATCAAGATGTCCTTTTAAAGTTAACAAAGAGGAAGACCCCAGGAGAGAACAGATCGTGTAACTCCTACATTACCCTTATATACAGTGCTACCATTGATATGAAAAACCACACAGGAAGGTTAATTGGCCCTTGATAATACTGACCACAGTGTGTATGCTATAGGGACCTTCGATTGTAAGCTCCACTGTTGCAGGGACTTATATGACTAGCAAATAATCGTGATATATAAATAAAAGATAATAAACATATGCCATCATTCATTGAACAATATCCTTTTAACAATGACAGACACATTATTATTTTAAGCCCTTCCAGAGTGACAGCTTTATATACTGTATACATCACCAACTATATATAAGTTAGTCCGATCAGAAACATTCATTTCAAAAGGGTTTTATAATAACAATAATAATAATAATCTCAAACTTGCGTATGCTACTTATGATTTCAGTCTCCGGAGCAGCAGAACTCCAGATTCCTGAAATTATATAGACAATATTGAATGAAACCATCTGTATTGACTTTAAAACAAAAAGCCGTAATTATACCGGTCGGGCTCCACAATTACTTGTGACATTATTAAAGGGAATTTCAACCCAAAAAAATATATTCTGCCTAATAAAAGAAAACATAATTCGAAGAAACTTTACAATATTAATTCATTACTTCTATGGTTTTTAACTTATTTGTATATGTATTGCTATTGAAAGCAGTGTCTGTCCCTTTCTATTCTCTGCCCTAATGGTTCAGACTGTTGAAACAATGTAAGACAAGGCAGCTGATTGACAGACCTGTCTTTGCTGGGGAACTAAGACTTTTACAACACTGTTTAAAAAGTAACAACCAGGAGTTAGGCAAATGCTGCATTCAATGGCAATTTTTTTCCCCAATAAATTTAAGCACCCTGAATAAAAATGAATAAATGTGTATTGGAAAGTTGCTCAAAATGAGGTCTTCTTTTATTGATTTTGGGGTTGACTTGCCCTTTAAAAAGAATTTGCTCACCCTCTCTCTCTTTTATTAGGGAAGATGCTCAACAACAAAAAAAATAAAAAGAGTTCTCCATCAATGAAACACTATAGCTTTTCCCTATGTAACAGATTGAAACCGTTTAGTTGGAAATCTTTCAATATTTGAATACAACAACAACACAAAAAAAGTGCTCTTTTAATTTTCTGGCTAGAGTTGAATGAAAGCATGAGTAAGCAAGAGGGATCGGCTCTTTATAAGATAGAACCAAATAACCCAGCAGAGTTCAGTGCATGCACCGCAACAATCAGATTTTATCTCTGGCCAGTCACAATGACAAGTGAACTTCTTAATCCTCTTTATTCCGCCACATAACACCATGTTACCCCTTGTTCACTCTGCTTGAGGGTCACCAAAGCTGATTTGACTTTAGTTAGATGACAGATCCAACCTAAAATCCAATCACTACAGCTCTGTAGCCAGTACGTTTTTTTTTAGACTGATAGCACCCAACTGAAGCCACTAAATATTTATCATCTCCCTCCATCCAATACTGTGACTCCCAGTTCTCTGAAGATTACACTGAGCCTTCTTAGGGCACAAATGGAATTAACAGTTCGGAACGAAACATCCACAGACCATTAAGCGAATCATTGTGGCTCCTGTGTGTAAATCTTTATGTGGCCAAGTATGTGAATGTGACACAATTTTATAACAAAATCGGAGCAAATACATATCATTATTTTATTTTGTCGAATGTTTCTAAAGGAGATGGGAAATTAAATGACCAAAGTATCAGAATATTTCCCTGACAAGCTAGATTTTAAAAAAAAACATCAACCAATACAGTGCTAATTATTCTACACCTAAGTCTGATGGAGTAGACCAGTGGCTCTTGGAATATTCTTTTTTTTATTTTTGGAATTTAACTTTTTGTTAAAATCTAAGCTAAGCAAATAGGTTGAAAGCTTTGTTAGTTAGAAGGGCTGTTTAATGACCAATAGCTCAGCACACTGGCATCTTCTATGCTAGGGTAATGTTGAATTTCAGCTGCTTAGAAACAAGTAAATCAAAAGTTTACAAAACAAACATACAAGTTTCTTCCCTCGTTCCTTTATTTGTTTCCTCTGTGCATCTGAAAAGGCACATTTGTAACTAATTTATTTTGAACGTCATATTGAAAATATTCCATGGGTCAAATAAAGTTTAAGGAAAGGGAAATACAATGTTTGTCAAATTTGTATATATATATATATATATATATATATATATATATATATATATATATATATATATATATATATATATATATATAAAATTATATCGGGATGATATTGTTTAATTACTGTAAAAGGGGCCCTATAGTAGCTATATACTTTTCAAAAATGTTTTGGGAAATTAGGCATCTATATTCTTTTATGTGGAACATGATGTGTTTATAATGAAGTGTATAATGTGTATGTTATATATCTATATATATATATATATATATATATATATATATATATATATATATATATATATATATATATATATATATATATAGATAGATATATTAACATGTATGTGTCTCACTTCTTATGGATCTGGCATGGTGCAAGGGATATTCTGCAGTTATAGTTATATATACGTGTGTGTCCCATAAGTCTATTCATTTCTGCTTTTTTAGTAAATAGTGAGTCCATATTTAACAGGTGATAGTTTTGCCCAGATTGAATGGGTCGGAGTTATACTGTTCATTAGAACAACTGACATCTTAATGCAACAATACAGGAGATGTATATGTCCCTGTTTATTACACTATATTATACTAAGGGACTTCCCAGCAACCTGTTTCCCTTCTGATGTTGATGGACTACAAGTTCCAGGATTCCACCTATGGCCTTTGGCTGCCAGGGAGATGCTGGGAGTTGTAGTTCAAAACAACTTCAAGGGAGAAACAGGTAACCCAGTCCTTTACTAGTAGCTGCCCCTAGCTTGGGAAACATTCTGCCCAGGTGAAAGTGAATTGTGTCTTGCATGTGTAAGTCTACCCATTCTGTGACTGTTTTCTATGGCTCTGACAAACTTTTCATGTTCTCATGGTGTTATAATAAGATTGTAGCAGTGGGGAATAAACTGGCGATTTAAAAAGGACAGATAATAATAACAGTAATAACAGTATCTCTTGCTCAAGTGTGTTTATAGATGTAACCATTTCACTGCCACAGGGGGTAATGAGCAATACACATATACTCTATTGCAGTGAGCAGAACGTCTGAACTAGACATGGCATAAATCATTCACAGGAAAGTTTCCCTGTCAAGGTTATCTATTATTTAAGATGTGGGTGTTTTAAGGTTAAGGCAGACTAATCCTTACAAGCAATCAGTTTAGAAGTCTGGGGAGAATAAAACAAAATGCAAATCAAAGGGTGCAATATGGGCTTTCTCTAGAAATCCAAATCTTTGTTAGTATGTACAAATATGGCAAAGTCTCATGCCCCGGTCTATCCTTTAAGAACTGAATTTCCTAAATAAAAATGTTGAGGTATGAAATACAGGAAGGCATGTCTGACAGTGTACAAATACACAGATATAAAAGAATTCCCTTAATACGTGACATTGATATTTCTTTGTAAAATATGTCCTATTTCTGAGCATCTAGATCTCTAAAAGTGCCCTCTTCCCAGACAAGGAACATCCCCAAATAAATCCAAGAGTTCAGTTTTAACGGGTCTTTGTGTGACAGCCGACAATGTGCCCATATTAACCTGACAGCCCACCCTGCTCTCTGGGTCTCATTGTGGATGTTTACAGTGGAAGGCTGAGGGATGACAAGTAGGGATTATATCCTATAGGAAGCGCCTGCTGTTATTGTTACAGTTCAGTTATGCAACGTGATCTGCTATGGAAATGATAAAGTAAAATTTAAAGCAGCACAAGGTCAGAGGTACACAGGAATATTCCCAAGATACTGAAATGCCACACAGGTCCTTAAAGGGGTTGTTGACCTTCAGGTTAACGTTTAGTATTTTAAAAATTGGCCAATTCTAAGCAACTTTTCAATTGGTCTTCATTTTTTTCTTTTTAATACTTTTTCACCTTCTTCTTCTGGATCTTTCCAGCTTTCAAATGGGGGTCAGTGACCCCATCTAAAAAAAATCAAATGCTCCGCAAGGCTACAAATGTTTATTGCTGGTTTTTATTACTCATCTTTCTATTCGGACTGTCTCCTACTCATATTCCACTTATTAAAATCAATGCACGGTTACCAAGTCATTTTGGACCCTAGCGACTATATTGCTGACACTGCCAAACCGGAGAGCTGCTGAATAAAAAGCTAAAAACCATAAAATTATTTAAAAAAAAATGAAAACCAGTTGCAAATTGTCTCAGAATATCATTCTGAAAATGTAATTTAAAGGTGAACAACCCCTATAAACAGGGGATTCTGCATGTATGAAATGGCCCTACATATGTCTGGCACATTCCACTGGACTGCTTTAAAGTTAAAAGTGCAAATGAGCTGTGGCTGAGCTGAAGTTGTCAGAAGATTGGGGCAGTGAGTGAGGCACAGGTTGGTGCTGATGATACACAGGACATAGATAGTAGTAACCTAGAGGTCATTGCCAGGTTGCACCCCCCTAACTGCTGTGGAACTGTCCGGCTGTGCGGATGCTGCTGGGGAATGTAGTTCCAGATCAGCTGCTGCTTGAAAAGAAGTGCAGTGACACTGAGCAAAGCAAAGAAAGTATCCCCCGGCTGCAGAGCGCTGTACTTACATGAGACATGTGCTGCTGGGCAACTACTAGTCCGTGCGGGCTCCTTGTCTCATTGGCACGGGGCTCTGCAATGCTCGGGCAGCGTTACGTCTCCACTTGTCTGTCTGTGAGTGTATGTGGCGGAGCAGCGACCGGGATCCCAAGTGAGTCCAATAGCAGCAGCCAATGGCCGGGCAGCAGGGAAAGTCCACACAGTGTCCGGGAGGGAAGTGACAGGCGGCTGAATGGCACTGAGCGCTGAGTCTATGTAACGTAGCGGAGGGAAAGGGCTGTGGATTTAAAACAGAGTGTGCCTGGAGAGGTGTCGTTTTCTTACCTCCCTCTCTGCTCCTCTCCCCCCTCCCTGTCTTCTCTCTCCCCCTCTCCCTCCCCCCTCTCTTTCTGTAGTTCACTCCTCCCGTCTCCTGCTGTACTCCCCTCACTTTCTCTATCCTCTCTTGGATATCTCATTATTTTTAACTGTTCTCTAGTACCATACTCTTCCTCATCCCCAGGAGACCCCCTTTCCATAGCTCTTTTTAACATGTCCCTCCAGTATCACTCCTATGTGCTCACCACCAGGGCTGGGGAATTACAGGTGCTTGGAATCTCTCCAGCTCTTCTCCAAGTCAGACCCAAACAACCCCAGAGGTGTTAATGTGTATAATTAGTGCTTGGCTGCTGCACCACCATTGTTTAGGCAGCAGGTGCCATCTTCTTGTTTGCTGCACTCAGTAGGCCAGTTATTTGTAGGCAGGCCCGGACTGGCAATCTGTGGGTTCTGTTGCCAGTGGGGCTGCTGTAAGATGCCATAGAAAGTGACTACTAAGTGGGCTGGTGGTTGCTGTTTGGGTCTCTGTGTACTAGGAATGTCAGGTCCTATTTTGAATCCCAGCCCAGTCCTGTTTGTAGGGCAGGGAGGTAGGCACCAGGCATGATACAGATACCCAACCTGCATGCTTCCAGCTGTTGTTCACCCATATCTTCTGTTGGTGGAGACGCTGTAGTTCAACTACACCTAACACTAATCTGTGAAATATAGAGCTTAATTATCAACAGAAGTGCACAGATTTCTATGCATTATTCCTTCCCAGCATTCCAACATAATTCTGCCCCAATTCTGGAATTGCAAATGTAAACAACATATGCTTGCCCGGTAAGGGGAGGCATTGGCATTGGGTATGCTCCTTACTTACAAATTATTCATTGATTTAGCACCTTTAGGTGCAAGTTACAGGGGGACCTTGTGCAGGGTTGCCTTGCAGTTTAGGGTGTTGTGTGCAGCATGAAGGTGTATAACTACAGAGGAGCAAACCCTGAAATCTCTGGGGGGCCAATGGGCCATTGACTCGCTGGCAGTTTCAATATATCATACCTCCCAACATTTTGGAAGTAAAAAGAGGGACAAAAATTTTTTTCCCGCATGTAGTGCGGCAATTTTTTTTACCACACCCCTTTCTGTGGCCACGCCGCCTAATTACCATGTTTGTTTTACCAAATTTGGCAGGTTATGAAAGTTTGAAAATATTTCTCCTTATCTAAACTGTGTTTTTGTGTCTCAAAATTGTTACAAAGTATCTTATTTGCACCTGTTAGCTGTTCTGGGCTCTCTGCTAAAAGCCAATTAAGTGAGAAACTTTGTTTCTTTTTCTGGCTGTTCAGCGCATAGAAAAGAGGGACTTTCCAGTACAAATGAGGGACTGCGGGTTGAGCTGTCAAAAGAGGGACTGTCCCTCCGAAAAAGGGACAGTTGGGAGGTATGATATATTTCGTTGGGAGCTGCTGCCACTGACTGTGCTAAGTGCATTGCTGCTCCTGTACTAGACTAAGGCATGCTGCGGTTCTGGGCACATTACTGAGCTTTATATAGTGAATAAAGTACCCTCTCTTGTAAATTATATAGTGAATAAAGTACCCCCTCTTGTAAAATATAAGGATATTATAAGTTACCATGGAGTTTCATGACCATATAAAAACACGAGCCCGAAGGCCGAGTGTTTTTATAAAGGTCATGGAACTCTGAGGTAACTTCTAATATCCTCATATTTTGCAACTGGGGGTACTTTATTTATTATAATACACAAATTTCAGTGAGTCATGTGACAGAAATGACATCAGAACTCACCGTTTATAACTGATGACATCAGAACTCACCATTTATAAGGATATAATTTACAAGATATTCATGGCTTGCGTGTATTATATGTGTATACGGTACATGTTTATGATAATGTGATAAATCCTGCATGCATCTGTGTCTCTTTTGTTTACGTTTCTGGGTTTTTCGCTATACTGGACACCTTGTGGCCCTCATTCTATAACTCCTGAGGGTGTGGGATTTGCAGTGCAACAACATGGGCAGTCCCATTGTAGTTATCACACCGTGTTAGTATTCAGTCTCACAAAATCTGGATATGGGATCCTTCCCCCCAGATCACACAGTATATTGTGTGTATATTCTGTGCACAGAGAACATGCTCTGGTCACCACCAGTCGGCCCCCTGTGTCCTCCCAGTGTTCCCCAGTGCAAACCAGAAACGCAAGCATAGTCACTTTTGGAGACAGAGGAAGCGTAAGGGGCGGCCCTGGGACTTTATTAAAACAAACATATACAGCTCTCTCACCTCCATCCTCAGCTAGATTGATAAATTACTCCGCTCCACTACTTTAATTATGTATATGGTATGCAGAATAAATCACCCCACCGCAGCACCTCAATCAAGCACTTTTAAATGATAATTGCGTCTGGGTGAATCAATCTTTTCATTTCTGACATTTTGCTAATTTTAGTTTTGCGGTGGTGCTGCTGTGTCAGGCAAAGTCCTAATGACAATTCGGCATTTCAAAAGAGGAGGAGTGTGCTGTAGCATTGGGGTCTGCTTTATCCTGAGTCACTTCTAGTGATCAGATATATGTCATAAAGAACAAGCCAACCTCAAAATTAAAATTTTCTTAATAGAAATCATAATTTTCAAGCAACTTACCAATTGCTCAGACAGAAGTTAGACTATGGGGTGCAGATTTGCATGCATTTATTCCAAGCAAATTGTGTGTTCTGGCCTTAAAATTTGTGTACACTCATATGAGCACGCAGTTCAGTGTTAGAGACCCTCTAATTAAAGGAACAGTAACACCAAAAAATGAAAGTGTCCTAAAGTAATGATGTACTGTTGTGCTGCACTGGGACAACTGGTGTGTTTGTATCAGAAACACAACTAAAGTTTCTAAAAACATGCGGCTGTGTAGCCATGGAGGTAGCCATTCAAAGGAAAAAAGGCACAGGATATACATCTGATAACATATAAGTGCTGTAGCATACAATGGGATTCTTGTCCTGTTGATTACATTTTTTGGTGTTAGGGCAGAGACAGACGAGAAGATTCGGGGAGATTAGTCACCCAACGACAAATCTCTTCTTCGGACGACTAATCTCCTCGAACTGCCTCCCCGTCAGCTAGAATCTAAATCGCCGGCGGGATGGCACTCAGGGCGCTTCGTTTTTTCGTGCCATCCCGCTGGTGATTTCGATTCTAGCCGGCAGGGAGGCAGTTCGGGGAGATTAGTCGCCCGAAGAAGAGCCGATTTGTTGCCGGGCAACTAAATCTCCCTGAATTTTCTCGTCTGTCTCTGCCCTTACTGTTCCGCTTTGAGACACTGAGACACTGAGCCATTCAGAGTAAAGAAGAAAAAATGTAAATTAAGGACAAAACATGGTGGTTTGCACCTTTCTTTATGCACATTGTCTCACTTTTTGAAGTGCTACTGTCACCATCTTAAATATACTTGAACTTTTACAGCAGTTTCTTTTCAGAGGTCAATCAGATTACTACTTTAAGCACATTCATCTACTATGTTAAATATCACACCAGTTATACCCACTGTTACTTAAGGCATCATTTACCTGCTATCCCACAGTCACAGTCCCTTCCCAGAGACTATTATCCCACTGTTACTATAGGCACCATCTCTCCCTACTATACCTGCTATCCCACAGTCACAGTCCCTTCCCAGAGACTATTATCCCACTGTTACTATAGGCACCATCTCTCCCTACTATACCTGCTATGCCACAGTCACAGTCCCTTCCCAGAGACTATTATCCCACTGATACTATAGGCACCATCTCTCCCTACTATACCTGCTATCCCACAGTCACAGTCCCTTCCCAGAGACTATTATCCCACTGTTACTATAGGCATAATCTCTCCATACTATACCTGTTATCCCACAGCCACAGTCCCTTCCCAGAGACTATTATCCCACTGTTACTATAGGCACCATCTCTCCCTACTATACCTGCTATGCCACAGCCACAGTCCCTTCCCAGAGACTATTATCCACTGTTACTATAGGCACCGTCTCTCCCTACTATACCTGCTATCCCACTGTCACATTCCCTTCCCAGAGACTATTATTCCACTGTTACTATAGGCACCATCTCTCCCTACTATACCTGCTATGCCACAGCCACAGTCCCTTCCCAGAGACTATTATCCACTGTTACTATAGGCACCATCTCTCCCTACTATACCTGCTATCCCACTGTCACATTCCCTTCCCAGAGACTATTATTCCACTGTTACTATAGGCACCATCTCTCCCTACTATACCTGCTATCCCACAGTCACAGTCCCTTCCCAGAGACTATTATCCCACTGTTACTATAGGCACCATCTCTCCCTACTATACCTGCTATCCCACAGCCACAGTCCCTTCCCAGAGACTATTATCCCACTGTTACTATAGACACCATCTCTCCCTACTATACCTGCTATCCCACAGCCCCACTCCCTTCCCAGAGACTATTATCCCACTGCTACTATAGGCACCATCTCTCCCTACTATACCTGCTATCCCACAGCCACACTCCCTTTCCAGAGACTATTATCCCACTGTTACTATAAGCACCATCTCTCCCTACTATACCTGCCAACTCACAACCACAGTCCCTAGTAGTAGTTATCCCCACTGCTACTATAGGCATCATCTCTCCCTACTGGATGTGCTATGCCACAGCCAAAGTCCTTTCCTCTGATCAAGGTTGTAAAGTAGGCACCATATAGAAAATCACAGTAAAAACACTGAAAGTCCGTTTATTTGTATATTATTGTTCATTTAAAGATAATAACTTGCAAATAAATAAGTGTATGCTTGAGGTTTGGACAAAATCTCTTGATTTTTCTATAGCTTTCTCTAGCAAAGCTTAAACAGCATTTTGTATTGCAACAGTTGTATATTTAGGCAAGTGCTGGGGCCAGCATGGTTAAATTTAAATTCATACAAATGATCATATTCTCCAGGTATCCCCTATGTAACCAGAAATATCATGATTCATGGACATACAAAATCGCAGGCTTTATGGAAAATGGCGTAGGGGAAATGGAGACTTGTCTTGGCATAAGTAGGTATGGATAGCATTGGGTTTTAATATTTTAATTAAATATGGCATCACAATGCAACTAATAACATCAGTGATTGCTGTTAATAAAGATAAACACATATATAGCTGCTATTCTGTTAATATTTGTGCTTTCTGTAATATGAAAAAAAAAATGTCTTTTTCTTCCTGTTCTGCAGAAGATAATCTGTTCCTGAATCACTATTGTAAGGCTACTGTAAAACTAGCCAGGCTCCCACCATACAAGGGAATAACAGCACAGTGAATCCTAAATAAACTGTGAATTTTACACACTAGCAGCATGTCTTAAGTGCTAACTTTCCCTTTAATTCTGAGCCCTTAACTAGGTCTTTCCCTGTGTTTGAGCTCTTTCAAGGCAGGAAGCAGAAAAGGAGGAAGATAAGTCAGACTGATGTTACTCTTGCTGTATGCAAATAAACAGCTTCCTTAGAAAAGCAGCCGTGGGGTTTAGATAAAGAGAGGCTAGACCAAATGTATTTGCCTCCTCACCGCCACCATATCATTATCGTAACTAGATCTGATTACAAGGCATTTGTTTGTTCCACTTTTCCAAAGCATCATCTCTGCTACCAACTTTGTACAAAGAGTATCATTATTTCCAACTGATAACTATGGTATCCCCCAGAGTTCATCCTGGATGCAGACGCAGAGCAGCCCATATGCTGTGCTTGTATTAAATTAGGTCACTTCGGTGGTAAAGTGCTACACCTCCTCGCCGCATACATTATAGATGGGACTCAGGGTTGGTGTTAAAGGCCGGGGTCAGAGTTCAGTAAAGGAAGGTTTGGGCTCCAACTAAAGGAAGAAATACCGTTGTACTGTAATATACTGTCCGCCTTCAGCTTCCAGTGGTATGTTTGGAGTAGGGCAATATGGGGCAGTTATTCTTTATATCAGTTTTTCACAAATGCAGCCTTTTCTTGCTTTGGAACTGGCAGTCCTACTGTCAAAGTTATTCCCAAATTCTACTGATACTCAAGGCCTAACTGAAAAAAAACAAACAATTGCTGCCCAAAAGAATAAGATGTTATTTGCTTTTTAACAGGTTCCATTTACTGCCCAGATGGATCAAGGAAAAATGCCATATTTTCTTTTTCTAAAAAAAAAAACATCCTAAATTTTTATTATTGTTAATTATATACAATACCAAGCAAATATTGATTATGCTATGGAAATACCGGAATATATATATTTTTTTTAAATAAATATTGGTATGGAATTTAAAGAAGCAAAACATTTTATAATGAAAATTTTTTTTTACTGTGCTGTTAAAATTGTGTCATAATAATAATAAGACCCCTTAAAACGTATGGGGTAATAAATGCCATGTGCACATATTTCCTATAGACATGTCTGTTAAGCCTGGGAGATAATGATCCACTTTTATTTCACGTTACCGCTTCTCCAGTATGGGTTTATAAATACCCACACCCAAATCCATGCAAACATATCCATAATCTGCCAAAACAATACCCATTCTTGTATGTACAATTAATAGAGACAATTAAACAGTATAGAAACAAAATAAAAAATGTTCAGAATGAAGAAACGTTGCATTCTGCAAAGTAATACTGTTCATTAGACAATGAGTGCACTGAAAACTTTAATTTAGAATATCACTTTATTTAAGATCAGCAGGAAGATGTTTTTTGTTTGGAAATTAAAAAACAGTTCCTGAAAGGGTATATAACATGCAAACAAAACGTTGTTGCAATTAAAATGAACAATAATTTTTCCTGCAGCAAAATCAGCAGCTAAATACATTTGTGGGGTTCTAATACATATAGCAGATAATTCCCCTTACATGCAAATAAAAAACTTTCTGAAATGCAAATCATGGGGGTTTTATTAAATTTCTCAACAGTAAAAGAGAGCCCTGCTTGAAACCAAGGAATATAATGGTACAATATAATGATTTCACCATTTTTCATTTAAAATGCCCTTCCCGGTGTGGTCTGTCTGATTTTATATATATTTTAATCCTTGCATCAAATCCTGTACAGTGGGATGTGCACATTTACAGTTAAAGGGGAAATGTAATTTATATAATTATATAATTATATAAGTTGTGATAGATGCTCCGTTTCACACATAGATTTCATTTTTTTCTTACTTTTTGAGATATAAATAGTTCATGAGAATGCCTACTCAATCTAACATTGATTCCCTACTGTAAACCCAAGCATGCTGTTTGTCAATAGTCCATTGCAAATTGCTGACTCCTCTTGGAATTAGTCAGTTAGCGCAGGTGAAAACTGTGAAAACTGTCATTGACTCACAGCATGAGTGTGCTGTTTTCAGACAGAAAAAAAGTTTAGGTTGAGGAACTCACAAATAAAATATTAGAAGCACCATTTGGACTAATCTTTATGCACATACTGTAGGTCACACAGAACAATTTGATTCTTAAAGTAAAACTAATAATGTCACCAATCATAATGACAGGAATGACATGCCAACACATGGCCATGCTGGCCAGTCCATCTCTGAACCTTACCCACCCATATCTGCTATAGGGACTTTCTGGATAGCACACAATGCTGGAGGGTGTAGATACTTTAGAATTAGTAAGCTGACCTAGTTGGGAGGGTGCATTGTTCTGTAATAAAAAGCTCAGGTTTAGTATCATTAGGAACAACTCCCTACCAACAGTAGTAGTGGGCAAACATATTACCCATTACTAAGTATCCTTCAGCAGGAAACCTAAGCATACAGTATCCATCTAAAGTCTCTAAAGAACTTCTCGTGTTGCTCTATAAAATGATATACAATTGTTTGCATTTGTTGAAATGAGTTCCCTACAAAAGTTGCAACAGTGAAAACACAAGGGAATCTCCCTGTGCACTATAAATATTAACATTATAACATGTTAGAATCCCTTTAGGGCATCAGGGAGATGTGCACAAAGCTTATCTCGGAAGAGAAGAGAGCAATGATACCAACAACGTATAAACACAATCAGGAGATTTGGGAGCCACAGGAGAAAATCATCTGCCACTTTATCAGGTCCGATGCCACTGCATTCAATCAGAGTCACACTGTGTATTATCATATCTTGTCTCCACAAATCTAAAGTATTTTAAAATGTCTTTCTATTCACTGTGCTTTGGTTGCCAAATGGCATGAACTTGGGAACAAAATGCTCAGAAATGGACTCCAGGGCCTATTACTGCTGATTAAAACTTCAGGAGCTCTCATTTATGAATGGAATATCAGGTTCAGCTGATGGTCACTACAACTACTACTCTTCTGAAGAAGTATCTGACCGAATAAATTCTTCAGGGAAAATTGCCTCTTCTTCCATTGTCTTAACAGCTTGATATGCATTATTTATTTGCCAATGTGTTATACACATTTAGGGTTATTTCACAGTTTTAAATTTAAAAAAAAAAACACATCAAGAAAGACATGTATATCTGTTCAGGCTTTGCTTTCTGAGATCTGTCTATTAGATCTATGGCTAGTAGGAACATAACAATGTAAATATCAGCATTTTGGATTTTCTGGTAGTTGCTGTTACCTCCAATTCAAGTATATAAGTATTGCAGCACTCCAATTTCACATTAAAACTGCCTTTATATCAAATGTAGCATAGCAAAGTTTCAGACACAAGGGGTCCTTTTTCAAGCAAGTTGCTGTTACCTCTAATGGATAAATGCTTGTTGGTGGATAATCATGAACAACCCCTTCTTCCCTTTTGCAGCTCTGATTGCACAAAGAAAAGTACTGTTCTGTGAAGGTGGTGATGCCTATTTACATTAATCAGCAGATTTAGTGCTCATCAACTTATAGGGGAAAATATTGGATTTATTAGAAGGGATTTCCTTCCTGTCTACACAATTAAATTGTGCATTATAAAATTTTTGAGGCACGCAGTTGCCAATTTATAATGTAAAACTTCTGGACAAAATAATGTCAGCGTCAGGTGCTTAGGATCTTACAGGGAGTGGATATGTATTTGGAAGAATACTGGATAGTGACTCATTTTATATATATATGGTCAGCAGATCCTGGACAGAAAGAGTCTGTTCCGCGTTGCCATGGGAACCGCTAGTAAATGATTGGCATGCGTAGGCTTCTGATTGACTTCCACTAGAGCGGAGATTACTGGTTTATCGGCTTATACACTGGTCTGTGACCTGACTGAAGGGCTATAATGGAGTAAGATCAATACAGCCGAGGATATCCCCTAGAGGTGGGGTGTATAGCCTTTTCTGTTACCCCTGATTGGGAACTGTTCCCCGTTTATGGATTTCTATGTTTACACATTCACCATTTTTACTTGTAGATATACACATAACTCCTTGTAATTTTTATGTACACTTAATGGTGCACAAGATGAGGTCACGCCCACGGATTGCATCATCACTTGGACATTTGGCGCCACTTCAGATTTTAAATAACACTGCATTTTGTACTCTTTTATATTCCTAAAGACGGCTCGAATGTAAGGGACGAAACATCGAATAAACTCACCTTTTTTCAAGCGTTACAAAAGACCTGTGAGCGCTGTTGACTTTTTCCGTGAATTTAATATATATAGAGAGAGAAATAGAGATAAACGAAGAGAGGATAATGTACCACCTGCTGTAATTTATAAGGCTACTAGAAGTGGACTGAGTGCTCTTATAAAGGTCATGGAACTCCATAGTGATGACTCACAACCTTTTATATTTTAGTAGAGAGTATATTATCCTTTACAAGCCACAATTGTTTATTTATGACATCAGCTATTATGGAAGATTTTTGGGAACTGTAGTTCATCATTTTGATGTCACTTCATCAGTAAACATCTCACTTTGCCTCATCCCAACACCACATCGATAACTGCTGTTGTGCTTCCATCTAATTATACATGTAATTATTATTATCTCTATTACAAAGGAGACATTTAAAAAATATGGTAAATAATAAAAAACATCAGTAAATATGGCATGTAAGAGGGGTATAAAGAAGGATGCAAAGAAAAAGCAAAATAATATCGAAATATTGCATCCAATTAAATACATTTACCAAAGTTAGTCTCTATCAATTAAAAAAAATACTACATTAAATTATTAAGTTAATGAAAGCTATTCTATATCAGCTTTATTTAGAGAAAGCCACTTGCTAAATATCTCTGTAATAAGTGTAGAATAATAAGGTATTCCAGACATAAAACATTTTGTTTAATATTTCTAACAGAAAGTAAACATGTTGATTCCAAGAAGAATGGAAACTCAAATACAAGTGACTGATGCTGAAGTTTGATAGAGAAGACAGCTAAATGATCACTTGGGTGACACCAGTATCACTTCCACAGAATTGGCTTTTGAGAACTAGATGCTGTATTTTAGTCAACAAAGTCATTTTTCTTGTAAGCATTGTTCAGCTTATCCCTTTATAAAAAAAAAAAATCCCACTCAGGGTTTCCATGGAGCACATGGGTTAAGGAACTGCTATTTTCTAGCTCTTTCACATGAAAATAAAACACTTAACCTGTCCTAAAGGTAAATGAAATTTTCATTTCTGCTCTTCCTCACAGGTAACAATTTTCTATGTTGCTTTGAAAACTCTACCCCCACCCTCATCCATCATCCCACTGAAATAATAGCGAGGCAGTGAGCAGGGGTCTTTCTTCCAGCTCCTGCTTGCTCTTAACCTGGGTTCATGCTGGGTGTAGCTCTTGAAATGTGCTTTAAAAAATATTTTAAAGGGAGCCAGGGTGGTTGCCAAAGCAACCCACCCAGAGATGAATCAAGACTATAGATTAATGTATCTTTTTGATTGTTGCCAAGAGGATTTGCTCTTTAGGCAGTCCAAGCGACCTGCCATAATTTATTTAAAAAAAAAAACATCCTTAGAGACTGATATTAAATTTAAAAAAATAGGATGACATATAAAAGACATAGTGTTCACCACAGCTTATAAGAGAAAGTAATGGCAGTTAATTTTGTGTCCTAAAGTTCCCAGTGGTTTCCATTAGAGTAAATGATGTACTCAGACTTAACCTTGTGTTCCTTATATAATGTTGCTGTATTAATGTATTAAAGGCGTTAAAAGAAAAACTTCTGAATATGCACTCTCCGCTTTACTGCCTGTTATCCAGAAAGCTCCAAATTACAGGAAGGCTTTCACAGAGTCCATTTTAAGTTAATAATTAAAGACTTTTTTTTTAATTATCTCCTTTTTTCTCTATAATAAAAAGACAGTACCTTGTACTTGATCTAAAGTAAAATATAACTAACCATTATTCGGAGGCAAAACAATCTTACTGGGTTTAATGTTAATGTTCAAATGATTTTTTTATTAGACTTTTAAGTATGGAGATCAAAATTACAGCAAACCGAAACAAAAATGTATTTGTAGCAAAACCGTCTGAATCCTTAGCTTTTCTCAATATATAAATGATATGATTGTTTGACCACTTATAAGATAAGGTGGGTATCACTATTGAATAATATGGATAGATGGCCAAGGAGTCTGTAAAACTCCACCCTACTTAAAAGTGACAAAAATATGTAAAGTGCCTGCAAATGGGAGCAGACTTGCCATCCCTTATGATTGTTTCCCCTTAATTGGAGGCTCACTAGGTGGTCCCTGAGAAACACTGCTCTAGTGAACTGCCAATAAAGAAAATCAGATAGATTTGTGTATTTCATATCATTTGCATTTCCTCATTTTAACTATTATCAGTAATGATGGAAGTGAGCAGCATGTTAAAATCCCAGCACAGTGATATAATTAGCTGACTTTTCATTGCTTTAACATTTATCTTGCAGAATTATTAGCATTAAAAATTCACAGTACCCTGTGCAATGGCATTTGGAGGAAAATTAAATACATCTTATTTTTGGTTGCTTTTTCTGGATCAGCTGAAAGCCAAATGGGAATTACTTTGTGTGTCTTTTACAACCCGAGCTTCTATGTTACAGTGCTACAAATGTACCTACGGCTTTCTGTATGTAGTATAAAGGTGAATGAGGTGCTAGCTTGTCTAACAGGCAATTAAATCTGTCTTCATAATCCGCTATATCACCCCACACATAGCTTTGTGTTACCAAATTGAACTGGAAAACAAATCCTTAGTGACCACTGATTTGTCATCAGGTAAAAATAAGGGAACAGGCAAAGAATTTATACAGGTTTGGTAATTTAACTTACTGGCTAGAATAAGCATTGATTTGTTATAGGTATACTGGTAAGGATGATCAAATGTAACTCATCTGTTAAATCACATGGACTAGTTTTGCTTAACCATAAATGCAACATGGTGTTTTAGGGATGTGGCCTCTGCCTTCTGTAAGGAGAGAGGCCTTCAGGCAAACGATGAAGATACCAAATAGCTATTGATTGCTACAAGGAGTATTACATATAAAGTCAGGTCAAAAAGCTTTGGCGACTAGGGCAAGGGTGGCAATCTCCTATGGTGGTTTGACCATAATATTACCCAAAGTTAAAAGCAGACACAGGCCAACCTACACTGGAAACGAGAGAAGAGACTAGGAGCTTTTATAGATTAATTTTCCCAAAATAGTTTTGCCCTAAGCTGGTACTTCTGCCTCGTACCCAGTTCCCCAGTTCCAGTCTTTTCTGCCCATAACATACATGTGAAAATGTAGCAGTACCTGTGCTTTTTTTTTAACAGAATACAACCAGGGAAAGGATTAATAAGATGTGCTTAAAGGGATTATGTGATGATCTTTATGGTTACATAGTTACATAGTTAAATCAGGTTTAAAAAACACCAATCAAGACCCCTCCAAATGAAACCCAGCATCCATACATACTCACACACCCCCACTATACACTCACATAAACTATAGGTGCAATATTTCTTTTAGATCTGCCTTAAAGAAGAGCCAAATGTAGAATAAATCAAATAGTGAGGCATTGGGCAGCCCATTGACACCTGCTTACTTAAAAAACAGCATTTATTTTTCAAATTTTTATGGAACACAGAAGTACCATTTTGTTCATTATATCAAAAGATGGAATAAAGATCATACTGTTTTTTTAGTTAAATAGTTTATACCCTTTCTTATTATTTAAATTCTGTTAAATAAATAAATAGCCTTTATTCATTTTTCTTACAGTTTTTATATGTTGAAAGATTCAATATAAAAAAAAACCCCATTGTGAACAAGAATGACAGAGTGGGCACATTTTTACAGCAATGGCAGATACAAGCAGAAATATCATTCTCTCTAGCTTGATAACACAATATAATACTATTAATCTGAATGACCTCAGCACTTATCATAAGTGAAAAATATATAGCTACTTAAATTGCCAATACTGCATTAAAAATGGATGATTTCTGGCAAAACAATTCAGCTTGCCATGGTGTACTAGAAGTAATTCACTTACAATTGCATCCTCGTTTTTTAAATATATTAAATGACTGATCTTTTTTACATGGACTTTCTGACAAGTTGGCATACAAGGTCCAATGAATATACAGAGGTGTTTTTTTATACAGTCCTTCTTATTGGCCCTCTGGCTGAGGACCTTTCTATGACTGATGGTTGTATGCTGTATATACATGAGCTTAAAGTCTTTCAGACCTGGTGAGAAATATACACATATGTTGGGTTCAACAGCTTTCATAATTAACACTATGGGGCAGATTTACTAAGCTCGAATGAATAGTTCGAATCCAAAAATATTCGAATTTCGAAGTAATTTTTTGGGTACTTCAACCATCGAATTGGTCAAATTCGATCGAATCGAATGATTCGAAGTAATAATCATTCGACCTTTCGATAATCGAAGTACTGTCTCCTTAAAAAATTCTTCGACTCAATACTTTGCCAAATAAAAGCTACCGAATTGAATGTTAGCCTATGGGGACATTGTAGATGGGCACTTTTTATGATCGAATAAAAATCATTAGATCGATCGCTTAAAATCGTTCGAATCATTCAATTTGAACGAGTTTATCGTTCGATCGAACGATTTTTATTCGATCGTGCGATCGAACCTTTTGCGCTAAAGTCCTTCAAATTCGATATTCGAATTCGAAGGATTTTACTCGAGGGTCGAATTCGAGGGTTTTTTAGCCCTCGAAATTCGACCCTTGATAAATCTACCCCATAACAGATTATAACAATAAAGCTACTGATCATTTGGTAGTTAGGTATACATCAAGTTCAGTTATTTGACTATTTTGTCATAGAAAGAGACTAACACTCCTGTTATCAATTTTAAATGCACTCTGTTGGCCATTGTAGTAAATATTCTGTATAGTGTAAATAAAATATATTCTCTACAGTACTGAGCAATTATACAGGTCACTGAACTCTTCTAACAATAATTTTTATTATCACCAGGGCTAAATTATACCATGATTTTTGAGCGGCAAGGTATGTTCAATATACAGGTGTGGAATCCATTATCCGGAAACCCATTATCCATAAAGTTCAGAATTACAGAAAGGCCACCTCCCAAGACTCCATTATAATGAAATAATCCAAATTTTTAAAAATGATTTCCTTTTTCTCTATAATAATAAAATAGTACTTTTTATTTGATCCCAACTAAGATATAATTAATCCTTATTGGAAGCAGAACCTACGGTGTTTATTTAATGTTTACATGATTTTCTAGTAGACATAAGGTATGAAGATCCAAACTGCAGAAAGATCCATTATCCGGAGAGCCCCAGGTCCTGAGCATTCTGGATAATAGGTCCCATACCTGTCCAGTATAAGTAATATGTTTGTTGTGTTTTGTGCCCTGTACATTTGCTCCGTAACCTCATGTCTTCATACAGTTTATAGGGTTCCTGGGGGTCTTCATGAATTCTTGCTGATGGATAAATGAATCCTTATAATAGAGGAATGTTCTGCCAATACAACTGCAAATAATCCTATATAATACACAAAAGCCATGAATATCTTGTAAATGATATCCTTATAAACGGTGAGTTCTGATGTCATCAGTTATAAACGGTGAGTTCTGATGTCATTTCTGTCACATGACTCATTGAAATTTGTGTATTATAATAAATAAAGTACCCCCAGTTGTAAAATATGAGGATATTAGAAGTTACCTCGGAGTTCCATGACCTGTATAAAAACACTTGGCCTTCGGCCTCGTGTTTTTATATGGTCATGAAACTCCTCGGTAACTTATAATATCCATATATTTTACAAAAGGGGGTACTTTATTCACTATATTCTCTATGATGGCAGCATCATTGTAACACTGCTGTTTGACCTTACTGAACTCACCTCTTTCACATCAGTTTCTGAATTCATCAGGCAAATTCTTGTTGTCAATTGCATTGAAGTTACTTCACAGTTTCTTTATGGCACCTTTTAAAAAAGAAGACACAGAGTCACTATACTGTAACTGTAAGAAAACATCATAGCTAGATTATTAGAAATAAAATCCACATTTTAAAGGCTGTACTCTGGGGACAGTATAAGAATTGCATTACAAGCAAATAGATATTGCTGAGAGTCCAAGCTTACATTTGTCATGCATTAAAAAAATGTACAGCCAGATAATAGATCCAGATAACCAGTAATGGTCATGTAGGTATATTAAATCATTATAAAAAAATTATAGTACAGTAGTTCCACCCAAACATGAACACATTTTTCAGATGCTGGTTTTATAAGGGAAAAATGCTTTATAGCTTCTTCTAAATGGAGCCTATTTGTGACATAACCTTTTAAAAGAGTTTGTACAGGTATTGGACCTGTTATCTAGAATGCTCAGGACCTGGGGTGTTCTGGTTAATGGATCTTTCCATAATTTGGATCTTGCCATACTGTAAGTCTTCTAAAAAATAATTTAAACATTAAATAAACCCAATGGGCTTGTTTTGCTTCCTGATACAACTGACCATAGTGTATGCAAGTGTTGTATGCATTTGTGTGTACTAAGTCGAGATCTAGGTTTCCCTGTTCCAGTGGCCGATATGAATCATGAACAAATGGTATAAAATGCTGTGTAACATACACTATAAAAAATAAAGGATAACAATAATCACAGCAAATAGAAAAAAAAAAAAGATCTCAAAAGTTCACACCCAAACCTGTGTGTTTCAATGATGAAAGGCTGAGTTAAAGCTATTTGCTTCTATATGAACAAACTTCTTGTAGAATGAAAATAAAAACTGTAAATCTCATTAAGATACATGTGTTGCTGACCAGGTTAAAGAAAGAAAAGCTCATGAGTGCTCATGAGAAAAGACTTGGTAGAACCAGCATTACATTTTTTTTTTACAGAAAACAGTGTCAGAAGAAATGCCTGGGAAAGAATCGGCAAGTCAAGAGAAATGCCTGGGAAAGGGTCACAGAGGGGCATAGCAGTGTCCTCATGTATAGATCTTGCCCGGAAGACAGGCTTGGGAAATTCAGTAATGGGTGGGAATGATCAGCCTTCTCCATCTTAGAAACGATGAATTAAACCTATAACCATAAAATCAACATTTATTTTGTGACTATTCTCATCTCTGTCAGTTGTTAACAAGTAGAGATGATTCTGAGTTGTTTCTTCTACTTTATGTGTCAATTCTATGTATAGAATTACTGTACAGCAAATACGTTACACTATACAAGCCAGGGAAACCTTAATAAAATAAAATAAAGTTGTTATATTGCCCTACACATGAGCACAGTGTATAGTTTATGTGCCATATGTTGGGAAATGTAGGGGGGAAGCCAGTTACCCCAAAAAAAATGTCATGCTCTTTTTCAGCCTATCACCCTATAAAAAGGAAAAGACGCTAGCGTTTTTTGGGACTTACTAAAATTTTAAACAATTTTTTTAGGAACTCCTATCTAATCTATTGCACTTGTCTGAGGTGGCAAAGGCAAGTCTAGGTCAAGAGGTAACGTTCAGTAAAATCCGCATCTTAGTTATGTCCATTCACCAGAACGCAAAATCACTTGGCGTTATGGAGTAAAGTAATGCCAGAGTCTATCTCCTTCGCTAGTGAAGTTACGCCAGCAACCGTTGAATGTTCAGCAGCGTTAATCACTTCTCCCTTTAGTAAATTTGCCCCTAAATATCTTTTAATAATCTTACATTTGAATTTGAATGTTCCTTACTATGCTACCCCTAGTGCATTGTGCCTTGATACTGCAATCTATTTGTATTGTAACTAGAAAACATTTGTTTTGTTTTAACTAGAAAACAAATGTTTTTGGTAAAAAAAACATACACAAATATTTTAATATAAGGAAGCATATAAATGAATTTTAAAAGTAATGTAATTTTCTGTATATAGTATGTGTCTTGCAGAGTAAAACAAGTTCATACAAGTTGCATAGGACATGCAAAGCAGCTCTGTAACATATTCCACAGCAAAAACGGTTAAGATCAAGTATGGCAACAAAAAGGCAAGATGGATGTAGGACTGGAGGGCAAACTGCGACCACCATTCGACCACCATTCGATTGGTCTTTTTGAATTCAAAGTTTTTTTAACTTCGAACTTCGACCTTTGATAAATCTGCCCCTATATCACTGCAGAAATCATCAATCTGGAGCTAGACAAACGAGAGGGACACAAAGTTACAGTATGCAGACAGGTGAGAAGTTATAAGGGAGGACAATTCAGTCTTAAGTCCTTTGCCTTGCTCTAGACTGATGATTTCAGGGGAGAAGTATAGTATTGTGAATTTTTTATTGAGTATTGAGCAATTTTTCCCTATTCAATCTTTGGAGAGGTTACATTGTTTATATGCCCTTTTCATCTGATATTGTTCTTTTAATATATTTGTTGTTTGCCCTCAAGCCCTACATCCATCTTGCTTTTTTTCTTAGGCTAACCTCCAACTGCAATTTCTGCTATTTATTTCTTTTGCCCTTAACATATTCAAAATGGATTTTGGGAGTACTGTTTTTTCATGTCCAACGATAAAAAAAAAACAAATAATAGGAATAAGACACAAGTTATAGGGAAATAAATCCATTTTATAAGTAGGGTAGGTATTAGAACACCATATTCATTCTCGTATATATCTCTTATCTATTTGCCTGGTTGCTCTTAAAAGGAACATTGAAAACACATCCCTTAAAGGAGAAGGAAAGGTTAAAACTAGGTAAGCCTTATCAGAAAGGTCCATCTAAATATACCAGTAAACCCCCAAAGTAATGTTGCTCTGAGTCCCCTGTCAAAAGAAACACTGCATTTCTTTCCTTCTATTGTGTACTCATGGGCTTCTGTATCAGACTTCCTGCCTTCAGCTTAAACCTCATTGCCCTGGGCAAGAGCATGCTCAGTTTGCTCCTCTCCCCCCCCCCCCTTCTCTGCTGTAATCTGAGCCCAGAGCAGGGAGAGACTCAGGCAGGAAGTGATGTCACACCACATTAATACTACAGCTCCTATTCTAAACAAACAGAGAGTTTCTAGAGCTTTTTTCTCAGGTATGGTAAAATATTCTACAGAATAAATATAGCATTCTAGCTTGCACTATTGCAGCTAATCTTTTGGCAATAAAATGCCTCCATAGCTTTCCTTCTCCTTTAAATACAGGGAAAATGCATCTAATTGCACATTTGGCATGACAATAGCAGAACACTTGCTTAGATTAGTGCTCTTATTTTAATCAAAAGGAATAGTTATCTATGTGTGTACTTGAAGCCGTTACTTGCCAGAATAGGACTAAAGCACCCTCTGCAGAATGGAACATGCACACTGCAAGTGACTTTGAAGTCTGTAACCCTGGCCTCTATTTGGTTCATATATCTTCCACAGAAAGCAGTGTACTGTATCCTTATTACAAAAATAGGAAGCTTTCCCATGTATTCTCTGTTCATATTCTACAATAAAAATACACCCATATCAGGATAAAACACATTTATGTGCTGCAACATTTTCATTCCTTGGATAAACTAGAAATAAGTTGCTAAATACACGAAAACATATATTTTTTAAACATATTTTTTTAAATAGTTCAGGTGCCAGAAATCAAGGGAAATGAATTCAGAACAACCTTATTTCCTATAACCTATTATGTAAGAAGCAAGTCTGACCAAAATTGTTGGGCAGAAGATTAATTTCAAAGTCAGAAGTGTCAATGAAAAACTAAATTGCTTAATTAACTCCTGTCATTATTATATGTATTAAAAATAACTATTCCAGAGCAACCCCATATTATTTAATTAATGTCATTTTCAAAACTAGCTCCTGAGTAGTAGGTCAGTTTCCAGGCATTATTCACAATAAGGAATTAAACAGTAATAGAGATTTCATTCTGCGTGATTGTGTTATGGAATAATTGAGAGGCCACAATACTGACACGCACTGTAATTGTTTGTCATTTGTGTGATTCGCTCGGTTAAAATGCAGTATTGGAGGTTAGTAGAAAACCTGTTTAAATTGTTGATTTCTCCTTTTGTAGAAAACATGTTTATGTGCATTAAAAACAATCCTTAATGCAATAACTTACCATACAACACCGAATATATCTGAAACCTACGCCGTACAATTGTTAAGAATTTGTTCATAATGACATCTTTTCAGCTGCAATTTTGGAGCAATTTGGCTTGGAAGAGGTCATTTTGACCTACCTTAAAATATACAACAACATTTCAAATTTGGAATTGAGGCTCATAGGCTCATACTTTACTAAAGTACAATACATAATGATGGTGTCTTGCAATAGAAATAGTGCCAGTTTTATTTTACATATGTTTTTGGCTATTATCTTACCATTATCATTATCATACCATTATCATACCCATGTAAGCAGTTTTGAAAGGCTTAATTAAGTCCAGCATGAATTTTTTTTTCTAGCCACAACAAAAAGCACATGTATGAGTCTAACTGGAGTTTCCGGAAGGGCAGCAACCAGGGGCTTGCAGATGGTATCTAAAGGAACCTATCAGTGGGTCTTCAAATTTTTTTCATAGAGGAAAAAATAGGTTTCTGATTCCACCCTTGGTTTGGAAGGCAGCATTTATATGTTTAACCATCCTCTTTAACAATAAAGTACTGCATATTTGATGCCATTTTGTATCTTAACAATGCACATAAAAAATAATGTATTTTCATATAAATAATGAGATATGTTTGATGGTCCAAGAGCCTTTGTAAGGAAGAAGAACTGTGATTATATTTTTAAAAAAATGCATTTGCTTTGATTTAAACACTGTTTTCAAACATTGGCTTCTAGGATTATTGGATCAAACATTGCCTATAGGGTAAGGAACAATCTGCAAGCATCGTTAGATACACCTTTATAGTTAGGAAATGTCCTGCAACAGAAATATACTTGTATGTTAGGGGGTTATTTAGTAAACTCCAAATGCAAAAATCACGAAAAATTTGGACTTTTAAAAAAATCACACATTTTTCTGAATTTATTAAACCCCGAGGATGGAAAAGTCTGAATCAGAAAATCTCAGACCTGTCAAGGTTTCATATAAGTCAATGGGAGAAGTACCAATGATTTTTTGATGTGCACTGGGTTTTGTGCAATACCCAGAAGTTTTCTGAGTTTTTGGGAAAAAATCTGAGTTTTCAGGTGAAAAATTAAAAAAAAACGTGAAAATCTGATTTTTTGGGAAAATGCAATAATAAATAAGCGTAAAAAACCTGAGCGGATTTGAACGGAGTTTGTAGCAGAAAATATTGATATAAATTCAGATTTTTATAAATAACCCCCTTAAAGGGATACTGTCATGGGAAAACGTGTTTTTTTTCTAAATGCATCAGTTAATAGTGCTGATCCAGCAGGATACTGCACTTAAATCCATTTTTCAAAAGAGCAAACTGATTTTTTTTATATTTAATTATGAAAGCTGACATGAGGCTATACATATTGTCAGTTTCCCAGCTACCCCTAGTCATGTGACTTGTGCTCTCATACATTTTAGTCACTCTTTGCTGCTATACTGCAAGTTGGAGTGATATCAACCCCCCCCCCTCAGCAGCCTAACAAAAGAACAATGGGAAGGCAACTAGATAGCAGCTACCTCCCTAACACAAGATAAGAGCTCCCTGGTAGATCTAAAAACAACACTCAATAGTAAAAGCCAAGTCCCACTGAGACTCCTTCAGTTACATTAAGTAGGAGACATAACAGCATTCCAGAAAGTAGTTCCATCCTAAAGTGCAGGCACAAATCACATGACTGGGGCAGCTGGGAAATTGACAATATGTCTAGCCCCATGTCAGATTTGAAAATTGAATATAAAAAAATCTGTTTGCTCTTTTGAGAATTGGATTTCAGTGCAGAAGTCTGCTGAGCAGCACTATTAACTGATGTGATTTGAAAAAAACATGTTTTCCCATGACAGTATCCCTTTAATGTCAGATTATTCAGTACACCAATAAGAATTAATAGATCCAAATATTGACAAGGGCGCTAAAAGGAAATGATGAAAGGCTATGGCATTTTAATGCATCTATTGCTCTGTAATCTGTCTGTACTGGGCTCTGCTGTTGTCTATTTAGTTCCTTGACCTTACTACAGTAAGTTTATTCTGCTGTCTGTGACACAGCTTCCTTTCACACTAGTTTATTTACATCTTTATATGCATTATTACTCTCTAACCTCTGCCACTCATTACCTTGACCTGCTTCTGTTTGCCATGTATCCTTGTGTAAATACAAAAACAAACCTAGTACATACTATGACTAAGACACTGCTGTAAACTGAATACACTCAGTTCATACAAAGAACAAATGGTCATATCTTTAGCATTCAATTTCTAGATGTGTGTAGCCTTAATTAAATAAAATATGTACCTTTTGATATATATAAGTAATGATGAGGAAAGAAAGTGTTGAGAACCTTCTGCCTTGGCATTTCCTCTGTCAATCACAATCACCTTTTATTTCTTTACAGGTTGTCCATGATTTTCTTTCCTATATTGCCTCTAGATAAAAATTTGTTCTGCCTAAATAAAATCACACATTCTTTATTGCATCCCTTCCTCACTGTGCCTCATCACTCCATCACTCCAAAATAGCTCTATTATAAACTCTGATAGTCTTGTTTAACATGCTAGTGCCATGGTTTAAAATATCACCTTTAATATATTGAGCTACTTTTCACCATCATCCCAACATTTTACATCTCCTTGACTTCTCACACAGGGGCAAATTCACTAAGCGCCGAAGCGCCGAACGCTAGCGTTAATTCGCTAGCGTTTGGCATTTTCGTTACTGCGCAAATTCACTAACGAACGCTGGCGTAGTTTCGCTAGTGTTACTTCGCACCCTTACGCCAGGCAAATTTTCGCTAGCGACGTAACTACGCAAATTCACTAACTTGCGCAGTGTACTGAACGCTACCTTTTACGCTAGACTTCCTTCACCACCTTAGACCTGGCGAAGCGCAATAGAGTAAATAGGGATTGTTTCAAAAAAAGTAAAAAAAAACGCTGGCGTGTTTTCTACATGATGGGTGATAGGCTGAAAAAGATCGAAAATTTTTTTGGGGCTCCCCTCCTTCCCCCCTACATTTCCTGACTCATGGCAACTTACCTAGACAGTGGGCACATGTGTAGGGCAAAATACAATTTTTATTTGATGATTTGAAGGTTTTCTTGGCATTTGTATTGCTGATACGTATTCCTCCATTGAAATTTGAATTTGGCTCCGTATGCAAATTAGCCTTCGCTAGCGTAACTTCGCTTTACATAGCGAATCAACGCTAGCGCAACTTCGCAACCTTACGCTACCCCTGAGCGCAACTTCGGATTTTAGTGAATTTGCGGAGCGCTGGCGAAACTACGCCTGGCGAAGTGTGACGAAGTTGCGCCTGGCGCAACTTCGATTCTTAGTGAATTTGCCCCACAGTCTCTACAGTCTCATTCCCTGTTTCCACACAAAAAGTTGTGTTCGTTGCTCACTTCTATACCAGTCTTGCATCCATATTCTTGATTCTTAATGATTATGCGTTCAAGATATTTGCCTTTTCCTTGATTACCATTCTTACCTTTTTCTCTCATGGTAAATGCCATTTGAAAACTGGCTTCCTAGATTTCACTTTATATCTTGTTCATGTCAGGTGTAAAGCTATCAATTGTCATCCTTGTCTCAAGTGCTACTAATGCCTCTACTCCATATAACATCTCAAGTGCTAGCTTCTCATATTGGCCCCTTCTTGTCTATTATTTATTTCATAAGCTACTGGTCTCTTGGTTTGCAAGCAGCAGACTTCACAGAATGGCTCAGGACCTGGATAGCTGACTGTCACTAAAGATGGTTCTCATTATTTTCTCTTCTGCATTTCATCAAAGCTATATCAGAACAACATATAAACATATATATTTGTTGCCAGGCATTCTATGGATTTTTACTCTACTGCTACATGTTCTTAGTGGGATAATGTTGCCATTCCTTTATCTTTCCTTGTGAAATTAAGAATCAAGGAAACCTTAATTGTCCCAATATTTCTGTCTTTACCTATTTACAAGACAAATTCCAATTCTATTTTATTTTTAGCTTTCCTCCTTACACAATCACTCAAACTCCAGTGCAGAACATAGTTGCATTTGGAGTAGTTTTGAAAAGCATAAACCCAGATAGCTTTACAGGCTTCATGGTTTCTTTGTGAGACCAGTAAAAGGGGAGATTGTATTCCCTGTTTAGCAGAAGGGGGCACTTCACAGTGGCCCAAAATAGATTTAATGACTGCGTGTTCGTTTATACTACCTTACTTGGGATTTGAAACTTTAGCATATTAAACTCTTACTGACAACATTTAGATGAGAGGAAATGTTATAATTTTCTTGGGTAGCAAATGTATTGATGCAACTGGAACAGTTATTTTCACTTTTTAATTTAAATTCATTCATTTTTTCCCTTTAAAAATTCCTAAAGTATTTGTTTTTTTCCAGTCATTATTCTTTTAATTATGCAGAGCCTAATGTTCAGCAGTCTCATTGGCATTTATTTCTAAGGGAACATTGACTAGCTGCCTGAAATACTCAGCCTGCATAAGTGGACTATGTATGTCAGAGGCCAATAAGGAATGAACCAACACTTAAAAAAGAATACCTCAGTTCAACCAAATACTCCAACTCCATTAGCTGTAAGGCTGCTGTCTTAAGGGAAACAAAAATAGGATAGGAAAGGTTAGAGTTGGGGCCCTCTCCTAGAAACTACTTGGTCTACTGTATGCTCAAACTTTTAAATATAAAAACTTGTGGTTTTCCTTGTTACACATGAAGAAGTGAACTGAAACCTGGGATCTGATACATGAAGAGAAACACATGAACATATTCTAACAGGCCATGTCCAGAGAATGAAGCTTAATAACATCAGTAGGCTTTCAACAGACTTTGCCTGGAATTTCAAATCCAAAACAGACTTGGAGTCAATCCCCAGGAATCTTAAATCTGAAATTAATGGTGTTCCTACCACCTGCCTGTTAAACGTGAGTCACCAAAGGTTAAAAGGTAATTTTAAAAGGTGAAAAGAGTTAATTGTAGTAACCTAACTGCTTTACCACAACAGGATGGAGTGAAGAGTGTAAGGTGAGCTCTCCTAAACACATGCAATATATGCTTTTTTTGTATGGTCTTCCAGAGTAAATCAGTGTAAATCTAGCGTATATAGGATAATCATCAGAGGGAACTATTTCTAAGCATCTCTGGGTGAGGTTCATAAGGCTCCCAGTGTAACTTATGCGAATATGTTTTTGTAACTAAATCATTCAACTTAAACTTAAATCTATGGTGTATATATCCCATTGAAGGTCATGATGTTTACATATAAGGAGGTATTAGGGTTCTTAGTTTGTCTTTATTTATTTGTTTAAAGGGAACCTGTCACCCAGACATAAAAAACTGTATCATAAAAGTTGTTTTCAAAGTAAATATGAAACAGAAATTCTTTTATTAAAATATCCATGACTGTTAAAAATGTATTCAAAAAGCTCTGCTGTCAATCAAATATTGAATTTTCTGTCTCTATGCCTCATAGAGGTGGAGTAGGCATTAACTTTCATTTTCCTCACATTTACTTTTCCTCCTTCAATGTCTATAATTGTGTAGGCATGGGAATCAGGTCCCCCCATTCTGGCGCATAAACAGAATTTTGGCATGATGCAAGGCTTACCCCACAAAATAGCATCTGCCTGCTTGCTGTGATTGGGAATTACAAAAGGGAAGGCAACAAAGATTGAAATATTTTATATAGTGCAATTAAAGTTTATTTTGCTTAACAAATACAATAGAAAATAATTTGAAATTGTTGCCTATGACAGGTCCCCTACAATAAATGTATTTATATGTTAAAGCTTTTGATTTGCGATGCTAAAACAACCCACTACCTTTAATGCAGCTGCATCCATTTGTAATGGATTGTTACCGTCATTTCAGTTTATTCGTCTCACATTAAGGTTTTTTTTCTTTTTTCAGTTTACAGTTTTTTAAAAAAAAAAAAAATTCTTGAAAAAAACAACAACTTGTTTTCAAGTTATTTTATTGATAAATAAGATAAAATTGTGGATGGAAGTTTGGTCGAAGTTGTTTGAAAAAATGAGAAAAATTAATGTTTAATAAATAACCCCCTTCTAGTATTCTTTTTAAGTTTTAGAAATTTTATTTTAACTTAATGTTGAAAATATACACACTGCATGGAAGGACAGCATAATTTGAATGTGTCTTAACTTAGGATGTGTCTTAAATTACATATTTGTAAGTTGTAAATAGTCATAAGTGTTGAAAGAAAGAAAATGCATAAAACTATGAAAATAATATTGCTATTGTTACTATTATTTGGTACTGAAGCACCAAGTATCGGCATAATGTATATCTTTTCTCCCATGTAAAAGATGTAAATCAGTTTAGTTGATACTGGTATTTATTTATTATATAAAGCATCAGTGTCAATGACAATGACTATAGTAGACTTTAAAAATGGTATCCTAAACAAATATGGTCCCAGTCTATATTGAAAGGAAAATAAGGCAGTCTCCATTTGCTCCAGAACAATATTAAAAAAAAAAACTTTGTGATATTTTAAACAAAACCAAAAACTATTGTGTTTTAAACTAGAATAAAAAGCAAACATAAAAATATATAAGAAAACAAATTTACACAAGTGGAGCTAATATATTAAACATTCTTTACAGATTGCTTCTGAAAACATACAACTTTCCAAAAGAATAACATTTTACTGCTCATGTAAATTTTGCTCAAATTGTTTGTATCAATCATGACGACTTTTACCTAAATAACATTTTTTTCCCAAATAATTTATTTAGACGCCAAAATACAGTGGTCCCCAACCAGTGGCTTGCGAGCAATCCCTTGGATGTGGCCTTAAACAAAGTTCAAAGTTCTTGTTTTAGAAATTTCAGGTTTGGAGGCAAGTTTTAATAACATAAAAACCTGTTGATTAGACTGGGCATGTGTATATGGTCAGTGACCGAACCTTATAGATGGGGATCCATTGTAGCACTGCAGAGTGATCAACAAATCAGTGTATTCTAGATCTTTCTTGCAAGTCTGTGTAATCTGACCATAAAATAAGTGAAATAAAATAGTTTATTAAAAACAACTTGCCACATGGACGTATACATAAAACACAAATAAAACACTAAGGGGCATATTTATCAAGGGTCGATTTTGGGGTTTAGGGGAGTTTATAAAATCTTCCATAAACCTGATTTTCGAGTTAAAAACGATCGAAATTTATATATAAAAAAAAAATCCAATTTTTTCAATTCGGGTGAATAGGATCGGCTGGCAAACTCGAATCAAATTCAAATGAAATTTGAATCGAATTTTAATCAAATTCGATTCAAGTTTTTTGATTTTCAGGATGCCACTAAACAACTCCAAATTGATTCCAGGACATCCCCCATAGGCTAAAACAGCAATTCAGCAGCTTTAAAGTGACCAGCTTGCAGCCCTCCAGTGGTTCAACTATTACCATCCTCCCTCCTAGATAGAATAAAGTAGAGGCATGCTGGGAGAATTTCAACAACATAGAAGGCTACAGAATTTCACACCCCCAAGGCTCCTTTCATTGCCAGGGCTTCCCCGTCTCTTAATAATAGCCCTGCTTTTAACATATTCTTTCTTGTAACACATCAGTGTTCAGCATATTACTTTGCTCTCATTGTATTTTAGAGTGTATACTTATTTGTGTCCTGTTACTTGTGGAAACATATGCACACGCATTGTGTCTCTGATCCCCACACAAAACATATCAGACCACATCACTCAGATGCTGAGTTTTTTTCCCCACAACAGGTGGCGTGTGCTCCACCCTTATGCACAGACGGGCTTGGCTGAAGCAGCTGCCAAGGATCTGCTGATTCTGTCATCCCACTCAAATGCCAAAACAGTTACTTAGAATGTTCCACTGAGTATTAAGGTTCTCAAAAAACAGATATTGCAGAAGGGGGGTGTTTTGGTGTCTCCATAATGTGAAAAAAAACTGGTGCAAATAGTGTACTTGGTACAGAGAGATCGTCTATACTTGTATACTTGTTAACGTAATGCTATTTTTGACGTAATGCAGCGATATTATGATAATGTGTTGTGGGCATGAGGTTTCTTTGCACTTTTATGTAGGAAAACAGGTATAATTAGCTTGAACTGAACTGACCTCTTTCTCTCAACCACTGGAGTAACATTTAGAATATATTGATGACAATTTGAACCCATAAAAAGTGATTGGGATTAAATGATGTACCTCAAGCAATTGTTTTCAATACAATGTAACATCCCAGCACGGGGCCATTTTTCATGTATTTAAAACACATTTTAATATTTATTTTAATCATGACATTTCCATATAAATGCATCTTTCATATCCCATTCATGTATACATATGTATATACATACGTATAAATGGACCCTACTCTTTTTTTTGGTTTGAAGTTTAGTGTTTCTATTACTTTGTACTTCTGTGTTATTCCATGTTGCTAATGTTATCTTGGTTCACCTTGCACATGAGGAGGAAGAGGAACAGACTCTCGGAAACATTTTGTACTGTACTTTTGTCAAGCCAGTGTTTATTCATTAAGCCGCACATTAGTGGAAATGTAACCTGCGACCATTGAACATGTTTCCATTTTATCAATGTTTTACTGAATTCACTTATTTTATCATTTTTCATTTCTCTCTTTCGTAATATCTAAAAAACAATATCTAGGTAATGAAACCGATGCGGACATTTTCAGCATTTCAAAATACTGATGTTTCAAAATTTGAAAAAAATAAAAATTAAGAAAAAGAAAGTCCCTACTTTGTATAAACAATTTGGTACAAGATGGCAACTCAACTCAGTTATGGTTTTAAAGGGCACCTGTCACCCCCACCAGAAGTGCGGGCTAATAGCCCTGGGGGAGCTCTAGGCTGCCTGTCTGGGATGGAGCCACTGTTTATTGTGGCTATGTTATATGGCATGCATGTGCATAATGATTGATTCTCCCTGCACGCTCATTATGCATCTTGCGTCAAACACGTGCATTATGAGTGAAAGCTTTGGTACAAATTCTCTGTTGTGGGCTAGCGCTCTGGGGGTGGGGGATACAATTTTCAAAGAACTGCTTTTCCCCCAGCTCTATTAGTCCCCTACCTCCAGGTGCACTTCAAGACTGTTCTCATAGAATGCCTAATGGGTGAGTATTTAAATATATTCTTGCTCAAACAGGATACCTATGACACGCCCCCTGGGAGCCACATTTAGAAGCTTTTTCTCGGGTATGAGTGCCCATGTTTATACTTTAGACATTCACAGAGTCAACTTGTTACAAAATATATATAAAAAACATTCTATATATTCAACAAATATATTAACAGCAACATTCATTTGCAATTCTTATACTATCCCCTACAATGAGTGGCTTATCTGCTTGAAGTTTTTGTCCTTGGGGGAGTGAAAGGATATGAATAGTGATGGGCGAATTTGTCCCGTTTTGCTTCACCATGAATTTCGCAAATTTCCAGCGAAATTCATAAAACAGGCGAAAAATTCACAAAACTTGGCAACGCCGACATCAAAATGGGTTCCCGGCGGCAACTTTTGAAGTCAATGGGCATCCATTAATCATCATCAGCATCTAAATTGACACCGGCATAGATTCCGTCGCCAGAATCAAAAAACATGCAAATTCGCAGCAAATTTGCACCTGGCGAATAAATTTGCCCATCACTAGATATTGAAATGACTGTTCTACATTATAAGTGCAATGGCTAACATTTTTAGTAGCAGTACCACCAATTCCCTTTTCTAAGGCCATGGGTGCAGAGAATACGCCTGACATTTACCCCCATTTGTAATAAGAGTAGCAGTAACCCATAGCAACCAATCGGGTTTGTTTTTAATCATGTAACCCTTACATTCTAGCTGCTGATTGCTATTGGTTACTGCTCCTGAGCAAAATTAAGGATATTTGAAAAATATATTGGGAAAATAATAGAATTTAAATATGCACGGAATTCCTGAAAAGGGAAAAGAAGTCTACGTGAACTAAAGAAAAGAATGCCTGTAAGTCTGCAGGGCACAGGCTATATAGGTCTATTTGAGTTTCTAAGTCCAAGCTAAATATGAGTCCTGAAAATATCAGCAATGTCCACAATCCTTATCCGGCTCACACTTGTATCCCCTCAAGTCCGAAATCACAGTATAAAAAGAGCCAGCGCCATAGGCACAGGAACGACAAACAGAGAAAGCATATAGTGTAATATTGAAACAATACAGTATATGCTTTCTCTGTTTGTCGTTCCTGTGCCTATGGCGCTGGCTCTTTTTTTCTAGATACTGCTATTTGAGTTTCTATTCTGGAAACCAGGGTCATGTGAAAATTGATACAGCAATGACATGGCCTTGACCAACGTCTTATGTCCTTGTCTGTGCCAAGAATCTGCTACTAACATGTTACATATTATTATAATGCCTTTTGGTGGCTTTTCTGGAATGGCATTAGGAGATTAAAATGATTAGTACATATCTTTGCCTATTTTCACTCTAATATTGGACCTGTTTGACATTTGTTGTTTTTTTTTCCATACAAGTATTTCCATGATACATAAAGTATAGAAATGTAACTGAGGGGCTGTTTTAACATAGAGCAATCTGTTCAATACCAGCTAACATACCAGTTGTTCCAATATGGTAGACATCGCTGAAGTGTTAATTCTAAGTGTGAACAGCCTGACCTTTTGGAAAGTTGGAAAAATTTTATTCTGTACTCCAAAACACAGGCTTAAAATAAAAGTGCATCTTTTTATAGCTTCTCGGTCTAAAACCCGCAACTGGGAGGTGTAAGAAATGTAAATCTTAGATTTTACTGAGCTACAAAGCAGACCACTGTTCTAACATAACTATAAAGAATACATTTTCTTCCTAGTGTTCTTCCTTGTTCTACTGTTATATAGGAATTTTCCCATGTATCCAATGTATTCATATTATATGTTATATTATAAAATACAATACTGGCATGTAGGAGTATAGGATGACATGTTGGTTCTGAATACATTTAAAATGAAGAGGTCAGATATGTTGCAACCACAAGAGGGTTTCCTTACTCAGTACAAACAAATGTCCAAAATGAAATAGTCAATGTGAACACAGATACTGTATATGTCCTGCTTCTGAAACATCTGTGTTAAGTAACACAGTTGGGAAAAAAAAAATCACATTTTAAGAAATGTTTCAATAATTGTGAACTATTTTATAATAGCTCGGTGTAGGAATAATCTCTCACTATAAGAAATCCTGACATTAGTTCAGCATAAAAGAAATACAGGACCAAAACACATATTGTGTACTGTATATAAGGGTTTCCACCTTTGGAGGCTGCATGGTCTGGGCAGGGGGGCGGGCCTGTGATGTTGTGGGTTGGACTGAGTGATACCACAGGGCGGGGCTATGACATGGCGATCAGTGATTGGACGATAATTTTCACTGCATCAATCTAGGAGAATCCTCTTGAGGATTCTGGACAATATTATGTCCCATACCTGTTTTTCTTTCTCAGCTTAGGAAGAAACATTATTGTATAACTCTCATTAATACATATATTCTCTGCAATAGGTCATCGGCTGGAGGAACATACAGCCCAAACATAGGTGTAATAAAGGGTTAAAACCAAGCCATTATACACCTTCAGTGTCAAACGATAGATTTATATTAATACAGTAGCCTTCTACATAGCTGGTAAATTAGGAACTAGTGATGGGCAAATAAAATTGGCAGCGAATTTCCGTGTGCGAGTGTCGGAAAAGTAGCTTGTGTCAAAATCGTTGTGCGTCAACACTATTCGGACGCCCATTGACTTTAACACTGGTGTCGAAATTTATAAAAAAAATTGCCATTTCACAAAATTCGCTGAAAATTTGTGAATTTTTTTTGTTTAAGTTTCCAGCAATTTCAACCCAGGTTACAGTATATACAATAGCTCTCTGATCGTAATCTGTGCGGAAACCATCAGACACTTGTTGAGCGGAGGCATGTGCAGCTGCTGTAGTGCTGTATATTCCATTTATATGGAAAAGTACAGTGGCGCAGAGACTCTAAATCTTACCCATAGTCTCAAGCAAGTGTTTTTATTTTTTAACATACCATAACATTTAACATTACATAACATAACTTATTTCTAATGAAAAGTATGCAAGACTTGGATTGATTCACTATTCCATTCATTGTGTAATGAGAAAAAAAACAATTAATACTAAAATGTTTCAGTAAACAAAATATCACATTATCGAATATCTAGCGATAAGCAAAATTATTTTAGAGAATCTTGAAATTCTATAAATACCAGGTTTGGCTCTTTGCTATTGTTTCTCTAGTTTAGGGAAAAGTTTTGGTACCTTAGCGAGAAAAACAGGTTTTATGTTGTGAAAAATAAAGTAAACGGTATCAGTGGAACTTTTTATCAAATCAAATGTACCAGCAGCTCAGTCATCTGAACATATAGTAATAGAATTCAATCATCCCCCTCCCCTTTTGATTGTGCAGGACTATAAAGGAAATGAGCTTGGAATATATAGCAGGGGAGAAAGTTGTCATACTCCTAAATCATATATATCTAAATATATATTTACAGAAAAAGGAAACTTTCCTCAATAACAGGTCTCTGTATTAGAAATAAATAACTTGTTGCCTTTTAAAGGAGAAGGAAAGGTTAAAACTAAGTAAGCCTTATCAGAAAGGTCCATCTAAATATACCAGTAAACCCCCAAAGTAATGCTGCTCTGAGTCCTCTGTCAAAAGAAACACAGCATTTCTGTCCTTCTATTGTGTACTCATGGGCTTCTGTATCAGACTTCCTGCCTTCAGCTTAAACCTCATTGCCCTGGGCAAGAGCATGCTCAGTTTGCTCCTCTCCCCCCACCCCTCCCTTCTCTACTGTAATCTGAGCCCAGAGCAGGGAGAGACTCAGGCAGGAAGTGATGTCACACCACATTAATACTGCAGCTCCTATTCTAAACAAACAGAGAGTTTCTAGAGCTTTTTACTCAGGTATGGTAAAATATTTTACAGAATAAATATAGCATTCTAGCTTGCACTATTGCAGCTAATCTATTGGCAATAAAATGCCTCCGTAGCTTTCCTTCTCCTTTAAAATGAAAGTAAGCCAAAACAAATCTATCTCGAATACTGCTGTCATAAGCGTTTTGTATATATGGATATAGAAAGTGGAGAAAAGAAATATACAGAATAAAGTTGGACGCGTTAGCTTCACTACAAATACAGACATAGTCGTACTGTATCATGTTGTTTTTTTCTAAATAACACTGGCTACATGTATATAGTTGAAAGTTATTGCACACAGATTCCCTACTGCAAACTTCCAACTGGTGTTGAACTAAAACCCTTATCGTCCTGTAACCTGAAGTTCAAAATCAGCTAGATGGCAGCTGGCTGGAAGTTCATTGCTTTCATGCAAGGCAAAGTTATCTCTAACCTTTACTGTTCCTTTAAATTCGTTAACACACTAAGCTGGTTATTGATCAAAATCCGACACTTTCTCACTATTTTCTGAAAAGCAATCTAACCATATCCGCATGGACTTTTACCCCTATTTATCTATACATTTTCAGGAAAATTTCTTGTGTGGGAAAAGACTAGATAAAATCGTGAAAAACATAGAATTTGTCTGCAAAAACTGAGATTTTTGTTGGATTTGATGCTTGAAAACTGTGGCTTTTTTCCATAATCACTAGTGATGGGCGAACTTCTTCCGTTTCGCTTCGCTGAAAAACGGATGAAAAATTTGTGAAAAAACATGAAAACGGAAAGTTCACTAAAAAATCGTGAAATTCTGAAGTTTTCACTCAAAAATCGTGAAATTTTAAGGTTTTTACTAAAAAATCGTGAAAACTGAAGGATTTCACAAAAAAAATCGAGAAATTTGAAGGGTTTTCATGAAAAAATCGTGAAAATTTGACATTTTCACGCAAAAAATCATGAAAATCGGAAATTGATGCCGGCGCGAAACGTGGAAATTCGCCGCAAATTAGTGCCAGGCAAATTTATTCGCCCATCACTAATTATCACCAGAAATCCACAAAAAAACACAAAATCTTCGGATTATTGAACAAAACCACAAAAACAGATCAGGATATCTTCTAATTGTAAACAGGGCATCTGCCATTGATTTCTACATGAGCTCAGCAGGTCAGAGTTGGAGTCATTTTTTATTCAGACTTTTAACACCATCAGACTTTAATAAATCACAAAAAAAAATGAGGTTTATTTCCCACAATAAAAGTGTTTTTTTCATAAAAGCCTGACTAGAAAAAAATGGGACTTTAATAAATAACTGCCATAGTATCAAAACAGCATCAACATTAGCACCCACATTTGTCACCTGAGCCACAGAATATGTCCTTTCTTGGGCACCCATCAGAAATGGGCATTTAGCAGTTATGAGAAGAATCCGTACTAAAACAGCTTTTCTGCGAGATTCTATTGAACCGAATATAATTATACTCTAAATATATTCTCATCTGGAGACTGCACTAATTCTAGATTATTTCTTGTTATATTCACTGACGAAATCCGTCATTAACATATGCAACAAAGGTTTCCTTATGGTTTCACGTCTATATTTAGCAGTGTATCACGCGTTAAGAATACATTCTATCTTTTGCCTTAAAAGACTTCATAAGTCTTCACAAGTTGTCTGTGTCTTTGTTCGCCATAATGTCGCCTGTTTGTGTGAATGCGTGTGTTTGTGTGTGCCTATATCCATATGATTTATATGTAAATATCCGTCTTTGAAGCTTAATGCAGGACAAGCAAACATAACTCAAACATTGCCCTTAAATATGAGCAAAACATCTGTGTTATTCTGATATAAACTAGAGAAAACAAACAGGCCTCTTAACTAGGAATACTTATTTTCCACTTGTTCAACTTTACTTGGCTCACTGGATTACAGTGTGAAGGGAAATCTGCAATTCGTCATTTGCTATTGTGGAAGATGGGTGACACCGTTTTGTTTTATCCTGACGAAGGTCCCAGCATTGCTTGTTTTCTTTTTGTATTTGTTTTCTAAATACGTTTCAAGCAATACTTAAATCCAGCCCAGACTGGATAAAGTCAAGCAGCAACAGCCAAAGTAGTCATGGGAAAATTTCTTTAATGTGGTATGCCATATTCTCTTCTTTATAATTAAACGATACCCCTCAAATAAATGCATAAAGTCATGTACTGCTATGATAGAAAAGTTGAAGTAGCAAAACAAGGACTATTACAGATATAATAAATGTCTCCCTCCCTTAGAGAATTCTTATATATTTCTAGCCAAAAATGTTATTCTGTAGAACTTCATTTCTAAAGCATCAATTGATCAGAAAACATGGAACACAAATCACACAGACTAAACCAAGAAAACATGGGGCTTCCCTGTATATCTCTTCATACACATTTCCAACATCCTATGGAAACAGCAAAAGCTAAGATTTCACCATAGAAAGTAGTTATTCAATTAGAAATTCAAAGCTTGATCTGACTCTAGAAATCCTTATTCCAGAACATCATTAATATATCGTATCACACAGACCTAAGGGTACAATCACTTATACAGCCACAGCCATCAAACTCTCCCAAAATTTGCCAAACATAAGAAATAGAAAAGAAAACTTACCAGTGCCCTACTTCTCCAGGAAGTTGCACCCTACAGCACCTGCTGAGGGTATTGTTGACCAAACTCTGACAGGTAAAAAAATTCCTGTACAATAAAGCCAGACCAGCTGGCTTTGAAGAGAAACCCCTAGTACGGGCTCTAGTTGCCTCACTCTCCTTCTAACATGAGGACAGTAGCTTTTTCCCCTTTAGCTGTTGACCTGTAAGAAACGAGATTCCAGAGCACAAGTGTCTGGCAGGCCCACATGCACCTGCTCTAGTCAGTCTGGGTTAAATATAGCTGTGAAAGGTATCGCTGTCAACCAGACCTTTGTCAGCGCTGGCATAAGAACACAAGATTATAGTCCCCCTCCAAACATATGCTTTAAACTAGCATGGATTTATAATTTCCACATTCCCCCTGTAAAAAAAAACTGAAAAAAAAAGATATTTTATAAACAAAACGCCTTTAGTATCTCCAGATTTATTTGTGAATTCCCACTGTTTATTTTATCAGTTAATATTATTGTCTTATAGAAGCAAGCTACATGCCTAACTATGGTTATCTCTTTTAAATGGCGGTGATCCACCTTATTTTATTAGCGTGGAGGGTGGGTTACCCATGACCCCTTTGTTCGCTCGTATTCATAAAATCAGAGGAGTGTCAAACATCTCGGAATGGGGTTATTAATCATAGACCCAAATTTAGAAACTGTGTTGTGTTGAGTTATTGAGTGTTGAGAGATTGTTGTGGATGTAGCCATACCAGCGAGCAAAGGAGGTCCCTTTGCAAAACTCTGAGTACATGCCTCGGACTCCTACGATGTTTTCAGGAAAAAGAAAGAAGAGCTGGCCCTTCCTCGTCGTCATTAAATTAAGGGCTTTTAAAATTAATGTGCTCCTTTCATAAAACAGGCTGGGTGATAAAGTAGAGGACCTTTGCAGAGGAAAGAGATGGAAGAGGGTGCTTAGCCAGGATATGATTTTCAGATACAAAATGAATTGTTAGTGCTCGCATAACCTTATTAACATTAAATAATCAAGCAAAACAGATTTAGCCTCTACTTAGTTAATTTGTGTCATGGTTCTAAACAAATCGCTCTGAGTACCTTCTTGTATTCATTACTGCACCTCTGAGGGGGGTGTAGGAAATAATCTGGGTCAGATCCCTTTGTAAAATAAACAAAGTTCCTATTTACTTCCTATGTATAAACAGCTCCTCACTCTCGGATATAAAACACCGGCCTGATTGGCAACTTCTAGTATCCAAGGAAACAACAGAAGTACCTCTCTCACTGCGAGCTTTTCTCATACAAGATCATAAAGCAGAGCCCCGAATAAGTAAGCGTTATTATTTAATAATTATACAGGAATGTCTTTTCCTTGGAAGGCAATGTGGGAACAAGACCTCTATTGTTGAGTTCATCATAAAAAAAGCTCACATGTTCATAATACTCTATAAAACATTGTTAGTTGTACCAACTCCCACAGTATCTGTCACTTACCTCTCAGTTACCTCTCTTAAAAAAAAAAAAAAAAAAAACAGCCTTCAAAAAATGCTCATTACTTAGAACAGGATCGGCTTTTTCTCAGTGTTGTGGCTGTTATGTTGCCCCAGTTCTACAGATGTACATTTTTCAGATAGATAATACCAGTGACCTAAAGCTCTAAATAGGTATGGGATCCGTTATCTGTAAACCCATTATCCAGAAAGCTCCAAATTACAGGAAGGCCATCTCCCATAGACTCACATTTTATTTTTAGATTTTAATTATTTTAATCAAATAATCAAATTTAAAAATAAAATGTTTTCTCTGTAGTAATAAAACAGTACAAAAAGTCCCTATCATTCTGGATAACAGGTCCCATACTTGTATCATTCTTCAAGTACATTTGTATGTATTATAAATATATCGCACCTGGAAAGAATACAGAGTTTGATTTTTATAACTAAAAATGCTCAGAAACTACATGTACATGAGAGAAGCAAAGCAAATATACACAAACACCAGGGCCGGATTTACATAGTGGGCGCCCCTAGGCCCATTGCTGTTTGTCGCTCCTGTCCCCTCCCCTTTATTCGTGCAGATTTTCATCATCTGGACTGGAGCAATGGGGATTGGCGCACAGGTAATTTTAAAATGATTGTATCTCCAGCGCATCCCCAGTGTTTTTGAACCAATGCGGGTGTGGTTGGGCAGCATGGCGCCCCCCTAAAATCCTGCCGCCCTAGGCCCGGGCCTTGGTGGCCTTTCCACAAATCGGGGCCTGATAAACACACACAAATGCACTTGTGGTTTCAGAATATTACAGATAAGGATAATAATCTTGAATCATTTCCGCATGAAACACTTCAGGACTTTGTCAAACTATATTACTAAAACTCTAATTAGCATTTGTATAGAAAATTTAAAGGGTCAATTAAAATGGATGTTCACCAATAGAATTTGTAATGTTTCTCTGCAACATGGCTAATGAACAGACAAATACATAGGCAAATGGACACAGACACACACACATTTATAGGGCCGGAACTAGGGGTAGGCAGAGTAGGTGCCGGCCTAGGGCGCAATCATGTGGGGGGGGCACTTTTAAGGGGATTTTTTTCCCTTTTTTTTTTAAACCCTGGTTTGCTTGGCCCTTAATAGTTTTTCAATTTTATAAACCCTCTATTCCAACCCATTTTTGCCCATGATTCATTCTGCAGGAGCAATATGATGGATTTTTGGCTGCTGCTGGCACAAGTACATGTTTGGGGGCAATATTTTTTGGCCGCTGCTGGCACAGGTACAGATTGGGGGCAATATTAGGGATCGGCTGCTGCTGGCTCAGGTATATGAGGTGATAGGGTGTCTGCTGGCACAGCTACACAGATGTTTGGGGCAATATGATGGATGTTTTGGCCTTTGCTGGTACAGTTACAGATTGGGGGTAATCTGAGAAATTGACTGCCATTGGCACAGGTACAAATGGGGGCAACATGATGGCTGCTGGCACAGGTACAAGGGGCAATGTGAATGGTAAGGTGGGAAATGATAATGCAGGACCGGGTGGGGGGCACTAGTTGAAGCCCTTGCCTAGGGTGCCAAAATACCTTGGCCCGGCCCTGCACATTTATGTATTTGAGGGAGTAACAAGAGCCAGAAATTTAAAGAAAATATAAGAAAAGGTTCTTGGCTTCTGGAAATGTATGATTCATAAACAGATCCTGTACTACCATTAAAATAAAATGTTTCTTCCCTAGGCCTTTTGGAACTTTGGAGATGGAAACACCCAAGTGAACGCCAGTTCTCCTGCTACTCAGCCAGTTATGGTGCGCTCTCACGCTTAGACATGGCTCTAGCGTCTGCAGACTTTGCCCAACTAATAGTCTCGGCTGAGTACCTCCCGAGAGCATTTTCGGACCACGCTCCGCTCCTGGTTTCATTGGGGCCCGCAACCACCAGGGAGCGCCCTAGCTGGAGACTGAGTCCGCTGTGGCTGTCCCACCCCCTTGTCCAGAAACGTGCACAAGAAGAGTACATTGCCTACTGGGCCACCAACAGTGGCACGGCGCCCCAGGGCACTCTATGGGAAGCATCTAAGGCGGTTGCCAGGGGAGTCCTCATCAGCAGTATTGCCGCAGCCAGGAAGGGGAACAAGCTGGAAGTAGAACTAGCTCAGAAAACCCTTGAGGAGGCGGAGGACGCCTACAAATCCGACCAAACAAACGCTACCCAAGCTAATCTGTCACAAGCACAACGAGACTTTGAACTTGCCCTTAGAAAACTAACCAGGAAACGGCTGCTGTACTCCTCCCAAAGGGTATTTGATCAGGGAGACAAGGCGGGCAAACTCCTGGCTAGACTAGCACACACCAGAGAGATGCAGACCCTAATTCCACGAATTCGAGACGCTGAAGGGAACTCAGTAACCAACCCCCATGACATTTTAGGCTGCTTTGCCACCTTTTACCAAGCTCTGTATAGCTCCAAGACTTCCTACTCCCCTGAACAACTTGAAGGGTACTTGGACCGCATTGACTTTCCCAGACTGTCGCTCGATGAGGCCAGTTATTTGGATAACCCGATAACGGAACAGGAGGTGGCTGAGGCGCTATCTACAATGGCTAGCGGGAAAACACCGGGCGGAGACGGATTCCCAACGGCCTGGTACAGGTTGCATGGGAAACACATAACAAAACATTTGCATGACACTCTTCGGGATGCTCTTGAGACGGGTGCCTTGCCCCTTCTTTCCATAATGCCATCATCATCCTGATACACAAAGGAGACAAGGACCCAGAACTGTGCGACTCGTACAGGCCGATATTGCTCATCAACACTGACGCCAAAATTTTTGCAAAAATTTTAGCAACCCGCCTGTTGAAGGTCGTCTCATCCATCGTTCACCCCAACCAATCCGGCTTTATGCCCGAAAAGTCTACGGCCACCAATCTCAGAAGAGTTTTCACCCACATGCAGACGACTCATGACAACAGTGGCACTAGAATATTGGTTTCTCTTGACGCAGCCAAAGCGTTTGACTCGGTCGAATGGTCGTACCTCTGGGCAATACTCCAAAAATTCGGCTTTGGCTCGCGATTCATCCGCATGATCCAACTATTGTATCAGGCACCCTCGGCCCAAATCAAGCTTGGCAACCTGCTTTCTCCACCCTTTCCCCTATCTCGGGGTACTAGACAGGGCTGTCCCCTCTCACCACTCCTCTTCGCTTTGGCTATTGAACCTCTGGCACTACGGATACGCCAAAATGTAAACATCTCTGGATATCGATATGGTCTATTGGAGGACAAACTAGCCCTCTACGCAGATGACCTTCTGTTATTCCTGGCGGATTATCAACATTCACTCACTGAAGCTCTGTCTGTCCTTCAGACATTTGGTACTTACTCCGGCCTGCTGATCAACAAGGAGAAATCGGTGATATTGCCTATAGACCCTACCCCTGTCCAACCAGTAGCCACCTGTGGCCTCCGCTGGGTGACGGAATTCAAATACCTCGGGATCCTTCTGAAGTCTGACCCCCTGGCCTATATAGAGGATAACGTTACCCCGGTTGTTAACCAGTTCAAAACTACTACGGGAATTTGGGCCAAACTGCCCCTAACTCTGTGGGGGAAAGTCAACTTATTCAAAATGATATACCTGCCCAAATTCCTCTACAAACTTCACAATTCCGCGATTTGGATCCCCAAAACGATCTTTCAAAAAATAAACTCAATTCTCATTCCCTTCCTGTGGGCGAACAAAATACCCCGTTTCTCCTGGAAACTGCTCTCGGCTCCAATATCCAAGGACGGCCTGGCGCTCCCCCACCTGCATCTCTACTTTCTCGCTAGTCAACTTCAATATATCCACAGCTGGCTGAACTCGGATGATACTGACACTGGCAATGTTCTACTAGCCCTCCGTGTGGGGTCGTGGGAAGCTCTCAGACACCTGCCGTTTAGGAAGCTTGGGGACTACCGATCATACCCCTCCACTGTCTCGACTCCACATAAGGCCTGGACTCTAGCATGTCAAATCACTGGCCAGCCATCCCCGATCATATCCCCCTATCTGGCTCTCTGGAGAAACTCCCATCTCCCCCACCTAAAAAACCTTCAAGATATGCATTACTGGCCCCAAATGGGGATAAAAGATAAAAGGGGAAGGTGATTCAAGTCTACAGATTTCTACAATTACGGCATGCCTTTCAGGCACAATTCAACACGCTTAGTGTGGCCTACGCCTCCCCCCCGATGGAAGTGGTTCTCCGTACTCCCCAAACCTCTAAACTTATATCACGCCTTTATAACTCACTACTAGGCTCTACTCCTGCACCGTTCCTTCAGGCTCGACACAAGTGGGCCCACTGCATCCCCACTCTAACTGACGACCACTGGGAGGACGCCACTGATTCGCTATATCGTGACCTGATCTCCATCAAAGACAGAACGATCCAGTTCAAACTGATACACCAACTGTACAGTACTCCAGTGAAATTAATGAAAATGGGTCTTCGTCCTGATGCAAACTGCCCTAAATGCCACGCTTCGGACGCCTCCTTCTTGCATCTCCTATGGGATTGTCCACCGATCCAACAATACTGGATAGGGGTGATTGACTATATGGTGGGCAATCTAGAGTTCCCGAATGTACGCAATCCGGAAGTGTGCTTATTGAGTCTTATAGATGACCTCCTCCCGCTGAATAAATCTAGATCTCTGGCCAGGACTTTACTCTTTTATGCCAAAAAAGTGATTGTGATGACATGGATGGGTGACAAGCATCCCACCTTGGATCGTTGGATCAACCTTGTTAATTCAGTGCTCCCCTCGATTAGAATAACTTATGAATCTCGAGGCTCCCCTGCGAAATTCCAGAAGGTGTGGGCCCCCTGGCTTGATATTCACTTAGTTGAAGATTAGTGATGCTTCTGTGATCACTCTCATTTGTTTTACGGCTAGCCCGTCTCTACTCTGTTTGTAGCAAGATGAGCATACGTTTATAGAGCAGCTACCTCTTTATATGTACTATGTTAAACACTGTGCATTCTCTTTCCTTCTTTCTTTCCCTCTTTCTTCCTTTCCTTTCTTTCTTGTTTATTGTAAAATGAAAATAAAAACCTTTAAAAAAAAAAAAAAAAATGTTTCTATACTTCACTCCAAATCAGTGCCAATGAGGAGTGCGGCTCATGGCACACCCTAAATATTTCATGGACAGAAAGTTCCTTGAACTTTGCACCCCCAGCAGTGAGCGAGCCATTCTGTGAAACTAGCATCACTTGCACCATTGCACAGCACTCTTGTTCTTCTTTTCACACAATGTGTACCAAGTACACTGACATTCAGTGAATACAGAGGAGGGAAGTTATGGGGGATAAAGTAAATTAATATGCCCCATTCATAAAGGCCCCCCTTACAAGTTGAAAAAAAATGGGGGCCCCAAAAAAATATGTTTAAAACAAATTGGCACCAGGGCCCCCCCTTACAAGTTAAAGAATTTTTAAAAAAAAAAAAAAACATTGGTGGCAGGGGCCTATAGAATATTAAAATAATACATTGGCGGCCAGGGGATTAAAAAAAAAAAAAAAAAAAAAAATTGGTGTTCAGTTGAATTGAACCCATGGCTTCAGGACTTCAATTTCGAAGCCGCTTCGGGACTTCAGCTTCGGCTATTTTCGTGGCTTCGGCTATTTTCGCCGCTTTGGGAGTTTGGCTTTTCGGCCCTTCCACATTTCGGCTGTTCGGGACTTCAAGAATGGCCGCAATGGTTCGGCGCATGCAAGGGGGGCCCGGCTTTTTCAAAATTGCAACACTGCCAGGCCCCACTTCATAGCTCTATACTTGTGTCATGTGCTAAAATGTTTGCTGAAAAAGGTGCAATGTACAGGTACATGCCTGCCAGGGACACCTGAAATTAGCATCTGTTTTACAGTGGTGACACTACCAAGGCTCCTTTTGCACAATGTACCTAAAACACAAACAACTCTCTTGCACTTTATACACACCAATACTTTTCCCACCTCCACACACATCAGTTTCTTTTGTACCGACAATGCAGATGCTGATTTGTATCCACATGGCTAAACTGTGTACAACGTACAGAGAACCCTAATGAGGGGATACCAGTTTTACATGACACTTCCTGTTATGTCAGAAGGTCTTTCATATGAAACTCAGTGACAGATGCAGAGGTGATGTCATATAAAGCATAGTTTAATATTTTAGGCCTTTATACTGTTAATGTTCCCAGCTCACTGAGATAGGGAGGAAATAAAAACCACAGTACCACATTTCCTTATACTTGTGCTTATTTTTACAATCTTTATTCAACAGTGATATTTTACCTAAATATAAACATCCTCTCTAATGTATTTAGCTCCATAAATTATATATTTATCAATAGCTGGGATGTTTTCATAACATCTCCTGATCAACAAATCTAAATCTGCAAATAATGACATTTTGCAGATAGATAGATGATAGATAGATAGATAGATGATAGATAGATGATAGATAGATAGATAGATAGATAGATACGGTAGATGGTTAGATAGACAGACAGATAGATAGCAATAGACAGAAAGACAGACGATAGATAGATAAAGACGATAGATAGATAGATAGATAGATAGATAGATAGATAGATAGATAGTTATCTATCTATCTATCTATCTATCTATCATCTATCTATCGTCTGTCTTTCTGTCTATTGCTATCTATCTATCTATCTATCTATCTAAAGCAGGGATCCCCAACCTTTACAACCCGTGAGCAACATTCAGAAGTAAAAGGAGTTGGGGAGCAACACAAGCATGAAAAATGTTCCTGGAGTACCAAATAAGGGCTGTGATTGGTCATTTAGTAGCCCCTATGTGGATTGTCAACCTACATTGAGGCTCTGTTTGGCAGTGCACCTGGTTTTAATGCAATAAAACTCACCTCCAAGCCTGGAATTCAAAAATAAGCACCTGCTTTGAGGCCCCTGGGAGCATCATCCAAGGGGTCGGAGAGCAACATGTTGCTCGCGAGCTACTGGTTGGGGATCACTGATCTAAAGCAACAGTGTTTATGATTTTATATGGGTAAGTATATTATACATCAGGCTGATCTAGGAAGACTGAAGTATGGCAATGGAAAAGTCTAACTTCTAGTTATGTGTTTAATTTTTTGCCAGGTATCGATTTGCCACAATATTATGCTTTTTGCCATTGGTGAATATTTTATAGAAACCACTGCAAAAATTTGCACCAAAAAAATGTAGCAACAAAACATTTATGGACCCAATGAATTCTGCAGGGAAAAAGCTGCAGCGGAAAAAAAACTTGTCTCAGAAAAATTCCCATTGTATTTTGTAAATGTACTCTTTGGGACTTATTTATTAAAGTCTGAATGCAAAAAAAGTGAAAAATGTTTACTTTAAAATCAGAATTTTTAATGGAAAAAAACTTCAAATTTTTTTTTTTTAACCCAAGGATGGAAAAAGTATGAATCCGAAAATCCTCCATCTCAGACCTGCCGAGGTTGTATATAAGACAATGGGAGAGGTCCCTATCCTATTTGAAAGTTTCAGTGGTCTGCTCTGGAATTAGCCGAAAATCTATTTTGGGCAAAAATCCGGAAAAAAATGTACGATTCGGATGTTATCCAGATTTTGTCTTATACGATTAAATTGTGCTTTTTAAATAATAAATAAGGTCAAATCATGTATTCTAGTTTGCTCTAACTTTTTTAAATAAAATAATCTGAAAAATTTGGATTTTGATAAACGAACCCCTTTATGTGTAATGTATGCACCCTACTATTGTACAGCACTTCAGAATATATTGCTACTTTATAAATACACATAAAGGGGTGGGAAGGGAAATCACGCGACTTATCATCACAAAACAAGGAAGTAATATTTTTTTCACACGTTTTCCTTTCCTGCCTGTAATTTGCATATGCAAATTAGGATTTAGATTCGGTTCGGTATTCGGCCGATTCTTTCACGAAGGATTCTGGGTTTCCAACGAATCCCAAATAGTGGATTCGGTGCATCCCTACATGTAATTCATTGTTGCTGGAAGCAGTACAGTATGTACAGGGTAGTGATTGGCGAATAAATTCGGCAGGCACAAATTTGTGGCAAATTTCCACCTTTCGCTGTTGGCAAATAAATTAGGAGTCAAAAAATCTGGATGCGCGTTGGAATAGTCGATCGCCTCAAAACTGTTGCGTATCAACATTATTCGGACGCTAATTGACTAACGCGGGCATCAAAATTTTCACGAGCGTCAAAATTACAACTTGGATAAGGCCAACAGACAAATAAAATTATAGACCTTAAACATCCATTTGTTAAAAATGAAGGTGCAGGTGCAATGAACATCTTACAACAGGAGGGGACTGGGGTTTAGAGGTTCTTCTCCAATAAATGGTTTCCTTGCAAAATAAAGATGGCGGCTGGAGCTTTAAATAACAATGTTCTTTGGTTGCTTAAAGGGAAAAGCTCAGCAAATTATAGAGCATGTTTATAGCTTTATCTAATGTTGAAAAATGGAACGTTACACATGCATTTGATATCACATAATTAGCTTTCGCTCATATTTGGTGGGCTTTGTTTAAACCATATGAAAGTCATAATGCCTTCTTTACCATTGATAAGTAGTGATGGGCGAATTTCTCCCGTTTGTGAAATCGGAAAGTTCACGAAAAAAACTTAACTCAACTAAATTCTAACGTTTTCATGAAAAAATCGTGCAATTCGAACGTTTTCACTAAAAATTTGAGCAATTCGAACATTTCCACAGAAAAATCGAGCAATTCAACGTTTTCACTAAAAAAAATCTAGCAATTCGACTGTTTTCATGAAAATATCGAGCAAATCAAACATTTTCACTGAAAATTTAGCAATTTGAACGTTTTCACGAAAAAATCGAACAGTTGGAAAGTTTTCACAAAAAAAATCTAGCAATTTGAATGTTTTCACCAAAAAATCTTGAAAAGCAAATTTTCGCATTTATTTACTGGCGAAACGCAGAGATTCATGCCAGCCAAATGTATTCGCCCATCACTATTGATAAGAGAACAATATAGAGTATGTATATGTAGTACATTCTACATGGTATGGTATGTTAAAGGGGTGGTACACATTTCTTTTTGTATGTTATAGAATGGCAAATCCTAAGCAACTTTTCAATTGGCTTTCATTTTCCTTTTTACAGTTTTTGAATTATTTGCCTTCTTCTTCTGGCTCTTTCCAGCTTTCAAATGACCCCACATCTAAAAACAAATGCTCTGTAAGGCTGCAAATTTGTTATTGCTACTTTTTATTACTCAGGTCCTCTTCTATTTATATCCCAGTTACTTATTCACATAAATGCATAGTTGCTAGGGCAATTAGGACCGTAGCAACCAGATTGATGGAATTGCAAATTGGTGAACTGCTGCATAAAAGCTCAATAACTGAAAAACCACAAATAATAAAAAAAGAAAAGCTATTGCAAATTGTTTCAGAATATAACTTTCTACATTATACTAAAAGTTAATTTTGACAACCCTTTCTCAGAATGCACTCTCATTTATCGGAGGCCTCCTTCTTTAATATTGTATTGTTATATGCAGTATTGTAAGGGGCTCTATTTAGTGAGGTTGCCCTACTGTGGGGCTTGGACCAGTAGCAGGGGACACAAACTGAAAACCAGTTTACAGTACATATAACCTATGCCCAATATAACCATGTAGATGGTACACTTGACTCTGAGGGGGTCATTTATTAAGATGCATTTTTTTTGCGGTGCCCATTTTGATACCAAAAACCCACAGAAGTTACGGTAAGAAAAGACACAATTTCTTGGCGATTTCTTGTGCCCCCAATCTGTTCCAAGTCTGAAAATACTCCATCGAAAACCTGCAGAATTCATGTAAAAGTCAACGGCAGATGTCCCCTTAACCATTTGAAGATGTGTTAAACCTCACAAATGTTTTCTTGGTTTTCTTTAGTCATATTAGAAAAGTTCGGATTTTTCGTGACAATCAGAAAAAGTTGCGTTTTTTTCCCATCCGATTTTTTCAATTTTTTTTTTTATTGATAAATAATGGCAAATTGTGGATACTAGTTCAGTCTGACTTTCTTTACTTATAAAATCAGAAAAATTTGGAGTCAAATTTGGGAAAAACTTTGATTAAAATTCGATCAGATGTGCTATTACTTTGATTCGTACGATTCAAATCCGGCCGAATATGAACCTATTCAATCAAAAACTGACCTATTTGGCCAAAAAAAACTTTTTTTTTTTTAATTTGAAATTTTAAGTTTTTCAAATTCAAAATTCGACCCTTGATAAATATGTCCCCTGAGTGTGTGAAGTGTTGCAGAAAAACAGTGAGATCTTAGCAAGTAACAGGTTCTTCTGACAGTCTCTTTGATAATCTCCATTCAAGGTGATAAGGATTTCTTTGTAGGGGTTATATATACAGTATATTTATTTCATCCCTAAGGCAAGTGTTTTTTCCCTCCCCATGAACAAAAAAAAAAAATATAATATATAGTTTGAACCCAAGCAGAAAGGATTCTCTAAGCTTGGGGAATCTCCTTATGGTGCTGATAGTGAAAAGCTTGAAAAAGTACAAATCTATCATTCTGTTATTTACTTTCTTGGCTCCATTCCCACTTTAACCCATCTCTTGCCATTTATGTGCTGTCCCAGTCCTTAGTCAAAAGGTTGAAAACATCGACTAATCTCCTCGTGTGCCACTACCCTTAGGGGCAGATTTATCAAGGGTCGAATTGAAAATTCAAATTTTTAAATTTGAATTTCGAGTTTATTTTAGTGTAATTCGACTAGGCAGGGAATAGTCCAAATTCGATTCAAGTTTTAAAAACAATTCAAAATTCGTACTGTCCCTCTAAGAATTCAAATCCGTGTATTTGCCATCTAAAACCTGCCGAATTGGTGTTTTAGCCTATGGGGGATCTCCTACAATCAATTTGGAGTTGTTTGGTGAACTTTTGAAAAAAAAAATATTTTTTTTACTTTCTTAAAAAGTTTTTTGTGAAAAATTTTCATTTCAATTTGATTCGAATTTGCAGCTTGATCCTATTCACCCGTTTATAAAATTTTTTTCGATTTTTTAATAAATTTCAGTTTTTATTAGGAATAGCCAATAATGCTATTCTTTTAATGCCTGGACCAAAAACTACCCTGAAAAAGAAACATTGCATTGTTGAAGCTACATGCAAGCCCCAGGGCTTAAAGAATCAGAAAGCCAGGCAAAGAGTCTCATTCAGTGTCGGACTGGAATGCCAGTGGCCGACCAGAAAACCTTAGACCTTGGGCCGACTGGAAAACCGTAGACTGTGGGACCACTTTTGAAACTATTATTCCTCCTCTCCTCTCTCAAACTCTTTATTCTTTTAGTCTTGTATTACTTACTTCTACTTCTACACTATATTCTTCCATCATTAAGCATTTTTTCCCCATAAAAAAATAGGGAATGACCATGAAATAGGCTAAATGGTTAGAAGCAAGAGAGCCCACTGACACCTGGGCCCACTGGGAGTTTTCCTGGTATCCCGGTGGGCCAGTCCGACACTGGTCTCATTGGCAGAACCCTACTCACCCAACTGGTTGAGAACTAATCTGAAAACAGTTGAACTTTAGTATAATAAGACTGGCAAAAAAAGAAATGGATTGTCCATAGTGGTTTGATCCCAAGGTGTGTTACCCTGGACCAACATGGAAGCAGATAAACTAATATGAGAAAATGATGACACCATACTAAAAGAAACATCACCACTATATACTGTATACCAGCAAAGATCCCTTAGGAACATGTGTTCCAATATAAAATGTAAGTGAAAAAAGAAGAGGTTAAGTTGTATTGCTCTTTCAATTGATTCAAATAAAAGATCTGCCATCTCCTTAGCTCAGACATTTCCTTTCATTATTCTAACTACAATGGACCAGTCAAATGTAATTACCTGTTGGTTACTATTACTGCTCTGTGTTAGTGAAGGAGGACAGAACTATTTTTCTTTGAAAAGGGACACCCATAAATTTAAAATTAAAATTTGTAGTCAGAATAATTATTTCGTAATGTATTTTTTGTGCGAAATCCATTTTGTGAACAGAAATTGGCTTAGAACCAGATAGGCGCCTTTTTAATAACTCCATTGTGTACATGACATTGTTTAGGGGATCATGAATATCTACTCCAAAAAAGTAGGGGGGACCCATGATCTAATGAAATCAGCATGATTGGACTATCATACATGTAGAAGGATGAAAATTGAAAGGTAACAGAAGGAATAATTTATTAACTGAAAAGGTGATAAAACACAGAATGTCAGGAGATGAGATGCAGACTACACTTGGTCACACACATACAATTCTGTTTATTTGGCATTTGACTCAGTCTAAAGGGTCGAATTGGCAGCTTAAATCTGACTTTTTACAGTGTAAGACTGGGGTGTCTGGGGCTCACCTCAGAGGCACCCCACTCCAGATACTAACTCCTCCACTCGCCTCCAACCTTTCCCATCCCCACCTGAGCTTGCCACATTCCATTATTCTTACTTGCAGCCACAATTAGTTATAGGTGAATCTGTACCATTTCGCTTCGCCGAAAAATTAGCAAAATGGCAAAATTTTTTGGAAAAGCATTGAAGTCAATGGGTGTCAAAATAATTTTGACGCCCACCGATTTTTATGTGAGCGTCAATTTTTATATGCGCGACTATTTTGTCCAAATGCATTAAAGTCTATTGCGTCCTAATATTTTTGATGCGCAACTATTTTATGCGCGTGACTATTCTGACGTGCGACAATTTTTTTTTTAACAGCAAATTTTCGCTGCAGTTTCACATATTTTATTTGTTGCAGACGAAACGTTGAAATTTGTCACAAATTAATGCCAGGCGAATTTATTCGCCCATCACTAGCCACAATCGGTGTGTGGGGGAAGAATGCACTTAGGGGTCCGTTTACTAAAGCACGATAAATTTGACGATATGTTTCCGCATGTTATAACTGCGAATATTTTTCCACCAGAATATTTGCAGCGACTAAGTTTACAAAACAGCGATGCGCTCAGAAGTCATTGCGATTACTTGCGGTAACTACGCTGATGAACTAGCTTAGGTTAACGATAATTTTAGCGAGTTACGAATTTTCTGGTGACAAATTAAGTTTGCAAATTAAGTCTTGATTTATGGCATTTATTATGGCATGATTCATGGCCAGATATGTATCTTCAAAACTTTATAGATATTATCAACAACACAGTAAACAGATTTCACCCAATCAAACATTTATGCATTAGTGATTGGTGAATTTGGGGCATTCCACTTCGCCAAAAAATTTGCAAATTTAGCGGGAAATTAGCAAAACTGGTGAATTTTCACTGCAGTTTCGCGAATTTATTTATTTATTATCCCAGCTTTGCGCCCTAGGCACATGCCTACTCTGCCTAATTTTGTCTTTCGTACATTTCGCTGTTTAGTAAACCAGGCATTAATGTGTATGTAGCGTTATATTCAGCAAATGCAATAACTGGCGAAAACATATTCTTGCTCAAGAAAATGTGAAAACATATTTGCCGACAAATTTGTCTATATTTTGTGTGCATATTTTTACCGCGTTTTAGTAAACGGACCCCTGCTGGCCCAGTCTGACCCTGACAATGTATGACCAGCTTAATTTAGTAAAAAGACCCAGTCAAGCAAGGAACAGGTATACATACATATAAATCACCTAAAACAATACTGGAATTCATAATGGTCAGACTAAATGGACCAGTGCAGATAACATACAGATTGGATACAAGTAAGAGAAGAGAGTTTGATAATCATATACTTTAATTACTGTACTAGTATTCCCACTTAAAAATGACCCCGTGTTAAAAGGGAATGTTAACACCAATATTGAATCTGTATGGTTTTCAACTAAGCCCTCCTCTTAATTAACAAGAACTTGTGCCGTTTCTGCCCTGTGCTGCTGAACCAGAAAAGGTTAAACTTCCCCTTTCCCTGCCTCTTCCCAATAAAAGCAGCCATGCTGTGAACTGTCTGATCTGTGTTTTTTCAGCTAATATGGTCACAAATACTCACATAGTTTTCCCTGCCAGGAATGAGGTCATGTGTATGTGCTTAAGGAGTTGCATATTGTCCGGTACCAGAGAACCTGGCATAATTATTTTCTGTGTTACGTCTTTTGAGTATAATGTAAAACTCCTTTAAATGATTAAGGTCACTGAGATGCTATTGTGTAGCCACATTAACAACAGTTTATTGCACATTACAAAATGTCCATGCAGGCAGGGGCGCTTCGCCAATGAGGCGAGTTGAGGCTGTCACCTTAGGCGGCAGCGCCCCACTAGGTACCAGGGGCGGCAAAAATGCCGCTCCTGGTATTTTTTTAGCCAAATTTCCAGTTTTCCAACCGGAAAATCTGCTCTTCTAGCGCAGAGAGCGCAGTTAGGCTCTCTGCGCTAGCATACTGGCTCTCTCTGGACCCCCTCAGGTGCAAAAAGGTAAGTGCACGGGGGAGGGGGGCGGCAGAACCTGCTGCTGCCTCAGACGGTGGAGGGGCCAGGATCACCCCTGCATGCAGGTAAAGGAGACATAAGGCTATGATACACATTGAGGTTTGATCTCCATTCTCTACTACTCCATCATTTGACATACACTGGAATGGCACTTGCCATAAATATCACAGATCAAGCCTCAAAACTGTAAAAATTTCATGTGGGCCCCTGCCAAAATCACTATCTGCCCTTTGTTCCTTCCTCCATTCCCCAGCCTTCCCTTATCCCTACTATTTCTCTCCTGTGCATGTTTGTCATTCAGTATTTTTTCTATTCACCCATAGTCTGTAACATGAGTGATCTGTGTATTTGCCCCTCCATGATGCTCCTTCTTTTTAAGTAAAATGTCTAAGTAGTGGTCTTTCCTTATGTAAGGGATTCTTGATATACAGGATCAGAGTAAAAGACAAAATGTTTGCGTGCAGACACCTTCAATGCATTCTATTGAAGCTCATATAAAAACAATATAAAGTAAAAGTAATGTAAAGTTTTAACAATGCAAGTGCCTGTCAATTTCAATTAAGATGCAATGTGTCCATTCCTCATAAACCAGCCAGGCAATCAGAAGGAATTCCCCTTGGAAATTTGATAGAATTGACCGCGAGTAAATGGAAAGCTCATAACTTGATATTAGCGCTAACACTGGGGCAAACAGGAGAACCGTTAGAGGATCAAATTAAATGATATTTAATTAAACCCATTAAAGATACAAATACCTGTGTCATCTATAGCTCTGTAATGCCGTCCTTCCTTTGTTGTTACTCTGATGACACATTAACAAGCAGGGGCAGCATCCATAGTACAAAGCATTGTATTAGATCATAAATCATCAAATGTGCACAACAAAGAGGCCTAGTTATTAAAATTTTAATTTGTGGATTTAAATTTGAATAAACAAATTCAAAGGTTTGCTTATTTATTCAAAAATTTGAATCTACAAAACTTGATCCAATAAAACCATGAAAAAAATTCCAATGCATTGAATCCATTGTCTATGCATAATTCCAATGTGTCTCCCAACTCTTAATAATAACAATAATATGAAAAATGGAAAAACAAAATCTCTTATGTTTTGCCGAGGACAACTCCCGTGATGTCAGCAACTTTTGGATGCTGAATTTTTAAATATGAATTTGAGTAAATCTCTAAAATCTAAAACACTAATTCAAATGTGTGATTTGTAACAAAAAAAAAAACCCCAAAATTTTGAATTCAAAAGTTAGTAAATTAAATTAGGGTTGCCACCTTTTCGCCCCGGCAGGGGGCGTCCGTGATGCGGAGGAGGTGGGACTATGATGCAGTGATCGCTGATTCGCCGGCCGTCACTTCAATTATAGGAAATTCTGACGGGTATTCCTAATTTGGAAAACCGGCCAGGCAGTTTTGACCCGGCAGCCCTTCAAAAAACCGGGCTGTCCAGGTCAAAACCAGGCAGGTGGCAACCCTAACTAGCAGCAACTCATACAGCATGGGCCACGTCATTGTACTCCATTGTAAAAGTGCAATAAGTACCGCCTTAGGGCACAAAAAAAAAGAAAATGGATTTATTTTCTCCACCATTGTAAATGAGCCCTTGCATGTATACTACCAGTGAAAGTTTGTATAAAAGAGATATTCCCTGAGACAAAGATGTTTATCTAGTATCACACTTCAAATTAACTCAATTCCTTAAAAAACATAAGATGGTTGGAAAGTTATAGTCCTTATGTGGAAATGTCTAACCCTCTGACAGGCTCTTACACGTGTTACATGCAAAACACTGCCTGTCAGTTTAATTCCTTATCTTTTTAAAAATATCACACGTCTGCATGACAGCTAACCTTGTAAAATAGGGTTTTACTCACGTTTAAATGGAACGCTCAGTAATGCTATGAGTAGAGTGTATTATTCACTAGTAGTTATTTACACAGGTTTGTTATATATCTGTTTACTGAAACCAGCGCTGTTTACTTTCAAAACGTTGTGCAGATTACGTAGGGTTAAAGGAAAACTATACGCCCAAAATGAATACTTAAGCAACAGATAGTTTATATCCTATTAAAGAATCTTAGCAAACTGTTATATATATTTAAGTAAAAATTTCCCTTTAATATATTTTTTATATTTTTGTGATGGTCTGTGTGCTGTCTCAGAAATCACCAGACCAGAAATACTGCAGCTCTAATTGTAACAGGAAGAAACAGGAAGACGTGTGGACAGCAAAAGAAAGTTAATTGGCTCATGTGACCTGACATATGCAGTATGGTTTGTTTGTGTGCACCATGAATCCTAGTATCCCCGGGATGGCCCTTAATTTTCTATTTAGGATTACCCAATGTCACATCCTAATAAAAAGTATATTATTATGAAAGCAGAGTTTTACATATGAGCTGTTATATGCAATACATTTTTATAGACACCTACTTTGTTTGGGGGTATAGTTTTCCTTTGACACGGGACATTTTGACCAATTCTACCTCCTATTTCTGAAGGCATTGGAGCTGCTTTCCCATGATTCTCAGCCAGATGAATTGGCAATAAGGATCAGCAAAAACACTTGGATTTCTGTTTGAAATTAACTGACCCTTTGCACAATTCCTTATGAATATATTAAAGACCTGTAAGACTTGAGGGTTCATTTGCTATGGCTAGGCACAATAATCATTTGCTCCTGCAGAATAGGACCAATGTAAAACAAGCAGATCACTAGGGAGCCCCATCATATATATTTGCCTTAAGCAGGTCATAGTTAGAGGGTTCCCTACTAGCCCCAAATGATCCATATGCAAATAATTTAATTCATGCTGCATCCTCTGGCATGTGTTCTTCCTGCGTTACCCTTCTGTGAAATGCATACAAAACCCACCGAAACATAAATGTGTAAGAACCCTAATGGTGAAAATCATTGCTTCCCCTTAGTCAGATGCAAAACTTGTGGGGGTTTTAACTGTAGGTATGTTTTTTTCACTCCAGTTATAAATTAAACCTATTGTTTTATGTGCTGATTTATTATTGCACTTACAGTACATTATATTTTCAATAGTAGAATACAATACGTTTCCTTCTAGAATTCCCTGTTGAGCGCAGATGGTATAGAGATGATCTCAGTGTCTGTACTCATATACAGTATAAATGCTTTTAGAGATCGCTTGCTATATTTTAATCCACAGTTCGCCAATAATTGGATGTTATTTAACCATAAAGTATAGATACATATGGTGCCTCAATACAGCATATGTCATTGTGTTTTATCTGGATGTATTTTATTGCACTATGCAGAGCAGATTTGATTGTTTTCATCTATGAATCTGTCATACAATATAGTGAAGGGAAAGCAATGGTAGAAATTAAAAAAAAAAAAAATTCTTCAGTATGTCTATACTGGGATTTAAGGTTGACAAAGCATGGGGCAAGGTAGGCAAGATCTTCCCAGTAGTGATGGGTGAATTCATTTGCCAGGCGCGAGTTTGCAGCAAATTCCTGCGAAACCGCTGCGAAAATTCGTGGCGAATTTTGCGGGAATTATTCGGCGAAGCAAAACGCCCCTAATTTGCCAATCACTATTCAATTTAGCAATGAAGTTTTAATTATAATTATGTTTTTTCCCTGACAATGTTTAGTTTAACTATGCTGTTGTTTAATTTCATTTAGCACCAATCTATGCGAGCACCTATAGATGTAAATACACTATAAAAGAATATAACATGTATAAAAATGCTTCAGTATAAAGTACCTGGGTATGAAAAATACAATGCCACATGTTTAGCAAGAATGTAAATGAATAAACCTTTATCTAATTGTATTAAACAAACCACATCAATGTGCAACTAAAGGCACAAGATCCCCGTTAAAACTAATCTCTAAACACCATACTGAATTGTATCAAAGTACATTTTAAGTACCAATAAATAGGCATCAACATAACATACCCTTTATAACCCTTTGCAACATGGTGGATATGGCTAAACATGTCTCTATGGAGGATGCATTGCAAACGTTTTATTCTGCTAAATGTGACCCTAGTTCTTTATTATATGCTGTAAAATATAGGTTGGGACCTGGGTTTTTTTTCGGATAATGGATCTTCCCATAATTTGGATCTCCAATCCATACCTTATGTCTACTAGAAAATCACGTAAACATTAAATAAGCCTAACAGGCAGGTTTTGCTTCCAACAAGGATTAATTATATCTTAGTTTGGATCAAGTAGCAGGTACTGTATTAGTATTTTAGAGAAAAATATTTTTTTTAAAAATAAATTTGACTTATTTGGATAAAATGGAGTCAATGGGAGATGGCCTGTCTGTAATTCAGAGCTTTATGGATAACGGGTTTCTGGATAATGGATCCCACACTTGTACAGCAGGATTTTGTTCATTGTAGCAAAAATAAAATTAAAGGTAGGTTGGTAAATGTTATGGCATTTTTTAGTTTAGTCCAGGTAATATGAAACTGGATGAAAGAAAATGTCCCTCCTACTGTCTAAAAAAATCATATACAGTAACGGGATTCGTTATTCAGAAACCCGTTAACCAGAAAGCTCCAAATTACAGAAAGGCCGTCTCCCATAGACTCCATTTTATCCAAATAATCCAAATGTTTTTTTAAAAAAAATCTTTTTCTCTGTAATAATAAAACTGGACATTGTTCTTGATCCAAACTAAAATATAATTAATCCTTATTGTAGGTAAAACCAGCCTATTGGGGTTATTTAATTTTTTTTGATTTTACATAATGTTTATATGATTTTCTATTAGACTTAAGGAATGAAGATCAGAAATTACAGAAAGATCCATTATCCAGAAAGCCCCAGGTCCAGAGCATTCTGGATAATAGGTCCCAGACCTGTATATGATTGAGTTATATTGGCCACTGGTGAACCCACTCATACATATTTTTCTGACCATTAACTTACTAAATCAAATCAGGAGATATTGATAAACAGACATTTGGAAATTACAATTTTGTAGTTTTCGATCTGGGACCGTCAGTGAATTGTTCCAGGACTGAATAGGGTGTTGGTCTAACAGTGTTGATAACCAGGTGCTCTGGGTGAGTCTTTGGCATCTGGTCGGTAAATTAGTTCCAATGTGTAATAATTACTCCAATCCCGTTACAACCATAACGACATAACAATGGTGGTGCAAAGAATACATTTCTTACAGTTTCATTTGCCATTCACATATAATTACCAGTTGCATACCCATCTGTCTGGTTTAGCTGCAATACTGTAATAAAATAAGTAGTCTTGGTCATATCCTCCATGGTCCTTTATACATCATTGCTTTATGCTATTAATTTGCCAGCATTGCTGCTGTTATTATGAAAGTACAGGTATGGGATCCATTATCTAGAAACCCATTATCCAGAAAGCTTTGAATTATGGGAAGGCAAATCAATTATATATAAACAAATAATTAATTGGGGTGCTGTATCTGTAAACAATATATTTTGTATGTGACCTAAATTCAGTTTTATTTTAGATTACAACCTCTTTTGGGCAGGACCCTCTTTACTCCTTGTATTGGTTATTGGTGTTTTTTGTGTTTAATGTGTACACCCATTTATTGCACAACACTGCGGAACATCTTGGCGTTTTATCAATACAGGTATGAGATCTGTTATCCTGAAACCCATTATGCTGAAAGCTCTAAATTATGGAGTCACCTCCTATAGACTCCATTTTAATCAAATAATTGAAAAAATTTAAAATGTATTTAAAATGAATGAACTTCTTTTTCTCTGCAATAATAAAACAGTACCTTGTACTTTATCCTAAGATATAAGAAATCCTTATTGGAAGCAAAACAATTCTATTGAGTTGAATAAGTCTCCTATAGACTACATTTTTTAAAATAATTAAACATTTTTTTCTCTGTAATAATAAAACAGTACCTTGCACTTGAACCCAACTGAAATATAATTAATCCTTATTGGATACAGAACAATCCTAATCGGTTTCAGTAATGATTAAATGATAGATATGAAGCAAAGGGATGGGTGAATTTGCCCCGTTTTGTTTCGCCAAAAATTCACTGTCGGCGGTATGTCGTAGATAGCCATTAAAGTCTATGGGCGACAAAATGTTGATGTGCGGCTAGATTTTTTTGACGCACGTCTTTTTTTTTGACGCCATACAAGTATGTGCGTCATTTCCGCAGCGAAACAAGGTGAAAAAATTTGCCCATCCCTAATGAAGCAACTTACCTACCAACTTACCGCCATAGGACTGCGCCTTTGAAGCCTCGCTACAAATCCCAGCTTGATGGACACCCAATTTAAGGAAATATTAAGGAAATATCCCTTACCTGGAAAACCCCAGGTCCCAAGCTTTCTGGACATGTCCTATACCTGTATACATTCCAGTGAAATTCTAGCACATTATGCTTGCAGTGGCATATTTTGCTAATTTTTTTCACTTTTCACACTCCCTTAGAGGTTATAGCTGACCTTTTTTATCCCTGGTATTACTGTTCCTTTAATGCACTGCATTTTTAAGATTATTAAATGAAAAAATAAAAACTGACTATCATGCCAATGATCAGAAATTGGATCTTTTTAGTGACCCAAAACGATCTTGGTTATTTATAATTATATTAACTGAACTATCATGAATGCCATTTCTTTCCCTGTCCTTTTCATTCCCATTGTTTGTGCAGCAAATGAAAGAATACAACTGATTACTGAGTATTTTAAGGTCACGTCCTTGTAATGAAAAAAAAGGGCCATTTTAATCTGTCCATGTGAAGCACAATAAGCGTATGTGACAGTAGTAAATGATTTAACTTGTACAGATTAAACGGGTCAAACATATGGCTTTGGGATTCAGGCAATACACAGAACTAGTTCTCTATGTAACAGTCTTGGCCCAGAACCAACACAGCTTACAAGTTAAAAAACTAGGGGGTTTCTCTGCATTTCATAAGTGCCATTTAGTGTTATGACAGTATTCCCTTTAGTTTCAGTATTATGGTTAGAACTGAGTCTGTAACTAATTACTAGTTTGGGAGCCTTGGGAGGCTGTTTGTATGCTGTGAGGGGTGTTTCTCAAAATATAGTTTTCAGTTTTGTGTCCTTGGAGAGCAGTGTGTTGTTGATGATACTTTTCAGTTGGGGTAGACTAAGGCTATGGGCTGTGACTAGAAGCATCTGGCCAGGCTGCGTTCTGTAGGCACAAGCTCATGGGACTTCCTCAGCCTGTTCCAAATCTCTGCCTGACACATTGACCCTATTCCACTGTGTGGAAAAAAAAAGTAACGTGGGGCCTTTTTTTTTAAAATAACATACATTTGACTGACAACCAAAATCCCAGAATTTAAGTGTGCCTCGGATATCAGATGGAAATCGGAACAAAGAACTTGATAGACCCACTATGAACTACCTGTTGTCAAATACCCTTTTACAAACATGCAGCCCAGGTCTTAACTGAGTGTGTGTAGCGAGCAATATTATAAACACATATTTATAAATCAGAGCTGTGCAATAAATTGGTGTATACATTGATCATACAGATTACATACGAAAAAAAACAATAAACCAGGCATGTCCAACGTCAGGCCCACGGGCCAATTGCGGCCCAATTTCAAATTTATCAATTTACACGATTATTTCACGAATCATGTGTCTAAATATTACAGCTACGCGGTTCCTTGTTTAAATGCGGCGCGGAGAATAAGTCCAAACAGACTCCACTTCCGAAACGCAGTGTACGCGTCCATCTCAAGGAGTGAATGATCCTGATCATAAGCTAGCTACCTCGGAATTCATGTCAAGCTGAATGGTTGGCCCAAAGCACAGGATAAGGTTTACAGATTAAGCGGAGCTCACCCATGCAGCAGCGCAGCGTCTCTCCCTCCAGTAGCAGCTCTCGCGGGATTCCGGCCACTTCAGTCCGGAGTTACACTGCCACAGAAATTCACCCGCTGTACGGAGCTGAGCGAAGCACTCACAAGAGACGTATGTTTCTTAGTAGAGATGCGGCTTTATTGGGCACACCATGTGAACATTTTCAGTGGGTTTGAGAGGAAACCTACGCGTTTCGTGCCCTTGGGGCATTGTCACCTCACCAAATCTGGCCCTTGTTGCAAAAAGTTTGGAAAACCCTGCAATAAACGATAGACGAGGTAAAGGAGCCCCAGCCTAAAAGAGCTTACCAAAGTAAAATGTTTGCCCACATCTAGTAACCCACAGCGACCTATCAGATGTTTGCTAACTGCTGATTGGTGGTTGCTATGGGTTACTAAACAAGTGGCAAAAAGACCATTTGTTGCATAGACTAGTGGGATAACTGCAAAGCAAAACAGTTTATAGGGAGCACCCTGGTAAAACTACTCACAGTGTTTATCTGCAAAGCATGGAGCACCATGTAGAGTATTTTATGTAAAATCCAGTATTTATTTAATCCATTTAAAATTCAATACAAAAGAACGCCATGTGTATATAGAAACATGATGGTTCTATATACACATGGTGTTCTTTTGTATTGAATTTTAAGTGGATTATATAAATACTGGATTTTACATAAAATACACATGTGCAGCTTTGCAGATGAAAGTGTTTATGGCCCCTTCAGTCCTTGGGAAAGATGAGTTGCTCTTGCTCCTGGAAACAAGATTGTGGGAAAGAAACCACCAGAAAATTTGTGAAACTCATTGAAGTCAATGAGCTGTTTTTCAGAAGAACTTTTTTCATGACTACTTTTCTTATGCAAAATACATTAGAGTCTATGGGCATTTTCTAGTGGCACAACATTTCTGCAGTGACTTTTTTTGCAACAACTTTTTCTATCTATGGGTCTTTTCTGTGGCAATATTTGGGGGTGGTTTTGCCACAATAATTGCAGGTGGCAAAATGTGGAATATTGCTGCAAATTCAAGCCTGGACAAAAATCTGTCTGATAATGACCAGATTTTGTATATAAACATATATATATTTAAACTGTACTTAAGCCTGGGTCCCTCACTAGGCTTTCTTTATTCCTGGGCTCCCCTGCAGCAATTGTGTGTTGATATGTCGTGTTGCCTCTGCTCCTAGAAACAAATGAAAAGAAAAACTAGCATAATATCAGTGATAGGCAGGACATGTCTAGGGATCTTCCAAGATCTACAGGTGGATATTCTGTCACGTTGTTATGGACAGCGTTGTTTGTTGTTTGTTCATGTTTCAAATCCCCATGTCGAAAAAAGAAAGTGAACAGTAATAATTAAGCAGCAATCCCAAAAGGACAGCGATGCCCAGTTCTGAGGGGAATATTATGATTACAGGCTAATAGGAAAAGTTTGAACAAGACTACAACACTGAAAGAAACTAGACAACAGAAAGATATTTTGTTTTGTTGCTGTATAATGACTTTTTTCTGGACACAGATTTGAAGGACTTCATTTGGTATTGCTGTGAGATATCATATGATACTCTGTACAGAAAAGACTGATGATGATGAACATCCTTCAGAACCCTTAGTACAGCCATACTTCTTCATACTGATCACCTATTTTTTATAGCACTATAAATATAGTATTAAAGGAGACATTTTGTGTAAAAAAATAAGAACGTACCAATACTCATTTAGATTTAGAAGAATTGTGCTTAAAAAAGTAGTGTTTCAGGCTGATTTATTGAATATTTCTGCAAAAACCCTAATAATCCCTCCCTTCTCTTCCACTTCCTGCTCTCTGAATTCCCAGGCTGTGCAGGGGAGCTGGTGGCACTCAGCTCACTACACTGTAAGGACAGCAGATAGCAGGACCTGATTGGGAACTGAAGCCTGTCTTTGCTTGTGTGACTGCAGGGCTGTGATTGGCTGCCCCCCTCCTACTGTGCTTCTGGCAGGGACCATTAGGACATGCCCACTCCTCATTTGAAACAGGGACCAGTAAACATCTATAGGGAGCACCAATAAAGGGGCTATTTTTAAAGATAATATACATTTTTAGCACCATGTAAAAGCAACACCATATATTACTCATAATTGCCTACAAAATTAGGGTTTTTTCATTTTTCCTATATGTCTCCTTTAAAAAAAAGCAAACAAAACTATATAATGTAAAAGGAGAATGAATAACCAAGTGACACTGATGTCTTCCCTGCTGGGCTTCACAAAATGCACTTGCCTGGGCTACTGTTTACTAACGCTGCTCCGCCATCTTTTTCCGGTCTTCCAGGAATCCTCCATTGGGCTTGAGCGAGTGCTTGTGCATTACATAAAGTTTTCTGAGATTTCTCTACTGCACATGTACCATACTAAAGCAAGCACAAGTGCCAAAGGAAAATGGTGGTGTGGCACTCAGCTAAGTGATGTCCTCAGTTATAATCAATGTTTAGTGATGTCATTTTTGTCACATGACTCACTGAAACTTGTGCTTTATAATAAATAATGTACTTTCTGTTGTAACATACAGTATGAGGCTAATAGAAGTCACTTTGGAGTTCCATGATCTATAAAAGCACCCAGCCTTTGGCCTCATGCATTAATATGGTCGTGGAACTCCTTGATGACTTCATTATATTTTACAATAGGCGGGTACATTATTCACAATATATAATACACAAGAGTCACGGATATCCTGTATATTATATCAATGTAAATGGTGCTTAGTGATGTCAAATAAAATTAGTAATATTATTTCTGTCACACGATGCACTGGAATTTGCTTATTATGATAAACAATGTACCTTCTTTTAGAAAATGTGAGGATATATAAAAGTCATTTGGAAGTTCCTTGACTTTGGAGTCCTACTCCATGATGATCTCAAAATGAAGGGTCTTCTAAACATCATTGACCTTAAAGGGACGGTTCACTTTTAATTTAACTTTCAGTATGTTATAGAATGTCCTATTCCTAGCAACTTTGCATTTGGTCTTTTTTTTAAATAGTTTTTTAATTCTTTGCTTTCTTCTTTCCAGACAGCCAAATCTTTCCAGACAGCCAAATAAATTTAAGTTATTTTGTGAGCGTACAATTGTATTATTGTTATAACTGTTTTCTGACATCTTTTTATTAAGGCCCTCTCCTGTTTATTGTTCAGCCTATCATTCAAATTGCTGCCTGGTTGGTGAGGTACACAAGACCTACAAACCAGATAGCTCCTGAAATTCAAAACCAGAAGAAATAAAAAGAGAAACCCAATGGCAAATTGTCTAAGAATATCAATCTCTATAGCATACTAAAATGTAATTGAAAGGCGAACCACCCTTTTAACATAGTTTACCTCCATAACATGAAAGATTAATGACCTCATACACCTAGTATGCCAGAGATACTTTAAGGAGGGTTAATAAGTGGTGAAAAACACGTAACCAGTGAGATTAAACCAATATATCATTTTTACACAACAGAAAAAATGAATCCTTTAGTATGCTGGCAAGTATACTAACTACAAGAAAAGAAGGCAAAAGCATATCTACATTTGTGCATATCACTTGGGAACTATAGTCTTGAGCAAACAAAGGAACCGGTGAATGAAAGTAGCTTAGCAACACAGCAAATCCATTATCAACAGTTCATTTCTATCCGGCAGTAGCAGGGTCCTGACCCCACCAATTAAAAAATTCAAATAACAGAAAAAGAAATGAAGTATTTAATACCGATTACCGGTTTCTCAGTCAGCACTGAAAAGCTTAAAACTGTGATGCACAACAGCCCATTGGCCGTTGTCAACCAACCATTGGAACCAAATTATCCTTTGAAAGCCAACATAGATGCCTTATGGGATACAGAAGGGTTTGGGATTTAGTAGCTGTCAGTGAATGAAGTGAGACCTCATTCTTCTAGAGTCTAGAAAAACCCTCAGACCAAAGTAAATGGTATCAGAATGTTCATTATAAATAGTGAATATGCTATACTTGAAGGAGTAGTTAGAGGGATCCTTCTTTACCCATAAACATACAGGTAAACTGTATAAATTCACTGACTGCCTTGTACTTGTGTGTTTATCCGTTCTAAGAAAGCAGAATAGTAGTGATGGGCGAATTTATTTGCCAGGCACAAATTTGTGGCTAATTTGTGTGATTCGCCGTTGGTGAATAAATTCGCAAAACGCCCGTGAAAATTCGCTGGCGAAAATTCGCCGGCGTCAAAAAAATGGACGCCGGCATCAAAAACGGTTTGCAAATTTTTCGCTGCTACGAGAATTTTGCTGGAAATTGGTGAATTTTTCGGGGAAGCAAAACGGTGCAAATTCGCCCATCACTACAGAATAGTGATGGGCGAAGTAATTCGGCAGCCACAAATTCGCATTGAATTTCCACGTTTCACCGCCAGTGAAAACACGTCAAAATTATTCAGACGCCCTCTGACTTTAATGCATGTGGACAAAATAGCCGCACGTATATAAATTGTCGCTCATGTCAAAATTAACATGCGTCAAAATTATTTTGACGACCATTAACTTCAATGCGTTTGAGAATTTTTCGCCATTTCACAAATTTTTCGGTAAATTCTGTAAATTTTTTAAGAGAAGCGAAACAGCACAGATTCGCCAATCACTAAAGCAGAACAGTCTATGGGTAAACATTCAGTATACAACAAAGAAACAAATTGCCACAGTTATATTATTATCAGTGTACCCCAATTGAAGAGGGCTGGCAACAGACATATTACGCTATTATTGTTGACTCTTTGATACCTGGGGTCCTAAAGTGACTTTGTAAGATAGACTAAATGAAATTGTCCCTCTTTCAATCACTGCTTGATGCATTTCTATGAAGGTTATTGATCCTAATATCAAGGAAAATATGAGAATAAGTGTTTCAATATTGTTTTGAAAGAGCAAAGCTCTTTCTAATTGTGCCTATAAAAATAAATGTCACTCATTTGTCTTTTTAGATAAAATGCTGAATGCAGTTTGACTATATGATGTTTGTGCATTTCCTGGGCTTTTAGGTTCTGTAGACTGTAAGATAATACATAAATATATCCAAAATGTAGAAAGCATATTAAGGTACACACAAAATCAATGCATTGCTTTGTATCAGTAGACATTGTGGCCCATTAGAAAGTATCTTTAATAACAAAGTTTTACAGTCAGCACAAAGTTTATTTTGTATGAAGAGTCTGTGTTTTTCGATGCGACAACAAGCAAAAATGAAATAAAACTATAAACTGCATACTGATCTAGGATTCACCCCCTTTGTTTATACATATTTACTGGTAAATACTGGATGTGTATGTTCTTTAGGATATATATGAACAGCAAAGGTTTATAGAGCAGATGGGATCAGGGGATCAGGTAAAATGATAATTTATTCATAGTTGTTTATACGTGTTCATATCATAGTGTGGTTTGGCTTGACACATGATAAATTGCTTAAGAGGTAGGTCATTTGAGAGGTGTCCTTTCACAGGGTGCAAATGAACATCAAAGTCTATCAAAGTTACTATACATTATAGCTTATCATTATTAACTGAAACACAGTTAAAATGAATGGTGAGTGTACTTAACAGGGGCCATCACAGTATTGCCATTTGATTTTGGTGAAGAACTTAATTCATTTTGCCATTTCTGATGCAAATGTTTGACAATAGTATTGCACTGATCTTTTCTACTGATTCTTAAAATGCACTGGTGACTAAAATATGATGCATTTATTACTTATCAGTAATAATAATACTGTGGTTAAAAGTAAGTAACATTTTCTAAAGATGATTTGCCACATGGCAAAGTAAATTGTTTTACAAAATGAGGAGATATAAATAATATTGGTCGAATCAGAAGTGATGGTTGTCCACCAAAGCAGCTCTGTTCCTTCTAGATAATGAAATTGACAAAATAGTCAAAAGGCTTGTTCTATATTTTGGTGAATTTCATTAATAAGCCTGGGGTTAAACCAGGAACTTGGTGCAGACAGCTAAGTCCCTGGTTCACTCCTATGGCTATCCTTGTAATTGCTAGTAAGCATGGCTTGTTAACCTGTAGCCAATCTGGCCACAGGTGATCTGAGTAAGCCAAAGGTGGCTGCTATAGGCAGAAGAGTGAGCCAAGACCAGGACCTTGGGGTTTGCCCTTGATTGTAGGATTCCATACGTTACATTATACTGGACCTCATAGTCAGGGTCACAGGCCAATGTCAAACCAAACAGATTTGCAGTACAGTAATGGGATCCAGCAGAATAGTCAAAGAACAGGCATAGGTAGGTACAGGCAGCAGAACAGCAAGGGTCAAGGTCAGGTAGTGGTCAATAAACTATTGACACATAATATAGCACATCCAGGAACTATGGAACATAGACCTATACTGGACATGAGTCAGAGCAGAGTAGGCAGTTTTATAGCCAGACAAATCGCTTAGACAGATCACCTGTGTCTAGATTGGCAACAGGTAAACGAACCATGCCTACTTGCAATTACAAAGCATAGCCATGGCCTTATCTGTCTGCTCGCATAGAGCATTGGTATTGCAGACAGCACAGGAACTCCATGTTCCTGGTTCAACTCCAGGCAGGTTATCACAATAACGTCTTGACAGCCTCCCTCCCTTCAAAGCTGCTTTGCAAGTTCTCATGGTGCCATTAGATGCACTTTGGTAAGTATATGCTCAGGCTATAAGTATTTCCATATTTCTTAATTTGCATGATGCTGTTGCTTTTAAATGCAATCTGGTTTAATTGTTTTGGGGTCCTAATATGTTGCAGTTTAGTTAATAATGTTATATAAAGCCAATAATGGCATATTAAAAATATAAATGCATTCCATTTCCAAACTATACATGTTTCATTTCTTATTTTAAAGCGCTTCATGAGATTGACATTTTCCCTTGTACTGTTTCAGCCCACAGACATTTAATGCAACTTCTTGTGAGGCCAGAATTCCACACCCTAGTGCATTTAACAGGTCATAGTCAGTACAGTAATTTTAAATGTCTTTCATTCAGCCCTTTGCCATCTTCAATTATACCTTTCCAACCTACTATTTGGGTAATTTTCTGCTGTCTGAAGTCTCTCCACCGTTGTTCTCTATTGCGCAGCATGACAAATTACCCATCAAGCCATATCTTTTCAGCCCAGAACTGTGTAATAACACAAAGTCATGACATTATCACACATTGTGCACTTTATTTCCTTACAGTTCATTCAACTGTGTCATTTTATTTTCCTGCCTTCGTTTATCACTATGAAGATGAAGCTTTCAGTCCCCCAAATGCAAATGATTAACTGATTTTGAAAACAGAAAATGCCTTCATGACGGTAAAAAGAAGAATAACAGCGGGAAAGCATTAAAAACATACCAAATACACGCTGCAAATATTCAGTTGTTTGGAGTTTATTTGCTAAACTATATTGAGACATAATGAAAAAAATAATTCTGCTAAACACGAATAGTTTTATACTGACCTAGAACACATAAAGTGATAAAAGAAAGCATTTGATTGTTTTTTATATGTTGCAGTATGGGGAAACATTTTCAGCGGCTATTTTAAATATTCTCTATGTTTCTCATTCTGTTAGTATGGGATAGTAAACACAGTTATTAAAATATGTGCCTGCTTAATTCAGAAACAAAGTTATAAGCTATAAAATAATGACTTTGTTCTGCAAGCACAATGGCCTTCTGTTTTTTTCCTTTCATCTTAAATAAATATATAACAGGTGGCAAAAGAGTAAAGGATCGGGGAATAACTAGCTAATGCGTTTTAATGCAACCTGATAAAAAAGTCTATTGAACCAACAGATATTTATATACATCTTTCAATCTCCTAGGTTTTTTCTGAGTAGCTGGAAAACACAGACTGAGGGAAATAAGCACTTTGGGATGTTAACTAAATGGACAATAAACTTTTATTAGAGTGAAAGCTCTGTACTTTTTATGTTGATGCATACGAATTGCAAAGAGAGATTTAGACAGTTATGTCCAACTATGGTTGTCAAGGCCAAATGCTGTACAGTTGGCAGTTGAGACCACCATGCAGTGAACAAAGACCCTAAGGTATCATGAAGTGGGGGGGTCTGATTCCAGGGTGTACAACTAAAATACCTGTACTAATGGATGGTCTAATGTTCAGAGTACCCCCCACAGCCCTTGTTTAGTCATGAGTACAGGACTTCAGATACTGAAAAATGTGATTGTACTACAGGTCAAAGGTACCTTGATGCACCTAACATTGACCATGTTCCAAAAGCATAGCCAAAAATGAAAGCACTCTTCACCATTGTATGTAACTTAATAAAAGACCAAAAAAATTATAGGTATCAATTATAGGTATCAAAAGCAATGGGCGGTTCAGTATACTGCATTTTATTAGGCATGGTCTAAGCATGTTTAGAGGTTATGGTGTGGTATATATTTGCAATTTATTTTCCAGTCATTCAAAAGGCCATCTATTAAGAAGCATTTACACTTTAAAAAATACCTTTCCATAGCAATTAACATGGAGTTGTGCTGGGTTCGTTAACATCAAGAATACTATATTGGCCTACTATTACAAGAGAAAAGGAATAAGGCTGTGAAATGTAGAAAATATATTGCTGGGAATGATATTGACAAGCGTTTTTTTATGGACAATGGGTCTTCAACTAATAAAACCCATACATATTAGTATGACATAAGTATATAAAATACTGGGTGAAAAGGTATCTGTATAACTCCTTCCTTTACTGCAGGGGTCCCCAACCTTTTTTACCAGTGAGCCACATTAAAAAATAAAGAGAGTTGGGGAGCAACACAAGCACGCAAAAACTTCTTGGGGTGCCCAATAAGGGCTGTAATTGGCTACTTGGTGACCCCTGTGTGGACTGGCAGACTACAGAAGGCTGTAGTTGACAGTACACCTGGTTTTTATGCAACCAAAACTTGCCTCCAAGCCTGGAATTCAAAAACAAGCACCTGTTTTAAAGCTACTGGGAGCAACATCCAAGGTGTTGGTGAGCAACATGTTGCTCGCGAGCTACTGGTTGGGGATCACTGCTTTACTGGAAATCAGCAGATGGAGACTGCAGGGAAGAAATGTTTCTTACTAGTTAGTTACATTTAGTTAAATTTTTCCTAATGTGCATTTGTTGTAGAATTATCCATACAGGTGTTCCAGATCCCTGACTTGAAAATAATATGCTTGTTCTTCTGTAAATTGCGTGGAGTAAGAATTCCAGACATAAATCCTTTATTACAGGTATCCTAGCGTGGTATGGCGGAGCTCACCCAGACACCGCAACTCTTGTGGTCGCTGCTATCGCGAGATCCCGGTCTCTTCCTGGCCGGCTTCTGTAACTCATGAATGACCTCGCTTGTATGCGCTGATCCAATACAGGAAAGACGTGTGTAATATCGATACTGGCTTCTTTATTGGGCACACAAAATTAAATTACAGCAGTGGGGTGCAAACTAACGCGTTTCGTGCCAGAAACTCGGCACTTCCTCTGAGGATATTATACACGTCTCTCCTGTATTGGATCAGCGTGTACATGTAGGTTTCTGGGTCATAAAAAAATACACCAATAGTCATGCTCTACAGCAGGTGTCCCCAACCTTTTTTATCCATGAACCACATTCAAATGTAAAAAGAATTAGAGAGCAACACAAGCACACAAAAAAATAACTTTGGGTGCCAAATAAGGGCTATAATTGGTTATTTGGTAGCTCCTATGTGGACTGGCAACTTACAAGAGGCTCTACTTGGCACTATACTTAATTTGTATGCAATTAAAACTTGCTTCCAAGCCTGGAATTAAAAAATAAGCACCTGCTTTGAGGACACTGAGAGCAACATTCAAGGGGTTAAAGAGCAACATGTTACTCACGAGCTACTGGTTGGGGATCACTGCTCTACAGGATGCTCTGGAAGTTGGTTCAAAATCCTAGGAAAGTCACTCCTTTAAATTAGATGTCTGTCAACCTTTATTCCTAGAAAAGTAGCATTCTGTCTTTGTATATCGAGGTAGGAGTAAGTGATCTACTTACAATTTATTTAACAAAGCAGTCTAAATTTGGTTTGGTTGTCTACCAATCAAAATGTCCACCAGTTGCTAAAATAGCTCATAATTTCTTCATATCCCTCATATTTTTTGAGGAAATGTAAAATTATTATGTTCACATTTTTTTTTTACATCCTTATTTAAACACTTGATTCAATTGCACAAGGCATACTAGAAATGGGGGCGGGGGCTAGACAGCAACACAAATTATTTTAGTAATCTTAGTTGTTAAGATATGGTAAATATTGGCAGGGTTACTAAAATTCTAAGGGAATTATGTAATAAAAGACACAAAGTTTGCCCAGGAGCAGTAAACCTGACAACCAGCAGGTAGGATTTACTGGTTACCTGTTTAAAAGCAAAAATCTTATTGGTTGCTATGGGTTAATGCTACTGGGCAAATTACGAGGCATGATTATTATGCTGTGTAAAATGAAATTCGCCAGAAAAAATGGTATAAAAAGCTGTGTAAAATAAAAGGTGAAGTTTTCGAGGTGTGTGTAATTTTACGCCGTGCAAACCTCAGATTTGCCGTCGTTATTTTACATTGTTTCCAGCGGAAGTCAATCTCGCATATTTATTATGCTGTATAGAATAAAATTTTCTGAAAAAATGGTGTTAAAAGTTGTGCAAAATGAATGAAGGTGTGTATAATTTTACCTAATGTGAATGCCAGATTTGCCACCATTATTTTACATTGCTTCTGGCAAAAGTTGCTCTAAGAAAAGACGCATAAAAAATGTACGCCGTTTTTTTACACAGCGAAGCCTGGTGGTGTATTATCCCACTGTTTTTTTCACAGCATAATAAATATGCTCCTAGGGAAAAAACATACAAATTTCACGCTGTTTTTTTTACACGTTGAAGCCTGGCGATGTGTGGTGTATTATCCTGCTGTTTTTTACATACATAATAAATATGCCCCTCTGTGCCTTTATTCACATATGGGGGTATATACGGGAATCACAAATAACTATGATCAAAATAGATCAGCTGGGTAAATTTATTATAGATTGAACTAAAGAATCCAGAAGCTTATCCAGCAGTTCACTCTATTTTGCCATTTAGGACACAATTTTGTCAGATTGTGTCTAGGTGACATTCATCTCTGTGAAACAATAGCGCTCAGTGCTGCTTACCCCCAGCTTTTAGTCCACTATCACCCATCTAAAAAATCGAACAATTTGGAACAATTTGTTTCAGCAATGGAAAAAAAAATTGAGAAATCTTAAAATGTCAATAATATTCTACCAATATCCTATTTCTATAACTGCTGGTAAATAACAATGAATCAACCAAAACATGGCATTGTATTTGGCTGCTTTGAGCAGTTGAATTCGCTTCTTTCCTTTAAGTGGTTGAATTTACACCGATTCAGAAAGTGGCTGGAGAACAATGACATTGCAATGAATTTTATGCCAGCTCATTTTCACATTGCTACACATCCTTAGAAATCAGTAAAATGATAAGCAAATGTGCATCTTACTAACTATTGTTAAAGGAAATACAAAAGTGGATAAATCAGCTCCTTAAAGACTTAATACATATGTCAATTTGTTTGACATGGCAGTAAGAAGACCATTGCTAATGCATTCATAGTAATATGCTCATTGCCAACAAAACAAACTCTGCTTAAAGGACCAGTAACACCAAAAAATCGAAGTGTTTTAAAGTTATTACTATTTGATGTACTATTGCGCTGCACTGGTAAAACTGGTGTGTTTGCTTCAGAAATACTACTATAGTGTATATAAACAAGCTGCTCTGTTTGAAAACAAGCCATTCAGTTTGAAAAAAGAAGAAAAGGCACAGGTAACATATTAGATAAAAGAAACATTACCATTGTATTCTACAGAGCTTATCTGTTATCTGCTATGTAAACCTGTGCTTTTACTCCTTTTGCAGTTTGGAAGGGTTGTCCCCATGACTACACAACAGCTTACTTATACAAACTATAATTTCTGAAGAAATTTACCAATGCAGAGCAAAAGTACACTATAAATGAATTTCTTACAAAAAAAATGACATTTTAATGTTACTGTTCCTTTAAATTTAGAATGATTGTGATCTGCAATTAACAGGACAATCCATGTCTCCATTGCTGCAGATGTCTGCTCTGTACTAAAGAACATCAGAACATATCAAATGCCATCAATTACCGAATAACCATGCCATCATTGCAAAACATCTAATGAACCTCAAAGTCAGGGGAAATTCTTTTCATCTCTGATTATAGGGAGGGGACTGCGGTAGTTAGTGGTGTAGAAACCATTGCCAGAAAATGACAGCAAGAAAACTCAACCGTTGAGGGTTTTCAAGTTTTCTGGTTATTTTCAAGTGGTTTAGGGATTGCATATGTTTGAAACGCTGAGAACTGATCTCATGTTGCACAATTGCCTCTAATCAGAAGAAAAAGAAAGTCATACCAGTTTGAGTCCAAAAATTGTGATATATGCACCATTATTATGTATGATTTTTAATTCGCTAAGTTGCTTAGGAATTCACGGTGCATTACATGATTGTTGTGATGGGCGAATTTATTTGCAAGGTGCAAATTTGCGGGCAAATAAATTCGCGAAACCACGGTGAAAATTGGGCAGCGTAAAAAAAAAAAAAATTCAGTTTTTTTGGACGCGGGTGCAATTTAGCCAAAAACAGACACCATTACGCATAAAAAATGGACGCCGGTGTCAAAAATGAGACGCCGGCGAGGTTTTGCGAATTTCGCAAACGAAAATGTGCAAATGCCCAAAATTCGCCCATCACTATATGATTGTAATTCTTCCTATATGATGAAATTGTACAATAAAGACGTGCACAGATGCAACTCTTACTAAAATATATAATGACATTAAAATTGATTTCAGAAAAATTCACGTCATGTACAAAGGCATTAACAATTCTACTATGGAAAAAGAATTTTCTAATACTCGACTCCATATATGTAAAAGAATGTTACTTGTTATCCAGAGGATGTGGTCATCTGTGTCAATCTTTCATGAGCACATTTGCTTTTGGTTTCCTCTGTTTTGAAACCTAAGGGAAGTTAAGCTATTGTGGATAAGGAATGGTTGTTTGGCAGAATAACAACTTTTACTTTTAAACCAACCTGAAAAATCCGAATTTATATTTCAATTTCAGAAGCATTTATTCATACAATTGTTTATTTTGGTAGAAACGTAAACAATATTTACATTATACTAATTTTTATGTGAAGTGTTTTCTATGCAGTATTGTATCAATTGCATAAAAACTTCCACAACATTTATTCACCATTGTTTTAACTTTTTTTTTAAAGTGTCAGATGGCATTAAGTATTATAGTATTTATGAAAAATTACAATCATTTTATTGTTGCATTAAAATATTATGCTTTAAAGCAGTGTTAAGAAAATGTTCAGAATCATTTCGGGTTTGCTAGATGATGTTATCACCTTCATGGCTAGGAAGCAACAATGAACGGAGGGGGGGTAGGGAAGGAGACAAAAATGTATACTCTCAGATTGACTTATAGGAATATAGGTTCCTACTGAAAAAAAGAAAAAATATTTTATAATTACCATATGCATATTGCTAATCGGGCATGTCTCGTACTAACAATGCTACTTTACTTTTAAGACACTTCATTGTACATCCGATGCATTTAGTTATTTTGCCTCTTCAAATCTACATGAAATTTCCTAGATTTTATAAAAAAATGTTTTGTTTCTAATAGATATGTTTTCAGATTTCTTACAATAAAGTAGTGATAATTGAACTTTTAAAGAATGTTTAATTGATGATGCTTCATTGTTGTTTTTGGTACTTGATTATTATTTCATTACAACAAGCACTGCAGTCTGAATGTTATATGACTAGTCTCCTTGTTGTGGATCAGTCCCTTTGATTAATATTTTTTTGATATTGTCAGGGCTACTCACAAATGTAAACATCCTGGCCCTATTTAAAATGTGTATTACAGTTCAGCATTCTATATAACCATCCAATAAATATTTCAAGGATGGGCTTCTATTGCCTAGAAGATGAACTTGAGCTCACTCTTTCAGAATCACCAGAAATCCTGGCTCTCTACATGTAAACATTGTTGGATTTTGTTTGTGCTGGAATCAGTTATTTGTGTGAGCTCTAATACATCTGCTAGCAAAGGAGCCCCCATAAAAAATATATTGGATCTGTCAAAGAAAATCTGGCACCCACCACTTGAATGAAGAGAGAATGAAGAGAAACAGCTGCCGAGGGATGGATAATAAAGATAATTTTGATTATTTAAGAAATGGAACAGAATTTTATTTAGAAAGTTAATTTATTTCAGTATGATAAAGCTTATATAAAATGTTTTCCGTAGTTTCCCTTTAACTGATAGTACACCAACTTGAACCCCAAATTACCCCCCCATATATACAGGTATGGGACCTGCGGCTTTCGGGATAACGGATCTTTCTGTAATTTGGATCTTCATACCTTAAATCTATTAGAAAATCATATAATCATTAAATAAACCCAATGGGCTAGTTTTGCTTCCAATAAGGATTAATTATTAGGGATGCACCGAATCCAGGATTCGGTTGGGGATTTGGCAAGGATTCGGCCTTTTTCAGCAGGATTCAGATTTGGCTGAATCCTTCTGCCCGGCCGAACTGAATCAGAATCCTAATTTGCATATGTAAATTAGGGGCAGGGAAGGAAATCACATGACTTTTTGTCACAAAGCAAGGAAGTAAAAATGTTTTCCCCTTCCCACCCCTAATTTCCATATGCAAATTAGGGTTCGGATTTGGTTTGGTATTTGGCCGAATCTTTTGCAAAGGATTCGGGGGTTCAGCAGAATCCAAAAAAGTGGATTTGGTGCATCCTTATTAATTATATCTTAGTTTGTATCAAGTACAATGGACTGTTTTATTATCACTGAAAATGTGTGCTAAATGTGCTAAATCAGTTCTTTTCTTCAGTGTATACAATAGAGGAGTCTGAGTTTCCAGGCTCACTTCATAGCTGCACTGATGGCTCAGCTCCATCTAGTCAGTTGCTAACTCAGGATATGATTCATAAAGCTTTAATAAAAATGAATGTAAACAAGGCTCCAGGGCCTGATGGCATACACCCCCAGTTCTAAGAGAGCTTAGTTCAGTTTTAGACCAGCCTCTATTTCTGATTTTCTCAAATTCACTTTCATCTAGGATGGTACTTATGGATTGGAGAAAAGCTAATGTCATTCCAATATTTAAAAAGGGATTACGATCTCAGCCTGACAATTATAGGCCTGTAAATTTGACATCTGTGGTATGCAAATTATTTGAAGGCTTGTTAAGGGATCACATTCAAAATTTTGTTCTAGTGAATGACATTATGAGCAGCAATCAGCATGGCTTTATGAAGGATAGGTCATGTCAGACAAATTTGATGATGAGGTAAGTAAGATGCTGGACAGTGGGGGGGGGGCAGTAGATGTGATCTATTTGGATTTTGCCAGAGCGTTTGATACTGTGCCCCACAAACTACTGCTTTGTAAACTAAGGTCTGTTGGGCTTAATGAAGTCGTTTGCACATGGATAGGAAACTGGCTAGATGATCGGGTACAGAAGGTGGTTGTTAATGGTACATTCTCTACTTGGAGTAAGGTTCTTAGTGGGGTCCCCCAGGGCTCAGTATTGGGTCCACTTTTATTTAACTTGTTTATTAATGACTTAGGGGAGGGTATTGTAAGTAATGTATCAGTGTTTGCAGATGACACAAAACTGTCCAGAACAATTAATTCCATCCAAGATGTGGCATCCTTGTAACATGATCTTGACAAACTGGCAATCTGGGCAGCTAAATGGCAAATAAGATTCAATGTTGATAAATGTAAAGTCATGCACCTGGGATGTAAAAATATCCAAGCCACTTATACCCTTAATGGGACTGCACTAGGCAAATCCATTATGGAAAAGGACCTTGGAGTCCTTGTAGATGATAAACTTGGCTGTAGCAAGCAAAGCCAGTCAGCAGCATTAAGGGCAAATAAGGTCTTGAGCTGTATTAAAAGGGGCATAGAGTCACAGGAGGAGGGGGTCATTCTTCCACTGTATAGAGCACTTGTAAATCCCCATCTAGAATATGCCGTACAGTTTTGGTCTCCATCACTCAAACAGGACATTATTGTATTAGAGAAGATCCAGAGAAGGGAAACTAAGCTGGTAAAAGGTATGGAAAATCTTAGCTATGAAGAAAGACTGGCCAAATTGGAGATGTTCCCGCTGGAGAAGAGGCGCTTAAGGGGAGATATGATAACTATGTATAAATATATAAGGGGGATCATATAATAATCTCTCTAATGCTTTATTTACCAGTAGGTCTTTCCAGCTGACACGAGGTCACCCATTCCGATTAGAAGGAAAGAGTTTCCGCCTAAATATTCAGAAGGGGTTTTTTACAGTGAGAGCTGTGAAGATGTGGAATTCTCTCCCTGAATCAGTTGTACAGGCTGATACATTAGATAGCTTTAAGAAGGAAGATAGCTCATAGTACAAGTTGATCCAGGCACTAGTCCAATTGCCATTTTGGAGCCAGGAAGAAATTTTTTTCCCCTCTGAGGCAAATTGGAGAGGCTTCAGATCGGGTTTTTTTGCTTTCCTCTGGATCAACTGGCAGTTAGGCAGGTTAAAAAAAAAAAAGTCAAAGGGTTGAACTTGATGGACGTGTGTCTTTTTTCAACTTAACTTACTATGTTACTATGACTAAGGACTAGGACTATACAGAACAGCATTAAGTTGAAAATAACACAGGGACTGGTCATAAAAACAACTAGATGCCTAGGATCTGTATCAGGCTACTAAAAATTTCTGGCTAGTACTAAAAACTGTATACCAAAAAGGAGCAAGAGTGTCACCTCTGGTTAACAAGATGCCTACAGGATATATTATGATACACAGAATCTAGAAGAAATACGTCTAAGGGTAAGGACACACGAGGAGATTCAGGGAGATTTTGTCGCCTGGCTACTAATCTCCTTGTCTTTTGAGCAACTATCTCCCTGAACTGCCTCAGCGTTTTTCCCCATAGGCTACAATGAAAAGTTGCCTGCGCTAATGCACACAGGGCGATGCGTTTTCAATAGTTGCCTGAAATTGCCTCACTAAGGCAACTTTGGGCAACTATTGAAAACGCATCACCGTGTGTGCATTAGCGCAGGCAACTTTTCATTGTAGCCTATGGGGAAAAACGCTGAGGCAGTTCAGGGAGATAGTTGCTCAAAAGACAAGGAGATTAGTAGCCAGGCGACAAAATCTCCCTGAATCTCCTCGTGTGTCCTTACCCTTAAGCAAGACTTTCACAGGAATACAGGTAAAAAAGCAGGAACCATTTCTAAATGACCATAATGACCTTACCTGAGTGGGATATGCTACAATGGGCAGATCAATATGTCTCATGCTAACTTTGTACCAGTATCACTTTGCAATGTTAGATTTTTGACAGAGGATGACTTGAAGCAAAGCCAACACACAGTTTAAACTTCACACTATTTTAGCTATAAGGTGACTGCACTATAATGTCATTAATATGTGATATTTATGGTGAAAGTCTGATGCACCTATTGATGCACTTGTTTTAGGAACCCTGAAACTCCAGGGCTTCCCACCAATAAATACCCACTGTGTAGGGTTCATCATTAGCAGGACAGATGCAATGGCACACAACTCAATTCTCATTAGCCCGGTCACCAAGTGATGCAACAACACTTGGCACCAAGTGTTGTTGCATCACTTGGTGCCAAGTTTGACTTTAAAAAGGCCTTCCTGTCTCCCATCAATTGTCCAATACGCCTCTGTGTTACAGTTCCATGCATACGCCTTGCTTCTGTGTTTTACCTACTGGTTTGACATTGTGATTGTTCCTGAACCTTTTCCTTAAAATGACAAAGCCTCTGCCTAAATGTTGTCTCTACTGGGACATTGGAATTCTCTGTGCCATGTTAGGACTATGTGTCGATTGTGCAGCAGATGATTCGCTGTTGGTGAAGACCGATGTCAGCAGTGGTCTCCTGTTTTACTAGAGAGGGTTTTCTCAAGCAGTCTCTGGACTCCAGATTAACTGTTAACTGTCTGTTGCAACAAGGAGTGTATTTGGATGGAAGTACTGAACTTGTAATGAATGGTGTCAATACAAGCGATATTTGCATCCATTTTAGAACAACCACATTTGTGGTTGTAAACGATCCTTCTGGTTGAGGCAAACTAGGAAAAATAGAACATTTTGCCACAAAAATATTTTTTAAACATCTAACAAATTATTTTTGGCCACCATGGGTTTAAACAGTTAAATCTTCAATTGGAGTAGACCCTCGCACACCCGTTGTGCAGCTATATAGATTAGCTCGGTGCTCAATGGATGGAGGATACGGTAACCTCCCGGTAACTGGAACAAAAGAACACACCGGCACACGAGACTTGTATCTGCAGGGCAAGCCCTTGCACCACCGCAGTAAAAACTTTTGCAAGGGCTTGCCCTGCAGATACAAGTCTCGTGTGCCGGTGTGTTAAAAACAATTCCCTTGTTTATTCCCAAAAATATTGCAATATATACTGTACAAATTGCAAAGCTATTAGTTTGAATACACTTTATATTATTGTAAGTTCCCACGTGTACAGAAGGATTTGCCAATTATGAAAACATGGGGGGGGGAGGGACATCTGAAGGCAAAAAAAAAGTAATTACAGCATGTTGTACTTTGTGCATCTTCAGAAAATAACATTTATTTTGCTGGGATCCTTTGTGTTATTGAAGCTCAGCTGCAAACTGTCTACAAGAGAAACCTAAACACACTTGCAGAGTACTAAATGAAACAAGTCTGTGCTCGTCAAGGCAAGCTTTAAATAAGTATCACACTGTTATCAGATCAAGAAAAATTACACGATTCAAGATTTTGTGAATAGTCTGCTCTGGGCCTAAATTTGTAATTGATACTATTTGTGTCGCTGACATTTGCTGAGAAGATGCATATTATATTAAATTATTACAGAGATTACATTTCATAGATACATAATAAGTGCTTCTGGAAGTTATGCCAAGTAGTAAAAAAATTACCCAGTTTTTATAAGGTAAAGTCATTCAAATCTAAACTTCAAATTTTGTTCTTAGACCTCAACTTTTAAAACGCTTCAAGTCAATGAAAAAGACACTATATTTGGCCAAACTATTCAGCAAAACTGTTTATAATTATGAAATGTGGAAAACAATGCAACCATATTAAGCAAACAATAGTTTATTGTTAATTTAAAACAAATGTTAAGTTTAGAATATTTGCTTCATCTGTGTTTCTCCTTTTGCTGTAACTCTGTGGTCTGTGACAGTGCCTAGACATTTCTATCTCTCCGGGAGTGTGGTCTGTCTATGACAGTTCTTCCAAGATTCGGTGGAGATTGTGTTTGTCTTTCTAGATGTAGGTTACCCACACAGGTACGTATTGCAACACTGAACAATTACTCCTCTATCTATGGTCATCATTTGGTGTTTATAATACTCCATTTAAAAAGCATTATTGGCACTAAAATGTGTATTTGTATTTTAATATGTTTCCAACTGGTACTTTTGAGTACATTTGTGTTGGTATATATAGTATATGGAAAATTATTCTAATACCAGTGAGGGTTTTTTTTGTTAAAATAATTTTGATTGTGTGTTCAAAAATGAAATTGAACTTTTTCCCCTGAATTAGGCTAGTTGTGTCTTGGTGGGAAAGTTTTGTAGCCTGTTGCTAATACTTATTTCAGCCCTTGAAAATTGATTGAATGCTAAAAGTTAAAGGAAGTGTAACACCAAAAGATGAAAGTGTTTTAAAGTAATGAAAATATCATATACAGGTATGGGACCTGTTATCCAGAATGCTCGGGACCTGGGGTTTTCGGGATAACGGATCTTTCCGTAATTTGGGTCTTCATGCCTTAAGTCTACTAGAAATTCCTTTAAACATTAAATAAACCCAATGGGCTGGTTTTGCTTCCAATAAGGATTAATTATATCTTAGTTGGGGTCAAGTACAAGTTACTGTTTTATTATTACTACAGAGAAAAAGGAAATAATTTTTAAAAATTTGGATTATTTGGATAAAATTGAGTCTCGTAATTCGGAGCTTTCTGGATATCGGGTTTCTGGATAAGGGATCCTATACCTGTACTGTTGCCATGCACTGGTAGATCTGACCTGTTTGCTACAGAAAGACTACTATAGTTTATATAAACAAGCTGCTGTGTAGCAATGGTGGAAATTGAAAAAAGGCTATATGTCACAGGTTAAATAGTGGATAACAGATAACACCATTAGGTTCTACAGAGCTTATCAGTTATGTAACCTGAGCCTTTTTTCCTTTGAATGGCTGCCCCCCATTGCTACACAGCAACTTATTTATATAAATAATATTAGTGTTTCTAAAGCAAACACATCAGTTTTACCAGTGCAGGGCAATACTGCATTATATTTTTAATACTTTAAAACACTTTCATTCTTGATGTAACCGTTTCTTGAAAGGCTATGTAATAAAATATGCAATGATTGTTACAGGTCTGATCACCTATAGCAAATGATTACCTGTTTAAAAGAAACTTTCTTATTGGTTGTTGTTATGGTTTATTGCACCTGGTCAAACTTAGTGCCTTTTATTACTTATGGGTATGTTTTTTAAAAAAAATAATATTCCCAGATTTATTTAAATATAATAAATATAAACTTTGACACCCATGCATCCAGATCATTCTAATTTTAAATAATGAAATAATTAACTTGTTTAATGGGATGTTTTTGTGGCTTTGTCCTATGCAACTTACATTGTTGTATTGCAAAATTTTACTTTGGAAAGATAACTTCATGCCTAGTTACCACCCAAACCATAAATCAGTAAGATTGTAAAATAGTTTACTATTATGTCAGGTTTATATCTGACAGTTCAGATGACAATAAAAAGTTATTTCAAATTACTAAGTGAGTTTTTTATAAATGGAGACCAGCAATATTAATTTTGATCTTCAATGTAAATAGTATTAAGGCTCGCAGTCCAGTAGGTAAGTTGGCCAGAACATGTTCATAACCACTCTGCGGAAATAAAAATATTTTGAAATAAACCTTGAGCCTCTAAGTAACGTATTCTCGGAAAAGCCCACATGATGCATAAACCACTGCTGCAATCATTAAAAATATTGCAATAATATTTGTTACAATTTGAGAACAGAAGACTATTTGAAAGAAATTACCACTAGCTAGTTACTTTACATAGGCACATGCATTAATTCTGTGGTTTAAGGTGCCATCCATAATTATACTCATTCTTATGGCTTCTGAAGAGAAGATTGTGTTTTACAGCTTAGGTCTCCAAGACTAACAAAGCCTCCGCAAGTATATTGAGGGTTTTAGCGTAACTTATAGCAATCATTAAACTAGGTTTGGATTGCCCTAATTATACATTATCAACAATTATGAAATGTATCTCATGCCACCGACTGACTAAAATGCTCTGCATGGTTGGACTGGTGCCAGTAGAGGTGTCATGTTCATACATCTTTGTCATCATTTTGCCGAACAAGCTGCAGCTGTGCCAGACAAAATCATCAGAATTCTTCTCTGCACTTTTCTTTTGTATGTGACACAAACGTAATAGTATATCCAAAGAAATTAGCAGCACATGCTCCATGGGTTAATTCTAATATATTTTTATGTTAATTTGCTTGATTTGCATATGTCACAACCCCAGTTTAAATACTTAGTTATGACACGAACAAAACAATCTCATAATCCAATTTTTTCGCATCTGTGCAGATCTAGGCAAGTGTTCTTTTATTGTATAGTTAATAAAGTACCCCCTCTTGTAAAATATAAGGATATTATAAGTTACCGAGGAGTTTCATGACCATATAAAAACAAAAATTACACTGGGGGTACTTTATTTATTATAATACACAAATTTCAGTGAGTCATGTGACAGAAATTACATCAGAACTCACCGTTTATAACTGATGACATCAGAACTCACCGTTTATAAGGATATCATTTACAAGATATTCATAGCTTTTGTGTATTAGATATAAAATAACAGTATAGAAAAATGTCAAAGTTACAGTTTTAAGCAAATATACTTAAACTGCTTCCAGGAATTACCTGTTGTTGTTTTCTTTGAAATGATAACCAGAATAATTAACCTTGAACATTACACTGGAAATGATAAGATACGGTAGATTTATTCTTTTTTAAACCCTAACCTTCAGTTAGATTAAACCTTAACTCATTTTCAGATGTCTCCCCAGCAAAATATGCTATTATTAACATCATACTTGTCTATGTGTAACCAACAAGTGGAAGGATGTTAGGAGTTTCAAACCGAAAGGGGCTGAGTGCTGGAGTTGACAGTAAAGTGAGCTTAAAGGGATACTGTCATGGGAAAAAAAATTTTTTTTTCAAAATGAATCAGTTAATATTGCTGCTCCAGCAGAATTCTGCATTGATATCCATTTCTCAAAGAGCATACAGATTTTTTTATATTCAATTTTGAAATCTGACATGGGGCTAGACATATTGTCAATTTCCCAGCTGCCTCCAGTCATGTGACTTGTGCTCTGATTAACTTCAATCACTCTTTACTGCTGTACTGCAAGTTGGAGTGATATCGCCCCCTCCCTTTACCCCCCAGCAGCTCCCTAACACAATATAACGACTCCCTGGAAGATCTAAGAACAGCACTAAATAGTAAAAGCTGCCCCAAGTCATTTAAGGGGCAAGGAGAATAGAAAGGTGCAATGTTAATATTTTCAACGTTATATATATGGGGTTATATAATAAAAGATGCAGAATTAGCACAAGTAACCCACAGCAACCAAACAGCAGGTAGCATTTTCTTAATCTACTTAAAAGCAAACATCTACTTGGTAGCTATGGGTTATTAGACATATTGCAATCTATCCAGCTTTTATTACAATGCTCTCCTATGTTGTACACTGAAAGCCATGGTCAAAGCTGTATAAAAACAACTAGTATACTAGTGTAAGGAGGCAAAATGTGAATTTTTAAATAGTTAATGTATAATTAGTTTGGCCACTAGGTGGCAGTGCTTGCTAAGCTGAAATGTGAAGGTTGTTGGTACAGAAAAGTGAATAAAGAAAACAGGAAAAGGAAATACAGTGGCCATTCTGGCAATGAGGAAGGGACAGAAGTCTTTGTTAGGTAAGGGTGAGAAGAAAGGTTGTGCCGCTTTCTACCTGTCACAGCAATAAACTCCAACTGCTTAAAGGAGAAGGAAAGCTACGGAGGGATTTTATTGCCAATAGATTAGCTGCAATAGTGCAAGCTAGAATGCTATATTTATTCTGAAGAATGTTTTACCATACCTGAGTAAAAAGCTCTAGAAACTCTCTTTTTGTTTAGGATAGGAGCTGCAGTATTAACATGGTGTGACATCACTTCCTGCCTGAGCCTCTCCCTGCTCTGGGCTCAGATTACAGCAAAGAAGGGAGGGGGGGGGAAGAGAAGCAAACTGAGCATGCTCTTGCCCAGGGCAATGAGGTTTAAGCTGAAGGCAGGAAGTCTGATACAGAAGCCCATGAGTACACAATAGAAGGAAAGAAATGCAGTGTTTCTTTTGACAGGGGACTCAGAGCAGCACTACTTTGGGGGTTTACTGGTATATTTAGATGGACCTTTCTGATAAGGCTTACTTAGTTTTAACCTTTCCTTCTCCTTTAAGAGAAAGTCTTCCATACCCCATGTCTTAAACATTAGTGTTATATGGAATTAATGGGTTTGCTTATTTATTTTATCATGCACTGGCTTTTGAATGATTTGCCTTCCTCATCTGACTCTTTTCATTATTTGCTCTCTTCTATTCATATTCCAATATCTTATTCAGATCAGTGCATGGTTTGCAAACGGAAGAGCTGTGGAATAAAAAGCTAAATAACTAAAAAACCACAAATAATGAAAACAATGAAAACCAATTGCAAATTATCTCAAAATATCACTTTCTACATCATACTAAAAATTAACTCAAAGGTGATCAACCTCTTTAATAGACAGCGATAGACTTCACATTGGATCCTAATGTTGGAAAGGAGTCCTTATGTGGGAAACTGGAATGGATTAACAGGTGCAGATGCAGGTTACAGGAGTTCAGAAGTGTTTTAACATATATACTCACTATTTAAACATTTTCAGTATCATCTGTTTATTTTCTTTCTATTAACACTCTACTGACTTCCTAAGAAGTCTTTCTAAGCTAGGTTGGTAGTGGGTTTGTACATTTGGTAGCCTCTAATTATAAGTAACATTGGGAATTTATAACAGGAAGGACACTTTACACTTTCTGTAGGGCCAACGACTATGCTTACAGCACCAGGCTAGGTGTGATCAATGTTTTGGCAGGTTTAAAGAGATACAGACACCAGAAAATCAGAAAATAAACCTTTATTTACATTTATCATAACATTGTCTTGACATGCTATGTATAAATTTGTTGTAAACGTGTTTGCCCAATGTTTTAACATTGCCTATCTGATCCCCCATGTTCCTCTATGAAGGGGCTGCCATATTTGTGCAGCAGTTGGCCGTTATCATAAGAAACTCTGACAGGCAGTCAGGTTGGAAAACAGTCAGGTTTAGGAACTTCAAGTAACAATTACTTCCAAAAACAACCCTATCAGTGAAAAATTATCAACATGACCTATAGATTTTCATGTACATTCAGAGTTTTTTTGTGTCAATATCACTTTAAGAATGATTTTTTTTGGAAACACTTATGATTTTTCTTTCACAGCTATCATTTACCTTGTAGACTATAAAAATGAGGATATATCTAATGTCAGTGTTTTTATATGAGAGAATTGCATTGTCCCAGATTTACATGCTATCCTGCTGTGTGTTGGAATAGGTTACATTGAATAAACTGCATTATTGGTAGGGAAACAAATGAGTAATCTTTATTTGTGAAAGACGTGTACTTCTTATGAATATGTATAACTTTCAGCTTAGAACATTAAGGGGGTTATTTACTAAAATCCGAATATTCCACATTTTATTAAAACCACTTTGACCAAACCCCCATCCACATTTTTACCTTATATATCAATAAAGTAACTAGAAAAAAATCTAGAGTGGGAAAAGACTACATAAAATCACCAAAAATTGTGCGACTTTTTCGAATTTGATGCCGAAAACTCAGATTTTATCAGATAATTGCCCGAAAACCACAAATTATTTGGATTATTGTATGAAACCCAATTCAGATCATGATATCTTCCAATTGTAAAATGGACATCTGCCATTGACTTCTACATGACCTTGGCAGATTTGAGATGGAGTACTTTTTTATTTGGACTTTTAGCAGCTTTGGGATTTAATAAATCACGGAAAATTCTATATTTTTTTGTATGAAAAAATTGTGATTTCTCCTTTTGAAACTCTAACCATAAAAATTCAGACTTTAGTAAATAACCCCTTCAGGGGCACATTTATTAAAGGTCAAATTTTTCTGGTCTGGCTCTTTGACTAAAAAAATCTGGAAACGTCTTGACTTGAAAAGCGTGACTTTTCCAAGATTTATTACGCGACAAAACTGACAAATCCGAAAATACTACATCTAAATCCTGTCAAAGTCATGTTGAAGTCAATGGCAGATGATCCATTTTAAAATTGAAAATATTTTTTGCCTTCTTGATCTTCGAGGGTTTGGGGCATTTTGTTGCTGCCTTTTGTACAACAATCAGAAAAAGCTATGGTTTTCAAGCTACAATTTGAAAAAGTCGCACAATTCGAAATGTTGCACAATTTGGTTGTGACTTTTTCTGCACATAATTGTTTTGTTCTGATTTTTTAGTAAATTAAGGCCATTCAGAGTTGTGTGGTCTAATTTTTTTTTAAATTAAAAACGAGAAAAAAAAGTGAGTTGTAAAATATATCCCCCTAGGTCTTTATAAATCTTAAAGGGGACCCGTCACCCAAACAAAATTATTCCAAATCCTATTTTATCATGTTAGTCAAGCAAAATGAACTTTAATTACACTGTATAAATTATTTGAATATTGTTTCCAACCAGGAAGGAGCCGTTTTGTGGAACTTGTTATTAAGAGAAGCCTTGTATCATCTTAGAATCTTGTTTGTGCACCAGGGGACAGGGACCCAATGTCCATCCCCATGCCCTGGTTACACAATTAAATCATTAAGAGAGCTGGGGGAATGCAGGGAGAGCAGTGACATCTAGTAAGTGCTGAATGGAAAGTGAAAGTAATTGTCTGCCCCGCCTCTATGCCACTGGCATAGAGGAGGGGCAGACAATATTTGATTGACAGCTGATATTTTTAAATGTGTTTACAACAGCTATGAATGCTTTAATAAAAAAAAGAAATTGGATTTCATATTTAATTTAAAAAGGACTTTTATTATACAGAATTTTATGTCTGGGTGACGGGTCCACTTTAATCCCTCTGCATCTGAGAGTTATTATTCTACTGTTCAGTGGACACCAGTACTGCCTGGATGAATGCAAAAGTGCTTAATGTTGCATATATATTTTTGTGTGACTTTGCAGTTTTTTTTAAAAACAGAGATCTTATACCTGAAACCAAACCATTCCCTTTATCTGAGTAAGAATAGAGGACTTCACATAATGCACACTGCAATGTGTAAATGCTTTTATTAGCCTGACAGTGTGAAAGTCATTAACTGTTTCAGTTCCTAGATCTAATGTTTGGGGACCAGGGCAATCCATTTCTTCTGTTCATTATAATGAGACCGCCTTTGACCTCTTCTCAAACATTCACTTTCTGTGCAAAAACAATTGTGTGGTTCTTTTTACATTTTTTGTCAAAAGACTATGATTTCAGACAATACAGACTGGAATTACATGTATGGTATGTGTATATGCATCTATAGGTTGCATATATAATATATACATATTAATTAATTATTTAAGTACTGATGTTCTGTTAGATAACCAGACTGGGAGATTCTTCTGTCTTTAAACTTGTCTTAATTAATCAACTGCCGACCCTCACCCATGTGACCCCCTTGCTGTATATCAGGACATTCACTTTAGGGGAAGCATAGCAGGGGTGAGCATGGCAGATTTAACAACTTAAGTCTAGAGTCCAAAGTACAGAAAGTTTAAGCACAACGTATAGAGTTAGACAGGGTTGTCTAATCTCCAAATACTCTCCTTCACGCAACCTTCGATCTGCTTCTGATCTGCGCCTTGCTTCTCCTCTGATCACTTCTGCCCATTCTCGTCTACAAGACTTCTCTTGGGCTTCTGCTTTTTTCTGGAACTCTCTGCCTTGAGCTGTCAGACTTTCTCCTTCTTTCCAAGCTTTCAAGCGCTCCTTAAAGACCCACCTGTTTAAAGAAGCTTATTCAATGTACCTTAATTAATCAATCATTGATTCATCAAAAATCACAAAATTGTTTCAGACGTGGTATATTGGCTTATTAATCTTATGATCATAATTTTGTAACTAAAAAACCCCTGTCTTTGTAAATACATGTATCTGCATAGATTACTTATATGACAGGGGACCAGGGAATGTGCATTGATCAATTTCTCTTCTTTTTCTCTATGTCTGTAGTTAATTTGGCCAGATCAGAGGCACTTCCATTGTATTTTAGTACATTTTTATTAAGCCATGGAGTACTCCCACAACCTTTTCTTTACAAAGAAAAAGATCAATTTAAAAAAATTGGATTATTTGGATAAAAGAGAGTCTACGGGAAACAGCCTTTGTGTAATTTTCGAGCTTTCTGGATAACAGGTTTCCAGAGAACGGATTCCATACCTTTACAAGTAAATTGTTCTTAAACATTAACAGTATTCACTGTATAACTATTCGCCTTCAGATTCTGTCTTATGTTTGTTTGCAGTTGCTCTATGCTTTTAATGTACTGGCCTAATAAGAATATTTATACATGCATGTTTGCATGTTGACATGTTATGTACTGTAGAAGTGCATGCTCTTCTCCAAACCAATATTATAATATATACTCGAGTATAAGCCGACCCGAGTATAAGCTGAGGTACCTAATTTTACCTAGGAAAACTGGGAAACTGTATTGACTCGAGTATAAGCCTATACTATATACTTGCTATATAAGTGAAACAGAAAGTTATCAAAGATCGGTGCGCTCACGATTGAAAAAGCAAATTGCCAGTACCTAAAACGAAATATAGTGTAGCGTGCTTCTTTCCAGGGGTTAATGAAAAATCGGAAATGTATTATACACAAACATATATATTCAGAAATAAGTATAGGAGTCATTCTTTTAAAAGCTCACATATACTTCCCCCTTCAACACAGCTCACCATTTCTAACTGCTTTATAGTCTTCTGTGTTGTGTCCCAGCATAGCTCTCTACTTTGTCTCGTTTCCAGCCCTCTCCTTCTGCAGCATGGGTCAGGTACTTCCACAGCAGAGCTCACTTCTGCCTGCACAGTCACCTTTTTCAGCCCCTCCTTCTCCAGTCTCACTGTTCAGAGATGGCCACTTTTGCCTGCAGGGTCACGTTTTCCTTTCACACAGCACAGCTATCCGCCCACTTCTCCTTCTAACCGTATCTCAGGACAGGCATGCAGGGAGGATTCTGAAGTTTGAGGAGCCTTAAATCATGGGGGTAAGGGCTTTTTGACCTAAAAACCTAGCGTTTTGGTAGGGGCAAGCCTTAAAAAACAAATGACATGCTGACTCGAGTATAAGCCGAGGTAGACTTTTTCAGCACATTTTGAGTGCTGAAAAACTCGGCTTATACTCGAGTATATACGGTAATATAATATTAATTCCACTTCCAAATTCTTTTTTGAAGAACTATAATATTTCTAATGTCTTCATTCATTCATTCATTCATTCATTCATTCAATCAATCAATCAAGGCAGGCTTACAATAAGACATAATGTGATGAGCAATACACATTAAATCTCCCTGTAGGGTTTTGTTGGGCTAAGGCTATTACTTGTCATTAAATTCAGGATAAGGAATTAACTTGGATTTATACACACGTGCTTCCTAGATAATTCACAAACACTATTCATCGGCGAATAAATTCTGCAGGTGCAAATTTGCGGCGAATTTCCGCGTTTCACCCCAGCAAATAAATTTGTGAAACTACAGTGAAAATTTGCCGGCGAAAACTCGCCATCGTCGACATGCACTGGAAAAGTCACTTGCGTCAAAACCGTCGCACGTCAACAATACTCGGACGCCCATTGACTTTAACGCCGACGTCAAAATTGACATGAGCTTTAGAATTGAAACGGGCATCAATTTCAAATTCTTCGGTGAAGCAAAACGGGACAAATTCGCCCATAACAACACTGATAAAGGACTGTATAGACTACAATGAATGATAAACTGTATTCTGTACTGCACTTTTAAACTTCAGAAGGCAAAATTATCCTCAAATGTACAGTATTTGCATTAAATATTGTTTTGCCCATTTTTATATGCAGATTACATATAAAAAAAAAATCTGATATTCTTCAATACAGAACATTTTAACTCCCCTGCAAATGTATGTGTAGTTTTATATGTTAGACATGTGATAAGTGAAAGGTTTAATTTTCTTTGTGAGGTGATTCACACAATGCGCAACTGCTAGTGAATGGTTTACACAGTGGAAATTATTTCATTAACACATCTAATTCTGGTATAGTAGCACATCAGATTCCTTAGCAGTTAGCAGATTTTATTTTGTTCTGATATTGCAATCATGTAATTATGAATATTAAATAGATCTGAAGATGTTTATTTTTTGCACTAGGGTTCAGTAGATTTTCCGGCTCTTCCAGAACTCAGGAAGAAAAGAAACCAAGGTGGTTTTTAATCCTTGTGGTGTCAGAACAAAATATGAATACCATAATGTTTTTGTATTCGTTTTTTAAATTGTATATGTGACAAAAAAACAGTTAACTGTATGGCACACAAGTGGAATTATTTAAAGTAGACAAAAAACAAATTACCTATGGGCAGGCAGATGGCAGACCTACTGTGTAGGTTCTAGTTAGTATATATGGTGGTGTAGGGATGTGAAAATTTAGACACCATCACAAATTATTAACAGGCACATCCCTAGTGATATGGACACCTAAATGGGTCCTAATGGGACCTTATGCGTATGTAACCCCTGTAGTTATTACAGTGTACACTAGATGGCACTGTGTCATAGTATAAAGGTCTTAGAAACCATGCGGTCTGGGTTCATTACTTTAGCCCAACCAAGCAGGCTGGAAGGGAATGGGTAGTGAATCCTAGGAGCTGTGGCCCTAGTAATTAGATAGCATACTCTTTTATAGATCACTCTAGGAGTGATAGAGAGGTTATTTAGTTGAGCATCTCAAAGCTCCGACGAGGATATTAGAGGGATTAAGATCCCAGGGTATTACCGACCCAGAGTAGGGACAAAGTGTTGAGACTAGGGATGATAGGAAATCCCCTAGATGCCACTTAAAGAGATCCTGAAAATTGGGCAATACCTCCTCTCAAGCTGCATAATCCTCTGCTGATGTGTCCCTGGCCTGTAGGGATTGAGCCTATAATGGTACTGTGAGTATATGCTACCGTTATGCTCCATTGTGTATCTGTGCTACTGTAAATAAATACTGTTCTTGGTTAAGCACAAAAGAACCTCTGGCACCCAATTCTTGTGCATTACACTCAGTACAGATTTTTATGTAGAACAAAAAACATTTTTACTTTACTTTTTTTACAAACACCGTGCTGTGTTTAACTAGTGCCTGAAAAAAACCTTTAGCGAAAAGAAACACTAAGACCCGAAGAATTACACACGAGAAGGAAACCAGCTTCCGGCAGCAGCCACCAGTGACCCCTACAACTACTCCTGCAGACCGCCGGGAAGATCGGTAAGAATCCTAAGAGGAAGGTGCCACAGGATCGCTACCCGCACGGGTTCTAAGTGCCAAGATACATCAGGATCGGGTAAGCATATACTCACCGCTTTCCTGCACTGTGAAGCCGGCTCCTCTGCGCTATGTGAGTTTGTTTCAAACAGGTGTCACGCCAAATAGATCGATTCCAATAGAAGACCGCAAACTAGCAGCTGACGATATAATTCATTAATCTTCCACCGCCGAACGGATCGACCAGACCCAGGAGGAAGGCATTAGCTGACAGCCACCGGTACAATCTCAGAGTGCTGTGATTAACACCAATGTCCGGTAAGCGTACCTAAACCATTCCCCTGCACCCGCAAACCGGCTTTTCTGCGCTATGCAAGTTTTTCTTCCGGCAGGTTATTAAGACGATCAGCCAGACCGAAGCCAATAGCAGTCTCTTTTGTGAATTAAATCTACAGATCCCCCGTGAGTAGTTCTGTAGCACACACCACCCTTGTTACAAAAGAGGATAATACACCATTGGGTCCCCCTCTTCTCTTTTTTAGTCAATTACCAGTTAGTCCAGCAAAAGCGCACCTACCTCTGCTTTATCAATTATTCGTTTGTGGATACGTGGATCCACTTTTTTCTGGTGCAGCTCAACCCCCCTTGATACCCAGCAAGCGCGGATCTTCAGCCCCCTCTTTGCATCTTTTCCCATTGTTCTGTTGTTAGACTGCTGGGGGGTAAAGGGAGGGGGCGATATCACTCCAACTTGCAGTACAGCAGTAAAGAGTGATTGAAGTTTATCAGAGCACAAGTCACATGACTGGAGGCAGCTGGGAAATTGACAATATGTCTAGCCCCATGACAGATTTCAAAATTGAATATAACAAAATCTGTTTGCTCTTTTGAAAAATGGATTTTAGTGCAGAATTCTGCTGGAGTAGCACTATTAAAGGACAAGGAAAGGCAAAAAAATAAAATCCCATTTTTACTTTCTTTAATGAAAAATAACCCTATCTCCAATATACTTTAATTAAAAAATCTGTAACATTTTTATAAGAAACCTGACTGTATGCAGTGAAATTTTCCCTTCATTTACTGCTGTGGATAGGAATTGTCAGACGGTCCCTAACTGCTGAGCAGGGAAACAATTATACTTATGAACAGCAGGGAGAGCCCCCGCCTTACTTCCCAGCCATGCAGAATTCAAGCAGCTTTGTTTATGACGATCCCTAAGCAGCCCAGACCACACTGAGCATGTGCAGGGTCAGGGTCAGGCAAAGATGTTTAACACAGTTACAAGATGACAGCCCATTGTGGCCAAATTTGAAAGCATACCGTATATACTCGAGTATAAGCCGACCCGAGTATAAGCTGAGGTACCTTATTTTACCTACGAAAACTGGGAAAACTTATTGACTCTAGTATAAGCCTAGACACAACTACAGCCCTGTCTCCCAGCAGCGCACATTCTGCCAAAGCGACCCCCCCAGCGATCAACCGGACTTCTTTGCAAAGTTGATGGCGACAGAGAATTGCCAAACGGATTACTGGTTCATTGTCCCACTGTCCCACTACCATGTGCAGAGGGTGCTGTTTGATATTGCCATCACTGTTAATCTTTCGTATAACCAACAGAGGGCGCTGTCTGATATTGCAGTCACTGTTATTCTTTCATATAACCAACAGAGGGCGCTGTGTGATATTGCAGTCACTGTTAATCTTTCATATAAACAACAGAGGGCACTGTGTGATATTGCAGTCACTGTTATTCTTCCATATAACCAACAGATGGCGCTGTGTGATATTGCAGTCACTGTTATTCTTTCATATAACCAACAGATGGCGCTGTGTGATATTGCAGTCAATGTTATTCTTTCATACAACCAACAGATGGCGCTGTGTGATATTGCAGTCACTGTTATTCTTTAATATAACCAACAGAGGGCTCTGTGTGATATTGCAGTCACTGTTAATCTTTCATATAACCAACAGAGGGCGCTGTGATATTGCAGTCACTGTTATTCTTTCATACAACCAACAGATGGCGCTGTGTGATATTGCAGTCACTGTTATTCTTTCATACAACCAACAGATGGCGCTGTGTGATATTGCAGTCACTGTTATTCTTTCATACAACCAACAGATGGCGCTGTGTGATATTGCAGTCACTATTATTCTTTCATACAACCAACAGATGGCACTGTGTGATATTGCAGTCAGTGTTATTCTTTCATACAACCAACAGATGGCGCTGTGTGATATTGCAGTCACTGTTATTCTTTCATACAACCAACAGATGGCGCTGTGTTATATTGCAGTGACTGTTATTCTTTCATATAACCAACAGATGGTGCTGTGTGATATTGGAGTCACTGTTATTCTTTCATATAACCAACAGAGGGCATTGTGGGATATTGCAGTCTCTCCCCAAGTGCACTGTTGGTATAGGAATGATTAAAAGTGACTGCAATCTCAGCTATTCAGGTCGGGTACCGCTGACCCAAGTATAAGCCGAGGTAGACTTTTTCAGCACATTTTGGATGCTGAAAAACTCAGCTTATACACGGGTATATAAGGTAAATCATTTGTTTGATCAGGCTTTGTGGTGCAATAAGTTCATGCTTATGTTTAGTATACAAAATACAGCATTTCTAGCCTTATTCTATTTTAGACTTTCCTTGTCCTTTAACTGATGCGTTTTCAAAAAAACATGTTTCCCTTTAAGCTTTCTAGATGTACAGATCACACAAAAAGGCAGTAAACTTAAGACTAGCCTTTATAGGAAGTTTTTTGAAAGTTTTCACCCTGAACCTCTAAAACTTTCTCTTCCAGTATCACAGTTTGCAAGGGTTAAACGTATAACCAGTGATTCCCTGGAATGTGACAGAGAAATACAACTCATGTCAGAATGTTTTATTCAAAGGGGCTATAGTAGAAACACACTGCAATAGAGCTTACAAAAGGTACAACATAAGACTAGAGAGATCTTATTGAAAGGGGAACCTAAAAAAAAGGATAAGGACAGAATGTTTTTTGTTAGTAACTACAATACGACCAGTAGACAAATTGGGCATATAATATGCAAACACTGATTTTAAGTCAGTATTTATCACTTGATTGGTATGTAAATGGTTTTAAGTGTTTGTATAATATAATTATTATATTATTATATATATTATTAAGAGATCCAAAGATGTCACTTTCTTCATGCATAAGTTGTGAGAAAATAAATGTTTTCAAGATATTTTTGTATACACTAACAAATGGACAACTTTAAACTTATCGACAAGCACAGTATTCAATTTCTGGACACTTTTGGTTAACATAAAGGACACTAAAATGGATGGATTCAAGTTTTATGAGAGACACAGTTGCACAGGAATGTAACCAATGGGAATTTTTTGGTTCCCGCCCTGCACTTTCCCTAGCCCTATCCCCGCCCTCACCTAACACTATTTAACACAGTGTGGAGACAGAGTGTCACTACAGGCTTGATAAAGGACCCTACGATGTCCGAAACGTTGCCCTGTCTACTTGCATGAGCTAATAAAGAACACAACCAAAGATTCGATTCACCTTTAACAGTGTGCAGCAGTTTCTTGGACTATATACAATTCTTGTGCATTGGCACACAGTTACAGTTACACTACACCCTGCCTCAACCCCGCTGCAAGGGCTTACCCCTGAGTAAAGAGGGTCTCATTTGTGGTTCCACACCACATGGTAAGTAACTAGAATTGACTACAGTGGTGTCAATTTACTATAGCGCTACAGTGGGTTTTGACAAACAGAATATTTTTCTATCTCTCAATCTTCTGACTATATTCCTCCTGGTGTAGGTTGGTCAATGATCTTTCTGTCCCTTTTGGATACCTGGAAATAATTGCTGAATACTAAAACATGGAACAAGAGAGAGTGGTATGGTACAAGTTTAGGGGCTCTAAATTTACTATTATAAAGCTGCTAAGTAGTGATGGGCGAGTCTGACACGTTTCGCTTCAACAAAAATTCGCGAAACAGCAAAAATTTGCCTAAATGCATTAAAGTCTATGGACGACAACATTTTTTTTTGATGTGCGACAAATTCTTTTCGCACAACAATTTTTTTACCCAGTACAGTTTATGGGCATCATTTTTGCTGCGAAACTTGACTAAATATTTCGCTCATCATAACTGCTATGGTCATAAACTAAGTCAACAGCTGTATGACAGTAGAATGTTTAATACACTTTCAATGGATCAGGCTTTGGTTGTTGTCCTTTAAAACGTATGAGCACGCTCACTAAGGACTTATTGAAGCAGTGTTGAAATGCGAACAAATGTGTCTGTAGTGATAAACAAAACTGCCCCTGAATCTGCCAAAAAATTGTGAAATGGTGAAGTTTCACTTAAATTTTTACCAAATTCATTAGTGTCAATGGCCAATTTGTGCTCACGTTTTCTCTTGCGTCAGTTGCATTTTTCCTTATATCCTTTTCCCAGTAAAACAAACAGCATGGCATAATTCTAGCACAGATTCGTAAAAATCTTTACCACTTGTGAAACCACAAACTGTGCCGCAGGTAGGGGCATATTTATTATGCAGCCTTTGCTGTGTAAAAAAATAAGTTAAAAAAACGCATAGAATATTTTTTCTTAAAAAAATAACGCAAATCTAGAGTTTTGGATAGCGTAAAATTACACACACCTGGATAAATTTACACAGCTTTTTACACCTTTTTTCTGAAAATTTCAATTTATACAGCATAATAAATATGCCCCATAGTGTAGCTTGGAAAAATTGTGAGCTACTTTTGTTCACAAATCCTTTGATAGTTTGCTTTCCTCATGCTTCAGTAAACAGCAAAGTCAGTGCAGCCTTGGATTAAATACACAGTGGTTTTTCAAGAGCTAAGAAACCCAATGACAGACATAGACTCTAATTACAATCAAACATGGCACAGGTGCAGATACTTCCCCTTTATTGCCATCTCAACCTGTGCGTGTCAACTTCATTGTATATTATCAGCCACAATCAATCAAGGAAATGTATATTTTTGATCAGGGCAATTTATGTATTTTTAGTTATAATTATAGTAATTAAAAGTTAGCCAAAATTGGCTAAAATCTTATAAAATTCTTCGAGTAGTATGTAAACATCTGAGTACAACTGTATCTATATCTGAATATACATAAATACAGTATATGCTCTGTTTATAGACCACTTCTTCAGTACTTGCTTTATTGGAGTTTTCTTCTTGGCTTTTGTTTGAAATCTTTAAGATTTTGAAATGCTGCATGTGATGATACATTTTCAGCTGGAATTCTCATATGGCTGATGATGGAATACATAAGGCGTTCCATATAGTAAAGGCAAAATAATGATTACAATGTGGCATGGCTGCTTTTTAATAATAGTAATGATTTTTAAAAATGCAGTATGATTGTTATTAACAATGTTAAATGTTTCAGAGAGAATCTTTATGTTTACATGAAGATTTCAATGAAATGTTGATTTTAAAGACAACTGAAGGCACCAGCATGTTATTTTGTTTTGTTCTGTGAGGTTACCACTTACAAAGTTAAAAGGACTAATAGCTGGACAGGAATGTACATTTGGGTATGACTTTCCACCCACTCATTTATCAAATATGGCCACTCAGATAACAGGCAAGGTGGGTGTCCCAGCAAATCGAAGGCAGCAAATCGACCTCCTAACCACAAGGCAGACCAAAATGAACTGCAAAGTCACTGACTTGCTCTTTTCATCGCAACTAAATCAGCGGCTAAGTCTGCAATGTTGTGAATTTATTTGTATTAAAATATGTGACTTTGTCCGCAATGGGAAATATTCAGACCACAAAAAATGTCCATTACATTAAAAAACATTATTAAATCCTGAGTAGACTATTTGGGGGGGGGCATTACCCTACAGCAGAGAGAGAGAGAGGGAACTGTGGCTCCCAAGATGTTAAACAGGATCTCAATGCTGTTGAGCTAAAGGCCTCGTGTCTAGCCTTATAAGATGTTTCCTTTACATTGTTAAGATTACGGACTCTCTAAGGATCAGCTGCTAGAAAGTGTAAAGAGTCAGATAATTGTAGACTTCAGAGATAGGGAAACCTGCAAGTTTTCCAACTGTTGTTGACAATGAAATCCCGGGATCCCTGGCCCCTTCCTTCCTCGACACTCAACAAGCCACATTTATTAACCATAATTTACCCATCATATAACGTTATATTTTGCCATTATAGTATCAACTGTACAATTGGATCCTCACCAATAGCTGCGGAAGGCTACTTTTATGGTATATGGTATTAACAACAGCTGCTATGCTCAACCTCTAGCCTCAGACATAACCATTTTCACTATTGTTTTTTGTTTAAACACTGGCCCAGGTGGCTATGACTATTAATTAACTATGCTCCCCTCCTCCTTACCCACAGCAAGGGAGCAAGGGTGCGGCAAAGGTAAAATGGCACCTAGATCTCTCTGCTCTGCGCACTTCCACTCCCACCCCCTTTAGCCAATCACTTGCCAGACTTCAACCCCATAAAACCTTTTAGGACCCACTTCCTAGCCCCATCATGGCTTTCACTCCATTTCAGTCCCCAGGGGCCCACTGGACAGCCATTATATAAATACAAAGAATATAAACATGTTTTTAGGCCAAGAGAAGACACCCTAAATTCACTTGGTAGCTCAGGTTGACATCCCATTTCTTGCCAAACATAACATTTAGATGATAGAACTGTAATCTTTAGAGGACAGGTGGCACACTGTGCATATAAACTGCCTAAATTCTAATAATATACTACAGAATGGAAGAATTATTCCAGTTTTCAATGCAGTAATACATATATCTAAATCCTGCAGAGATAAAGGGCAACCTCAGGATTTGTGTAAAGTGGATTCTACTTGCATTTTATGTCAAATGCTGTCACATAGTGATTAACTTTGGAATATACAGATATATCACATTTTAAACATATACCCATATGACTATGTGTGGGGGGAGGGGTGTAAGTGAATTTCTGCACCCTGAACCTTTTACTGCATAACAAAAGGGTAACATTTAACACACAGCTTGCAATGAGATTCAGGCAACTATATGAATTACATGGGAGATATAGCTTATTCAATTTTTGGGTTTTTATTATCTCTGCCCCACCCCAAAGCTCAGTTGCAGTCGATGTGGAAAGGGATAAAAAAAAAGAACAGTTTTTATTGCAGGACCCATATAAACAATTTGGTACTAAACCTCAGGCTACAACTGTCACAAGTACATCATTATTGTATATATAGTAGAGGTTCCTAACGTTCATGTCAATACAGTACAATTATATGACCATAGTTAAATTTCAGTTGCAGCGGTGGATTTTCTACAGTCTTTATTGAATCCAGTGTAGTATCAACAACATAATGGCACCTAGAGTATTCTCTGCAAGAGTTTCTGTGCATTCAAATAATTATATTGTGTTATAAATATGGTGTTTATTGCAAAAAAGTTAAATTAGAATGGATATGTGGGGGCTTTAGAAAAGTAAAAGAGAGGAAAATGAGATTTACCATAGATCCATGTTTAGCAAAGAATTCATTATTTTTTTCCTTGTTGGCTTTTCTCTGTATTAATAAAGCCAGTGTTGGATTGGCCTGCTGGGACACGGAAAAAAATCCTGGTGGGCCCCTCTATACCTCGACCATTGTGTGTCAGATTTGTAATCCTCCTCTCCACTTTCTTCTTTTTTTTTTCTTCTAGTCACCAATGTCTATCTGATCCAATTACTTTTTTGGTAACTGATTCTGGTTGCTCATCACGCTTCTACCACTTATTACCTAATTGCTTCATGCATACGCTTAAAAACCTACGTAATAATATGCAACCAATTGTAAAAATAAAAGCATATTAGATGTCGACAAGGGGTCCCATGATCAAATACAGGCACCAGTCTAGGTGTTTTCATACTGGGTCATATGACACAAATTATATCACTAATCACCAATTTGTCAGTCTCTAAAGTCAGAGAGAGAGAGAGAGAAAATGATATCCCCCCAACAGACCATCCTAATGCATGTAATGAATTGGCATCTATATCCTCCTCATGCAGGCTCTTCTGAAACCTCTGTGATAAAGTCCTAAGTAAAAAAAACCTTTGGTTTGTGCTCATCCACTCAACTCTCAAGGATGTCTGCATGCCCATGTTGCAGCCCAGTGAATAACTGATGTACAGTATACAATATTATAGTAATTAACTGGAGCACAACTGCATGCAACACCAGCAATCTGCAATCCTAATCTGTGCCCACACATCATCTCTATTATACGAGATAATACAACCCACTGTTAAATTATTTTGGATTTTCAGGAATGCAGTAAAAAGCCATACAAACAAAGCCACTTGTTTCTTCTTACTTACAGTACATCAACCACATGTTCATTAAGAAGGGTATTGCTCATTGAATAGAAACATACTGCCATTTTTCATTATAGCATTGCTACTAAAAGTACATTTTTTTGAAATGAGCAGATTTTTAGAGCAACTGGTTTAGCGACTCCTTGTTAATATCCATGAATACTCAGAAAGCATATACAGAATAAGGTATGTTTTACTTGAAACGGATGTTCACCTTCAGTATGCTGTGGATAGTGGTATTCATGGGAGCTTGTGTGGCTATACAGCAACTTTATAATATCAATTATAGTAGTTGGACTGCACTAGGCAAATCCATTATGGAAAAGGACCTTGGAGTCCTTGTAGATAATAAACTTGGCTGTAGCAAGCAATGCCAGTCAGCAGCATCAAGGGCAAATAAGGTCTTGAGCTGTATTAAAAGGGGGGTAGATTCACGGAAGGAGGGGATCATTCTTACACTGTACAGAATGCTGGAAAGGCCCAATCTAGAATATGCTGTACAGTTTTGGTCTCCATCACTCAAACAGGACATTATTGAATTAAGATGGCCATAGATGCAAAGATCCGATCGTACGAATCATCGTACGATCGGACTTTCCCATCTTCCGACCCACCACTAACCATTCAGATCAAAGTCTTACCAGTCTGATTAGTAAAAGAACAGATCAGCAATGTTCTGCCCCTGACAGCAATCGTACGATATCTATGTCCAACCAAAGCTGGTGACAGTCTCCCACTGAAAATCGTACGATCTGCAATACACGCAGAGATATTATCGGCAGCCAACAGAAATTTTCTAACCTGTCCGATCGACCAAACGACCGATCTCCGCCGGATGAAAAATGTCGGGACTCTCCACACACGTTCCAAAAATCGGACGAATCCTCAATTCGTACGATCAGATCTTTGCGTCTATGGCCAGCTTTAGAGAAGGTACAGAGAAGGGAAACTAAGCTGGTAAAAGGTATGGAACATCTTAGCTATGAGGAAGACTGGCCAAATTGGGTTGTTTAACTGGAGAAGAGGCGCTTAAGGGGTGATATGATAATTATGTGTGTGTGTGTATATATATATATATATATATATATATATATATATATATATATATATATATATATATATATATATATATATATATATATATATATATATATATATATATATATATATATATAGCTACAGCTACATGCCGGTGCACTCAAAAATCCTCATGTTGTCACTGCCTTGGTGCTGGTTAAATAAATAATGCAGAAATTCACAAAAGAACCGCACTCTCAGGACTTGATCCAAAATGTAGAAAATAATAAAAGTTTATTTCAACGTTTCGGCTTAAGTTTCGAGCCGAAACGTTGAACTAAACTTTTATTATTTTCTACATTATGGATCAAGTCCTGAGAGTGCAGTTCTTTTGTGAATTTATATATATATATATATATATATATATATATATATATATATATATATATATATATATACAGTATATTTTACCAGTTTTCCAACCGACACATGGGCACCCATTCCGATTAGAAGAAAGGAGGTTCCGGCTGAATATTCGGAAGGGGTTTTTAAGAGTGAGAGCTGTAAAGATATGGAATTCTCTCCCTGAATCAGTTGTACAGGCTGATACATTAGATAGCTTTAAGAAGGGGTTGGATGGCTTTTTAGCAAGTGAAGGAATACAGGGTTATGGAAGATAGCTCATAGTACAAGTTGATCCAGGGACTTATCCAATAATCCGTCTTGGTGTCAGGAAGGAACCCCCCCCCAAATTGGAGAGACTACAAACTTTTTTTTTTTGCCTTCCTCTGGATCAACTAGCAGTTAGGAAGGTTATATATAGAACTTAAATGTTGAACTTGATGGATGTGTGTCTATTTTCAACCTAAATTACAATATAACTATCTAGTTCTTCTGAATTAAAACAGTGCAGCGTAAAAATATATAATGCATACAAAACCATTTTACTGTATAGTTTGGTTGCCCTGCTCCTTTAAACTTTTATGTTGTTACTATGCTCGCTAGCAACCAGGCAATGTTTTAAAAAGCAGATGTTAAGATACATATGAAAAGGTCTGAATTAATGGGGAGAACATAGTATACAAAGTTCACAAAGCCACCTACCCCCTTAACTTGTTTGTCATCCTCTGCAAGAAGAGCCAGATTTCTGATCCAGCAGAGACCAGCAATCCCTAAGGGTGCAAGTGCTTGACAAGTAAGTTCTCTTGTACTTATGCCCCTTTAAAAAGACCCCTTATGTGTTCCTGACCTCTGCAACCAGTTGTCATTTAAAATGTCAACTTGAGACTGAATAGGCAAATGATCTAATGCATGAAAAACATATAAGAGCAGTTACACAAATTCAGCATATAAAATTAAAAGGTAGGAGAAGTAAAACAGCATTTGTGGCTTTAGTTTGGGTATCATACCCGCTTTACATTATATTTTACGGGGCATCTATTTCCTGAGGTACAGTGAATAATCTTAGTGTGCAAGCTTTCTATGCATGGGGTTTATATTTCCTCTTATGTACCACTACAATTGTTTGTTTCTGGGTGGCCCAGTGTGTGTGTGGCCTTTTTAATTCTTCACCTCTGAAATAAGATGCCAGTTTGCACCTGTGTAGAAGAAAGCCAGAAAGGACTCCCAGTTCTGATGTTAATAACCACAAAGTAAGTAGCGCCAATTTATTTTAACCTCATACCTTTGCTGAATGTTTTTTTTATTATATATATTTACTGAAATATTAACTGAAGTTAAAACACACTAATATTTTCCAAAATATTGATAATTTATATGCTTGTGATTTCTATCATAATAACTATTTTTATTCATCTCCAACACAATATATATTGGGCAGTACTGTATGAAAGAAGGGAAGAGTCACAAGGGAAAAAAAACACAGCAATAACCGTTGCATGAAATTCTACTAAAACTCATTACAAATGGAAGGCTGTAATTTCATTAATCAGATTGATTGGGCTATACTGGAGTCTTCACTGCATGCTCTGCCAAGGTAGGAAACATTATGCTTACTTCTACCTTAACCTCATCATATCCCTGAGATTCATAGAAATAAAGACTGGAAATATAAAATACATTGAAAGTAGTATAAATGTAGTTCTGCTTTAGAAAGCGTATAAATACACTGGACAGGACCGGGGAAATGGGATATCTGTTAAGTTTTGTTTGACAAGGAACAATGTCAAGGACTCACCTTTCTTGATTGCTATTTGTTTGCCAAGGAACAATCAGGTATAAATATGATGGAAGTCTGAGGGAATGACATCATGTAGAGTGGAAAATGTGTATTTCATGATCATGAGCACCTCATGTCATGTAGTCGAGTAAGAGCTTCAAAGGGTGGTGCCTTTTGATTAGATTTATTTTTTTGAAGACTTTGCTCATACTAGAGACTTAACCTGACATTTAGCTGGTTGTAAGATAAATAACAAATTAATGTTTATTGGAACTAGTAGTGTTTTTTCCCATGACAAATTGGTGCACGGAAATCCAGCTAAATATTGTAAATCAGAGCTAAAAGGCATAAACTATACTATCCTACCTGTGCCAATATCACTTGCATGCATTTTCTCCACTAAGATCTTCCATAGCTTTTATTTTACCTGCTGTCACCACATGAATGGGAGGGCATAACATAATGTGTGTTGCAAAACAACATTGCATATGGACCTTGGAATGGTTTGGTGATGTTCCTAGGATGAAGAGAAATCAATGCATTTAAAAAGATTGAGTAACACTTGACTACCTGCTAAAATTAGATGTCTGTATTCGCACCGGTCAATATCACGGATATTGTTTCAACTCTGAAACAATATGGGTCTTATTTGTGAATGCAACAAATGTTTCATATAATTATCATTGCTAGAATTCCTTGCAGACAGGCATGTAGGGTATGAATCCCAAACATTCTTGGTAAAAAAATGCCATGAGCTAAGTAGGAAGGTCAGCTGGAATGATGAGACATTTATTGTAGCTTCTGCATTTAATTCTCTCTCTGTATCTTTTTTGTCTTCCCTATTTTAAATCATCTTCATGGTTTGTGGAAATGTACCACTAAGTTCCTTATAACAATTCTTTGTTTATTAACATAAAGGCTGCTTAAAGGGATCCTGTCATCAGAAAACATGTTTTTTTCAAAACACATCAGTTAATAGTGCTACTCCAGCAGACTTCTGCAATGAAATCCATTTCTCAATGTAACTGAATGTGTCTCAGTGGGACATGGGTTTTTACTATTGAGTGCTGTTCTTAGATCTACCAGGCAGCTGTTTTCTTGTGTTAGGGAGCTGTTATCTGGTTACCTTACCATTGTTCTTTTGTTTGGCTGCTGGGGGGGGAGGGAGTGGGGTGATATCCCTCCAACTTGCAGTACAGCAGTAAAGAGTGATTGAAGTTTATCAGAGCAAAAGTCACATGACTTCGAATAGGGAAATGACCAGACTGTAGATTATAACAATATAACGCCACAGTACACTCTGGCTCTCTGTACCACAGAAATTGGACAGCACTTCTGTAAAAAATATGAATACCTTGAAAACCTCTAAAAATTTTAGTTTTTCAGACAATCCTTAGCAAGAGTGAAAAAAATAAGTTGATTAAAAGCAGTTCAATAATATCAGCACAGCTCCCACTGGCTTCTATATCATCTTGACAACTTTTACTTGGTAAAGTTTTGCATTAGATTTTTTCGTGGTTTTTACACTAAATACATTTCAAATTTTAAGAAATATAAGAAAACAACTAATTTTTTTGTGGACAAAAATTTGATTCTTCAACAATGGACCCCTTAGTGCTTTTTACTACATAACCCCCTATGTTTGCCCAGGAACAGTGACTCAGTGACCAATAAGGCATTTGCTTTTAAACAAATAAATGATTGGCAGCGATAGGTTACTGCTCATGGGCCAACGTAGTGCCTTTTATTACATAATAGTGTTCAACAATAGTTCAACAACCAACTTCCATATTAAATTGCACTACAGCATTACAGTTACTTAAGGAACAATAGTATTCTATGTAATGATTCATATAAGGAAATGAACTCACTCCATATAAAGAAATCCTTGAGCTGAGCATGTTATTAAATGTTAAAAGCCAAATATAAGAGAATCCCAGTATGCCTTATTAATGTGGTAACATTTTAAATTCCTTGAATGTAGATCGTCTCTTGTTTCTTCTTTTACAGGGCTGTAACTTCTCTGCTCTTGAACAAATGGGAACATCAGTGGAAACTTACATGCCATTATCCGTTACTGAGCACAAGCTGTTCAAGGGAAATGCCTTACAACAACTGTTCTATCCTAGAACTAAATAGCTTTACCTACTCATATTTATACAGTTTGCTGAGTTTCCAGTCAGTCCTGACTAGCACAAAGTGATAGATGATGGGGCAAGCATAGGGTTTTCAGAGGAAGAACTGTATCTTTACATTTCATCAACATGTCCTTTTTCTCTATATGTGCATAGACAGCATACTGGCCACTCACGTGATAAACACATTATTCATGCCCTGAGAGTGAGAAAGTCTACAAATCTTCCCTGTCCTGCAACGAAGAGCCAGTAGTACTACTCAGTGTTTATTAATGAGCCCCAATGAGAAATATCATGTGGGATGATAGATTTAGTCCTTCCATCCCTTTCTCCTTAAGGTGGCCATAGACATTACGATCTTTCTTGGAAAAGATCTTTCCACGAAAGATCGTTCGTTTCAATACACACATGTAGAGCTGAATCGTCAGATATACAGGTAGAAACAATAGAATTCTACCTGTATCTGACGATTCAGCACTAGCAATGGCCGATGTTCGAGTGCCTTCAAAGGCAGCCAATCAAAATTTTCTGTCCAGCTCGATCGACGATCAAACTGATATCTAAGTCTTCGCCGATATTAGTCGGCTCGTTTCCCACCATACTTGCACCGAATATCATATGAGAATTAGTTTTGTACGTTATTATCTGTGCGTCTATGGCCACCTTTACAGAAACATCCCAAATTGCAAGTTCTTCCACACAAAAAGAGATCTCACATCTCTGCAACAACATCACTCACATTTTTATAGCAGCAAAACAATTTCCAACCCTTTCAAAAAAAAAAGCAATGGCTTTAATATGGCAAACATCTTAAATAACCTAAAATATAATGATGACCGATAGTCGATATTGCATGTGTGTAAGGCAGCATTATATTTGTGACTAAACAAATGTGTGGAAGCAATTTTATACTGCACTCCTAGATAACCTGTAATTTTCCATGTTCAGGTGAACTTGTATTAAATGACTTGTATGTGCATTATGGATAGGGTTCAATATTCTCTAGAGAAATCAGATGTCAGACAGAGTGCTATAAAAATGGTCCTTGGAAGGTGATAAGTGAACAATGTGGTTGTCACCTTCACCCTACCTGCGAGGTCTTTGCTCAATTTGCCTAAAGGCTTTCTTTTGTATTAATGTTATTTTTCATCATCTCCGGTTGTCAGTCTCTAAATCAGAGACAGCATAACCCATGGGCACCTTCATTCTGACTTTTTTTCATGCTCTACTAATGAGGAGTAAGCCACTTTATTCTGTGACAGGGCACATTTCTCTTTCTCACACACATATATATAGAAATAAAACAAGGGAAAGTTGTGCTCACCACTAATTTTTAAAACCATTAGGCGGGGGTGCAATGAGGGTGTGACCACAAAATACATATAAACAAATACAAGAGTCCTCTGCACTCAACCCATTATCAATATATTTAAGACAGAGACATTTTGTGCATACTGCTACTAAAAAATGCCTTACCCTTTAAACAAAACAGGGATTGTTTGTCCATATATTGCAATATATTTAAGCTGGCCACCTACGTCAAAGTCATCCCATATCTGGCCAGTCCTACGCTTCATTTTCATCTGATTCATTAAGAATTCTATTGCTTCATTAAAATTGAGCGTATGTGTGGCAAAAAGTAGAAAGATTTTCATTTGTGTTGTTATTTTGCGAAGTGCAAAAATATGTTTTTTACAAGTTTTCCCTTAATGTTGGAAGGATTCTGCGTGCTGTACATTCTGGTATAGCAAAATAACTACCTACCTACATGAAAGCTTAATAATCAAAATGGGTCACTAGTTTAGTGTGCAGTCTTAACTGGCAAAATCTCTAAAATGATCATGAAACCAAAGCTTTGGGATAGCAAACTGGCTACAAAAATGATTCTTATACTATCCTTATAACACAAAAACATACCATTCCCATAACTAGATACCCAGTGAGGCTGTATTAGTAGTAGCAGTGCATCTATCTCTTGTTTGACTCTCTAAGCTATTATAATATCAGGGACAATAATTCTATGTGTATAAAACTATCACAGTTGGGGAGGGTTTTTTTTTTAAATACATCTCATAGTCATTACTGTCTTTATAGAAAATGGAGTCTTGTACAGAACTTTACATTGGGTGAACATAACCAGACAAACGATTCATAAAGAAGAATATCTTCCCTTTCAGCACAAAAATACTGTAATATTCAGGTGAATGTGAGTGTTGCTTACTACATGGGTAGATATAATAAAGATGGTTAGTCTTGCATCCAACTTTCCCATGACTCCCTTAGCTGAAAACCTCAGATACCAGGAATCCCCGTGTTTAGTAGTTTTTCATATGATCTTCTTATACTTTTTCATTATTTAATGTTGCATACCTAGATGAACAATGTATTTTTGGCTCAAGAAAAAATACGAAGTATAGTGCATGAAAGTTTCACAGCAATGCAATTAAACATTGAGGGGCAGATTTATTCAAGGAATTGTTCAGTATAAAAATAAAAACTGGGTAAATAGATAGGCTGTGCAAAATAAAAAATGTATATAATAATTAGTTAGCCAACAATTTAATGTATAAAGGCTTGTGTGTAACATAATAGCCAGAACACTATTTCCTGCTTTGCAGCAATCTTGGTTTCCTCTGACTGATTATCCTGGTTAGCAGGCAGTAACCAATCAGTGACTTAAGGGGGGGGGGCACATCTGTCAACAACCTCCAAAACCACTAGCAAACATAGTTATGGCAATAAATTTATGATGGTTATGTTCATCCATTACCAAATACAATTCTTAGGGGCCGATTCACTAACTTCGAGTGAAGGATTTGAAGTAAAAAAACTTCGAATTTCGAAGTGTTTTTTGGGCTACTTCGACCATCGAATGGGCTACTACGACCTTTGGCTACGACTTCGAATCGAACTATTCGAACTAAAAATCGTTCGACCATTCGATAGTCGAAGTACTGTCTCTTTAAGAAAAAACGTCGACCCCCTAGTTCGCCATCTAAAAGCTACCGAACTCAATGTTAGCCTATGGGGAAGGTCCCCATAGGCTTGGCTAACTTTTTTTGATCGAAGGATATTCCTTCGATCGTTGGATTTAAATCCTTCGAATCGTTCGGGTTCGAGGGATTTTATCGTTCGATCGAAGGAATAATCCTTTGATCGTTCGATCGCACTATTTGCGCTAAAATCCTTCGACTTCGATATTCGAAGTCGAAGGATTTTAATTCCCAGTCGAATATCGAGGGTTAATTATCCCTCGATATTCGACCCTTTGTGAAAAGTAGAGGGGAAAATACTGAATTCAAATAATTAATCAGGATAATTTAAACACATTGATCTTTCAATCCCTTTCCTTTTAAGATGTTTGCTTTTAAAAACAGATTTATTAGGATAAATGAGCAACACTTAAGCTATCAGAATTGCAATGTAGTATATAAGCAAAAAGAAGACCAGCAACACGAGATATCTTGTGAAATGCTCAAACTTGTATTGTGAAATTACATGCAAGCTTGCATGTAATTTCACAATACAAGTTTGAGCATTTCCTGTAAAACCTGTAAAATCGATGTCCTGGTGTAAAGGAATAGACTCAGCGCTGTAGCATTGTTATCATGTAAATTTGATTTAATTTTCACCTTTACAGTGAAACAATCGCCGGATTACATTGTTCTAAACAGCCTTTTTTTAACATCAGTCATTCTGATATTTCCATAGCACCCTTTCCTCTCAGTCACAGCAAGTAAAACTCACAAAATAGGACAGTTCACAAGTATTTGATGTTTATATCGTTATCATCTATGCAGTAGTAACAATGTCCCTAGGTGCCATTTTACTCCATACCTAATCATTCGGCTCATGTCATATTTCTTTTGAATTAAGTGCAATCTGGAGGAGCTGAACTGTGGGAGAGATGGGCTGCGGAGCACTTGTGACTAAAGGGAATCCCAGTTTGCCGTTCTACAGGCACAGGCACATCATGTGACGCGTCTCATGGGACATAGTTAGCAAGGCTCCTTGACAGAGGCCAGAGGCAAAAAAGACAACTTTCAGTGCTAAAATATGTTTGCATACATATAAAAGATGTTGTAGCCCATCCAACCGGGCAATTAAGAATGAATATATTTAGGAATTAAATACAAGGCTCTAATAAAAGCAGAAGCAATGGAGCTTATCTTTATTTTCTGCCAGTGTGAGGCTTTCAGCGGTTGGGTAAGGGAGAGTTTTATAATGGTAATATTCATGTGGCTCTGTATAAGGGAAACTTGACAATATAGAGAAGATTTAATGCCAAAATTTATATTTAAACAGTTTTCCACAACCACATTGAATATTTTTTTTTTCGTTTGTTAGCCATAGAAAACCATAAGCATGGGTCAGTTTGCCTGTGCAAGGTTTTCTGCCTATGTTTGTGAGTGCACAATTGTTAATCCGTGTTTCTGGCTACAGTGGAAATTGGTTTATTTTTGATTTCATTTTTATGGTTGTAATCTGTTTTAATCCCTGATGCCTCCAATACTGGGTGTTACTTCTGCCCCTATGTAAACCCTTGTAAATCTTTTGCCAAAATTCAATGCTGTAGTTAAATATACGGGCTGGCCTATTCAGAATGGATAACTTGATTGGCAGGTTGCCTGCAGCGGGCCCTAACAAGGATGCAGCGAAAAGCCCTTAAGTGAAAACACTTGAGAAGCCATGGAAAGGGCCGTATTGATAAAATGGTGTAAAATAAAGGAGTATTTATAAAGCTGTGTTGTTCTGATCCTAGTTTTACACCCATCATTACCATTGCTGAAATCAGCAGACAGAATCCAAAGTTGAGATTTCTCAAGTTGTGCATTTCAATTTACTAGATTAATACCATTTTTTATACTACCTAAGTCCTTAGGGGTAATTTAAGCAAAAGTGTCCCCATTGAGCTCATTTAGGGTAAGGGTTAATAAAGGGTTAAGAATCAGGTTAATGTCTACACTGGCACTTGAGTCTGGGTTTGACTGCCCTATACACCTGACACCAGATCAGTAAAAAACTGAAGCAGTATGCTCCCATTAGTGCCCGCAAGTTGCATGTCTAGTAGGGGTACCAACATGCCACCCTTGCCTGCTCTTGTGAATACATTGTTGCTAAAAGCAGCACTGTATCCATGTGGCAAACGTAGGTTTCTGTGCTCCATTTTAGAAAAGTGCAGAGCAGGGTGCCAGTGTGCAAAATAATGGCAGCTTGCAGACGTTTTTTGCACTTTGTAAATGACCCCATATCCATTAGAGACAAGTTCGGGAAAAGATGACATTGTTTACACAACTTTTTATGGCAGAATCTTACACTCAGCTCCACATCCATTGCAGTTTTATAAATACACAACAAGAAACTAAAGTAACTCTGTTTTTTTGCAAATATTTCAATGCAATAACTAAATGCATATGGACATAGTTATCATAGTTATCAAACGGTGCAACTAGAACTTGCCACAGTCTGCTCTCTATTTTTTGTCACAGATTTGTAGGGAGCATTTACTTTTTGATGAATATTTTCCTAAAGATCTCACTCACCTGAATATGGAGTGGTAGAATTTTATTCATCAGACTATGGCAAACTCTGATAATAATGTCCCACTGTCTGAAGGTGACTCTCCTAGTCATGTAGCAGAGCAAATCATAAGACATCAGTGCCTCATTATGTGTCTCATCTTTACCTTATCCCCAGTGGTCTTATCGAAGCAAAACCTTGCCAAGTCACATTCACATCTCCATTTCAGCACAGTTGAGTACTTTGAGTACTTATTACTCAAACGCAACATGCAACATTTTAAATGTCTGTTGGCCTGCATTCATATCTGTAGAATTGGATGGACAGTTGTCAGCCTAAGACAGGGCAGAAATGACATCTACAGCACCAAAAGTGCCCCATGGCCTGGGGGTTTGAAAAAGAAAAAAATACACAGTATTGAATAACAGTTGTTACATACAGTATGTGTATATGAAAGATGTCTAGCTATTGTTAATGGAACTGGATGTGGAAGCTGTAATCCGGTAAGGTGTAGACTGTTTTATTAATTCAAAGGGACAATTTACCACTCTTGTTTAACATTAAGTGCAATGAATATTGCTTGTGCTGAACATACTTGTTTTTCCTATTGTTTACGAAAGAAGTCATCAGAGGAAGTCATGCTGTTGGAAAGAATGGGCTGGTTGGTAAGGTCCCACTGCCCCCCTATGTGAAGAATAGCACAAATTGTTGTGGGACTATCATGGAGATACTCAATATCTCTAGAAACAAATTTATACTTTCTAAACTCTGAATGCAAAAATCCCGAAAAATTCATGATTTTTTTTTTATAAAATCACAAATTTTTCAGAATTGAGGTTGCATATAAGACAATGGGAGACTTCCCAATTATTTTTTGATGTGTGCTGAGTTTCATGCAATACCCCAAAGTTTTACAAAGTTTTCGGGCAAAAATCTGAGTTTTTGAGTGATAAATTCGAAAAAATCTTGAAAATCTGATGAAAAATCCAAATAAATATTGAAAATCTGATTTTTTTTACACAAAGCAAATTGTCAGGAAAATGTAATAATAAATAAGCGTAAAAAACTTGAACGTGTACTCGTACTAAAGTATGGTTTTTGTTGAACATGTAATTATTAGGGATTCAAAAAGTAAACTAAAATAGTTAACCCTAATGAATTAAGCAATCATTTAATTATGATTCACATTTTAAAATTCCATGTGAATGAGAGGGAAGAGTAATTTGAGACAATTATCCAAAGGCCCAACTGAAGCCAGGAGCCCAAAAAATGCCATCCCTAAAACTAGCCTTGCATTTAGACACTGAAACTGGCTACATTCTCTCTTTGTGACTGAGCAAAGGGACATATGGCAAATACAATTCATGCTTGGCAAAACTAAAAACCCCTAGAAAATTATCCAAGCATATAACATTCAGTTATTTTAGTAAGTGTATTGTTGTTTGAAATCTTTTGTATTACAAACCAGAATGTAAAGGTTTCCCGATTCACCTGTGATGGATTCTCCTGGTATAAATAAACAAAAAGGGAGAATTGTTTCCATACTTACCGTAATTCTCCTTTCCTGGTCACTCTCCGTAACAGCATTACACTTGGGAGGCCCCTCCCATTCCTGCCCTTAGCTCAGATAGTCCCTCCCTCTTTAGGCTTTAAACGGTACCCCAGAGACTCACCTCTTTGTCTAGTACCAAGTTTATTTTCTAGGGTGGGAAATGCTTATATGGAGAGTGACCAGGAAAGAATTAGGGTGAGTATGAAAACAATTCTCCCTTTTCCTGGTCACTCCATATCAGCATTTCACCTGGATTTACCATGCCATAATTAAAAATCTAGGGTGGAAAGAAGAACACATATCCCTGACACCTCCATACTGCCAAAAAATTTTATTTTAAGATACAAAAGCAAGTTGAGATCCTGCTGCAAATGCATGATTGCTGGAACCGAGACATCCAAGGAATAATGTTTAATGAAGGTCTTTGCTGACGACCAAGACGCTACCTCGCAAATCTGTGAAGTTGGGACCACTGCCAATGCTGCTCAGGATGCAGCAATCGCCCTAGACGAATGAGCCTTCAAACCTTCTGGAGCTAGCTTGCCTTGAGACTGATTTGCTTTCGACATACAAAGACAGATCCATCATGCTGATCATCGAAGTTGAGGTCGCTTGTCCCCTATGACAGCCTGCAGGGATTATGAACAGCCTGCCGAGATCCTAAAAGGACTAGTCATCTCCAAATAATGAACAAGACATCGTACTGGGTCAATTTTGTGCATGTACTCTGCAATATCTGATTTGAATCTAGGAAGAATGACTTCCTTCTTTAAATGAAACGATGACACCACCTTTTGTAGAAAAGTTTTATCCGGCTTTAGAATGACTTTGTCATGTAAGAATAGGATATGGCCTGGACTACAGGAAAGCGCCTGCAACTCCCCCACTCTTGACGCGGAAGCTATAGCCACCAGAAAAAGAGTCTTGATCATCAGACACCACAGTGAAATCGACTCCAATGGCTCAAATGGTTCTGAAGCTAAGACCTTCAGGACCAACGGGAGACTCCAGACTACAGAAGTAGATCTCCCTGGTGGTCGCAGCTTGAGAGCAGCCGTAAAAAACCTCTTCACCATCGGTTCTTCCGCCCAAGATCTATTTGATAACGCCGAAATGGCTGAAACATGGACCTTTAGTGTCCTATATTGTAGGCCCTTTTCCAAACCTTCCTGCAAAAAGCCCAAAATATGAGATAGTGAAATCTCTACTGATTCCTCACGTAATTGTCTCCATTCCATGAATCTTTCCCAAATTCTGTAATGAGTTGCAGATGTAGAAGGCTTCCTAGATCTTAAAAGAGTAGTAATTACACCTTCTGAAAAACCCCAAGGCCTCCAGTCTCTTACGCTCAGTCTCCAGGCCTGAAGAGATAAGGCTCCTGGATTTGGATGTAGGATCGGCCCAAGATGGCCGTCACTAACTCAGCCGTCCTGACTGAGCCGCCATCTTGGAAGATGCAGCCACCAATACTTCATGTGCGCTTCCTACCGAGGAACGCACCAATCGTCCGGCTCCATAACCAGCCTTGCAGATATCCTCCTTTCTTCCCCGACTCCCTCCCTTGTGCTCCGACAGCGCATCCTGACAGGCAGAAACTCGCTCCCGTCCCTGTGCGCGTCATCAACCTGCGCCACCTGACACAAAGGGGGAGACGGTCAGACGGATCTGTCACAAGGGAGGGAGAGGTGGAGGAGAAGAAGGGAATCAAGCTCTTCTCCGCCCAAGGCTCTGCCAACGGATACTGGGTGCCATAAAAATGTTAAAACTCCTTTATTCTATGAGCCGACAAGTGAAGAGATAGAAGGGAGATACACGGATCTATTCCACCATAAGAAAACTCTGTGTGGAGAAATAGGTCATCCCTGAGGGAACAAAGCTACAGCTACAAGGCCTAGAAAGGGAAGGAGCCCACTGCCAGAAATCCTCATACCAAACAAGCTACGGATCATACTGTGACAAGAGCAACTTCACAAGCCACCCACCTGGCACGCCTCTGGGTAACTGGAAGGTGACTTATATAGTTCAACTATGTGTCAACCCAACTTTCAATATTCCCTCTCCAAACCTTCACAAGGGACGGAGGTAGGGACCCCTCTCTACCTATATGTTCTCCTGCCATGGTTTGCTACCGGAACAGGGAACTCAAGCAAGCCCTCCTGCTACAGACAGAAATAGAAAAGAAAAAGACAAAGAGGTGAGTCTCTGGGGTACCTTTTAAAGTCTAAAGAGGGAGGGACTATATGAACAGGAATGGGAGGCGCCTCCCAGGTGTAATGCTGATATGGAGTGACCAGGAAAATCTATTAAATATTCAACAACAATATTTACTGGGGTTTTTTTTTTATCTTGCTTTGCTTTAAGCCTCTAAACAATGAATGTGCATAATGACAAGAGAAAATCTTGATACTTGCAGAATTGTACTGCCTGCCAAAACTTGCTTGGTTAATTGATCTATTTTTGGTCTTTTTGGATAAAAGCTCAGTGGTACTGGATTAGACTGCAGGCTACAAACCATTGCTGCTCCTACACAATGCTGATATGTTTACCTGTGTGGTGCTCAATGTGCAATTGATAAACAAGTTTTGTTAATGGGCTTTTCAAAAGAACATTTGTAAGAACAGCAACAATGCGTGTTCTAATTTCAAGTCTGAAAATGGAAGCATTTAGCAGCTCCTGAGAAAACTTCTGTGCCTGAAAACAGTTTGTATTGAGTAGTTAACCCCATAATGATTGGGCTGTAAAAGGCTGTTCTATGATAAAAATGCATATTATTACATTAATTTGTTGAGTTCATGATATATGGTGCTTGAACTGTATCTGCCCCTAATCCACTGTATTTTGTTTTGCATTTTTTTGCATCAAATCTTTCTTTTGTCAGATTTACCAGTAAATGACTCACACACCTTTGTGTATTTTCACAAATAGCCCCAAATTCCAAACATAAAGGAAAGAATAATAAAAAAGAATCTTCCCATTCTCCAGACTGACCCTGTCTTGAATGACATTTTGAAAGACGGCTGTAAATTTGTTGCCAAGAGAACCAAAACCCTAGGTAACATCTTGGCCCCCAGTTTAATCACCTCTGAAACCTCCAAACCTCATGTCTGGTTGACTTGTAATGGTATGTATAATTGTGGTTCCACAAAGTGTCCTGCAACTATGTATTAGAGGCAATGGTCTTTAGGTCTTTGGTGACTAAAAAGAGTTGCCTTATTAAATAATATATAAATTGCAATACAAAAATTGTGATTTCTTTGTAAACATGCTGAAAATGTGGAAAACAATATATTGGCCAAAACGACTGGAGCTTTAAAAGAATGTATATGTGAACACATGTCAGACATCAAGTTCGATACAACAGGGCAGGGGTCCCCAACCTTTTTTACTCGTGAGTCACATTTAAATGTAAAAAAGAGTTGGAGAGCAACACAAGCATGAAAAAGTCCATGGGGATGTCAAATAATCGATGTAATTGGCTGTTTGGTAGCCCCTATATGGACTGGTAGCCTACAGGAGGCTCTGTTTGGCAGTACATCTGGTTTTTATGCAACCAAAACTTGCCTCTAAACCAGGAATTCAAAAATAAGCATTTGCTTTGAGGCCACTGGGAGCAACATCCAAGGGGTTGGTGAGCAACATGTTGCTCGCAAACTACTGGTTGGGGACCACTGCAACAGGGACACCAATGTATCGAACATTTCGACATAAGCTTCCTCTCAGTGATGGGCATAGAAATGGTCAGCCTGGGTCCCAGAGGAGACAATCTTTCAGTCTTACTGAGCAAAATGGAAGTTTTTTTTTAACCTTAAAAATGAGACAACCCCAGGGATTGAACTATGACTTTGATGTGTCCTTCTTTTATGAATGACCTGATTGGAACATCTACAGATGCCTTTGTTCAATCATTTATTTTTCATTTTTTAATGCCCCCCCCCTTAATCCAATTGGTTGATTATCATGTTGTACTGATTGGTGGGATAGGGCATACAGTATATGTTATGTATCAGACACCTTTTATTTAAGGCTTTCATTACTTGCCTGCATGCATGAAATGTGTAAGGCTGTGTCAGTGGCGTAACTTCGGATGCCAGGGCCCCCCTGTAAAAAAATTTTTAGGGCCCCCTCTGCACATAATAGTGGGAGAATTTCATGTATAATATCCCCAGAACTCATAGAAGGCTGGTACAGTGGCAATTCCATGTATAAATACCCCCATAACTCACAGAAGTAAGGAACAGTAACTATTACATGTATAAATACCCCCATAACTCACAGCAGGATGGAACAATTACTATTTTGTGTATAAATACCCCAGAACTCACAGCAGGGTGGAACACTAACTATTTCATGACTAAATACCCCCAGAACTCACAGCAGGGTGGAAAAATGACTATTTAATGTATAAATACCCCCATAACTCACAGAAGGGTGAAACAGTAACTATTTTGTGTATAAATACCCCAGAATTCACAGCAGGGTGGAACAATGACTATTTTGTGTATAAATAACCCCATAACTCACAGCAGGGTGCCCAAACAACTCAGAAGTACAAATGATAAAAACTGCAGTTCAATTCTTACTAGTAAGGCCAAGGCCAGACGTGGCGTTGTTGCGGCGTTTTTACGTTGCGTTTTAAAAAAAGAACAGCCAGGCGTAAATATGCCACTGAAACTACATGAGACCGTCAACATTCGTTTTTCATGCATTTTTCAGCACGTAGAATTATTTTCCCGACATGCACTTCTCATTGAGAATTTGGACGCCATATTTTAAATACGCTGCGTATTTACGCAAAGTGTGGTTTCAAACTTGCAGATCCCATAGAGTCTATCGATTTGGTCGTTTCTTGACGTATTGTCATTTCTGCTAAAAAATTGCCAATACTGGCGTCCTGTGGCGGATTTCAGGTTGCAAGTGCCCTGTGTGAATTGCCATAGTGTATTTTCCATTAGTTTCAGTGGTAGTGTAGTTTATGCGTATTTACGCCTGGCTGTTCTTTTTTAAAAACGCAGCGCAAAAACGCCACGTCTGGCCTTGCCCTAACTGACTGCTAATTACCCAGTAGTTCCTCTTTGCTGTTCTTGCCTACTCTCCCTGTCACATCAATGCGAGCCTCAGTCACAGCCTGGAGGTGGGGCTTCCAACATTTAATTTTTAACCCAGGCTGTGTTCACCCCTTGCCTCTAGCTCCCTCCCATGCTGTTGCTTGCCACTTGAAAATCCGGGAGGGAAAGAAGCGTAGTTATATGGATTGCCCGCACCATCCCCATACTACTGAGGAAGCAGGCCCCCTCTGGGCCCCCTGTACTCCCGGGCCCCCCCCCACAGCTGCGGGGTCTGCTTCCTCGTTAGTTACGCCAATGGGCTGTGTTCGTTCACTCTTTGCCTGAAATAAAAATTGTACTTCCTTAATATTGTGGGATATGTGCTTGCCTGCTGCTTTCTCCATGTATGTTGAATGTAATTGGGCCTGATTTAGACCAGTATAAATATAATTTATTACTTATATTATTTATTATATGCAAAAAAGGTGTACACATCAGAGGAGGTCTGGAGGCCCATTAGTTTGGACTTCAAAACCTATCATCAGTGGTTTCTTTTCCTATCCTTTTCTCTCCTTCAGACCCTTTCTTCCTTCCTGAATCCCCCTTTTTAGTTTTCTTCAAAGACACATTTTACTCCACTTCTTGTATGGCCTCTATGGCCACTGGTGAAATGACGCCAACGCCCATTACTACTTTTTTCAACGCACCTCATTTTTTTTGACGTGCGACGACATACAGCTCCATGGGCGTCATTTCCGCGGCAAAACAGGGTGAAAAAATTAGCCCATGCCTAATGGCCTCCATTTTTCACTCTCCTGTCAACATCAAATCTCAGCTCCCCTTTCCCTGACCCTCACCATCTTTATTGTCACGCTTTTACTTGCCTATTTTTTCTTCTTTTCTATTCTCCCTTTTCACCTTTCTTTTATATCTTGTACCCCTTCACCTCATTTCACTTTTGCTATTTTTGTCTCTTTAGGGCTCGAACACATGAGCCTTTACTTGTACATTCTTCTGTAGTGGCTTTTATTTATGCATTCTATTAGTGGTTCAGCTCAGTGTTGAGGGTACAAGGAAGCATGATCTTTTTAAACATATGTAAAAAAAAAAAATACAGGGAACACATTAGTAAACTGCTGTACAAGAGCCATTACTTTCATCTGATCACTTGGTTCTATATCCTTTCTTTTCATCTACCTCTTCTTAGAATTATTTTATTAAGATTTAATTCCCTAGACAGGACTTCCCAACAGACAGTATGGCTGTGGTGCTCATTGTAATTCAGTGTCAGAATGGGGTGTCTGTGGCCCACCCCAGTCGTGTATTCCTCCTCCAGCCACTGACCTATTCCCACCTTTACACTTGTGTCTCACACCATGCTGCATTCCTTACACTTGAGCCCACCCTCCTGTGGCCATGGCCAGGTGAAGTGCACAAGTTCCTTGTTTTTGTCTCGTGTCCCGCCAGCCCAATCCGACCCTGGAAGTTGTTTCCTCCCATTTTTGCTGCCAATTCTTAGTTCCCTTGGTTACAAATATGGATCTTTGGCAAACCTGCAAGCATATAAACACCTTAGAAATATGAGATCTGAACTGTGGATGGAGCTTCAAACATTTTTAAATTAATTAATAAAATGCAGCAAAGAAACTTGAAAGTACCAGCATGTGAGGGCTGCAGCTATAGGCTGGATGTGGCCCACAAGCTACTGATTGGACAGCCCTGACATCAGTTAAAATTGAGTTATGAGTGAATTATTTTTCTTATTGACTTGAATGTGGCTTTTTGTAAGCAGTACACAGTAATGTCTGAATATAGTTTTTTTCTTTTCAAATAGGTTCTGTTCACTGACTGAAAATTAAAAACACTTTAGTCTATAAAAGAATATTATGAAAAACATATTACATTGCTATTTACTTTAAACATGCCAATTAGTGGTTACTAATAGGATTTGCCTTTTTAAGGGAGTGCGTGATTGACTGATACATAGAAAAAAATTCTATATGTTGTATTAAAAAACTCTTGACAACCTAATTTACTCTAACAAACAAGGGAAATATGTGCTCACCACTATTTTTTAAAACCATTAGGCGGGGGTGCAATGAGGGTGTGACCACAAAATACATATAGTCAACTACAAGAGGTCCTCTGCACTCAACCCATTATCAATATATTTAAGACAGCGACATTTTGTGCATACTGCTACTAAAAAATGCCTTACCCTTTAAACAAAACAGGGATTGTTTGTCCATATATTGCAATATATTTAAGCTGGCCAACTACGTCAAAGTCATCCCATATCTGGCCAGTCCTATGCTCAATTTTCATCTGATTCATTAAGAATCCAATTGCTTCATTATACATTTTACAAAGGGACTAATTTTTACCTGCAACTTACTTGCTACTTTCAAAGTAAACCTCCCAAACTTGGCTGCCCTTTTATTAGACACCAGTGGAATCACCTGACTATAGCTGGGAGGGGTGGGAGCTACAACATGGAGCTGGTCACTGCTCCTGTATAAACTATAACAAACAAGGGAAAGTTGTGCTCACCACTATTTTTTAAAACCATTAGGCGGGGGATCTGAACTGTGGATGGAGCTTCAAACATTTTTAAATTAATTAATAAAATGCAGCAAAGAAACTTGAAAGTACCAGCATGTGAGGGCTGCAGCTATAGGCTGGATGTGGCCCACAAGCTACTGATTGGACAGCCCTGACATCAGTTAAAATTGAGTTATGAGTGAATTATTTTTCTTATTGACTTGAATGTGGCTTTTTGTAAGCAGTACACAGTAATGTCTGAATATAGTTTTTTTCTTTTCAAATAGGTTCTGTTCACTGACTGAAAATTAAAAACACTTTAGTCTATAAAAGAATATTATGAAAAACATATTACATTGCTATTTACTTTAAACATGCCAATTAGTGGTTACTAATAGGATTTGCCTTTTTAAGGGAGTGCGTGATTGACTGATACATAGAAAAAAATTCTATATGTTGTATTAAAAAACTCTTGACAACCTAATTTACTCATCAGAAGAACATTGTATTGTATTGTCAATGCAAGGTGAAAATATAATTATTACTAAGCAAGAGATCAGACAAAGAAAGAGGGGAAATTATCTTTACAAACTGCCCAAGTACCTTTTACTTGATGGTAATGTTTATATGTTTATTCATAGACTTAAGACATGATGATTCACATTTTGGAAATATCTCCAATCTGGAAACCCCCAAGATTCCATGCCTGTACTTCTTTGTACTTTCTAACAAAATAATTAATATAGAATGGAGGGCACACTAAGCAGCAGCATACTGTATAACGAAAAGGTTTTAAAGCCAGGGGTGCTATCGGATAAACCTGGTTAATTCAGCACAAATGTAATACATGATCCAGAATCCCCTTGAAAACAGACAGAGATCTGAAAAGTTGGGGTATTCTCTTTTACCAAAGTGTCTGCTTTATCTTTTGTCTCATTCTGGGCTAAATTTATCAAAGAGTGAAGTTCCACCCCTAGAGTGAAATTCCGCAGCTCTCAATTCATTTCTATGGTATTTTGAAAGTCGTATTTATCAATGGGTGAAAGTGAAAATTCACCCTTTGATAAATACGCCTATAAAAATCCCATAGAAATGAATGGAGAGTGGCAGAATTTCATTCTAGTGGCGGAACTTCATATTAACTTCACTCTTTGATAAATATACCCCTTTGTATACTGTATGTTGTTGCACCGGCACTTATTTTTGTAAATTATTATTATTATACTCATACACACACACACATTTAAAAGTTTTTGAATACCCATCTGGTTTGAAGTTTTATTTTCTTTGGGTGTGCATCTGTATTTTGTATTACATTTCTGTCTAACAAATACCAAGAAGTAAATATATTATTATAATCTTAATTTCTCTTTGGGACCAAACTGTAAATTATATCCTTATAATACACAAAAGCCATGAATATCTTGTAAATTATATCCTTATAAATGGTGAGCTCTGATGTCATCAGTTATAAACGGTGAGTTCTGATGTCATTTCTGTCACATGACTCACTGAAACTTGTGTATTATAATAAATAAAGTACCCCCAGTTGCAAAATATGAGGATATTAGAAGTTACCTCAGAGTTCCATGACCTGTATAAAAACATTTATATGGTCATGAAACTCCTCGGTAACTTATAATATCCTTATATTTTACAAGAGGGGGTACTTTTTTCACTATATAAAAATGTGCTCTCCACCCGTTTATAATTTAGGGTGATCTCTTCTAGAACTTTCTCACCTTGCACACTGCATGCCACTTAGTTTAAAGGCTAAATTATTATTTTGTAAAAAAAAAAAAAGTGCTATTCCACATTCGTACCAGCCATTTTTCTGCAACAAAGAGAGAAAGCATATAAACATATGTACATGTAACTGTAGATTATAATGAACAATGTGCCCCTGTCAAGGCCCGAAGGCACAGTTGGAGTGGGGACCAAGGAGGAGGTAGCCAGCCGATAACGAAGTACAAAGGGATGAGACGAGAGAATGGTCGAAGTCCAGGCAAGGTTCAGTTCAGGCAGCGAAGATTCAATCCAAAAGACAGGCAGAAGTCGGTAGACAAGAAGTCAGTAAGCAGTAATCACACCCAGGAATATACAAAGTAAGACCTATACTTGGGCAGTGATAGCAATGTCCTGTGGCTTAATATAGGCCTATTTTGGCGCCAATTGGGCGCAATGGCGTCATCACGCAGGTTCCGGCGTCATGACGTTTTGACGCCGACGCATGTTCTGACGCCGGCGACCATTCCGTCGCCGGCGATCATCAGGCCGCGACCAGCAGGATCCACATGGTGATGCATGGGGTCGCCATTTTGGACGCCGTCGCCATCTTGGACGCCGTCGCCATCTTGGACCCCATCCATATCTATTACAGTACCCCCTTCCTTAGGGGGGGCCTCAGGACCACCATGACTGGGACTGGAAGGAAATTGCTTATGAAACTTCCGGATAAGATAAGGAGCATGAACATCGGAATCCTTCACCCAGGAGCACTCCTCCGGACCGAAACCTTTCCACTCTATGAGATACTGTAACACACCCCTGGAAACCCGGGAATCCAGAATTCTCTTGACTTCGAACTCCTGCTGACCGTCCACCAGAACTGGAGGAGGAGAAGAAGAAGAAGTTGCCGGTTTGAGAAGGGAAACATGAAATACATTGGGAATCCGCATCTCAGGGGGAAGTTGAAGACGCACTGCCACAGGATTAATATTTTCGATAACTGGAAAGGGACCAAGTTTGGGAGTGGGTACTTTGAGATGAATGTTCCGTGTAGACAACCAGACTTTATCACCAATGTTATACTGAGGAGAAGAGATCCTTCTTCTATCGGCAAATCTTTTTTGTGACAGAGAACTTTTCTCCAAGTTGGCTTTGGTGGAGAGCCAAATAGCGAGCATGTGGGCAGCTTGATCGTTGGCAGCAGGAACGTTAGTAAGAAGAAAGTCCTGAGGGAATGCAAGGGGATTCAGGCCGTATACACAAAAGAATGGGGACTTCTCAGAGGAAGCATGCATGGAGTTATTATGAGCGAATTCGGCCCATGGGAGTAAATCTGCCCAGTCATCTTGACATAAAGATACATGGCAACGGAGAAATTGTTCCAATGCTTGATTCACCCTTTCTGCAGCTCCATTGGATTGGGGGTGGTAGGCGGAAGAAAATTGAAGAGAAATGTGCAGAGCCTTGCATAATGATCTCCAGAACTTAGAGACGAATTGGGAACCTCTGTCGGACACAATTTCAGCCGGAAGTCCATGAAGACGAAAGATATGTTGGATAAATAGTTTTGAGAGTTCTTGAGCAGTAGGCAATTTGCGTAGAGGAATGAAATGAGCCATTTTACTGAACCTGTCGATCACGACCCAGATGACCGTATGCCCAAGGGAAACAGGAAGATCCACAATGAAATCCATCGCCAGATGAGTCCAGGGTCGCGATGGAATGGGTAATGGTAGCAGAAGACCTTTAGGAGGGGAGCGACTGGACTTGGAGGTAGCACAAGTGGAGCAAGTAGAGACGAAGTTCTTGACATCTTGCCAGAGAGAGGGCCACCAAACCAAACGAGACAGAAGTTCTGTGGTTTTCTTGATTCCAGGATGACCAACCTGTTTGGAGTTATGGGATTGAGACAAGATGGAGTGACGAAGTTCTGGAGGAACGAATGCGAGTCCCAAAGGGGTATCGTCAGGAGCAGAGGTTTGAGCCGATAATAACTGGGAAGCTGTGGTGGGAAGCAAGGCAGCAACAATTTTAGTAGAAGGCACAATGGGTTCGGGATCTTCAGAACACATACCTTCGGGAAGGAAGCTTCTAGACAGGGCGTCGGCCTTCTTGTTCCGGGAACCCGGGCGGAAAGTAATAACGAAGTTGAACCTGGAGAAGAAGAGAGCCCATCTAGCTTGCCTGGGATTAAGGCGTTTGAGGGACTGGATGTATTCCAGGTTCTTGTGGTCAGTGAAGATAGAGACTGGAATATTAGAGCCTTCCAACAGATGCCTCCATTCTTCTAATGCCAATTTGACGGCCAACAGCTCTCGATTTCCCACATCATAGTTTTGTTCAGAAGAAGAAAACTTTTTAGAAAAGAAGGCACAGGGATGTAATTTTCCATCATGAGAGGATCTCTGAGATAAAACAGCCCCGGCTCCGATGTCGGAAGCATCAACCTCGATGAAGAAGGGTAGCAGAGGGTCTGGATGTCTGAGGATAGGGGCAGAAGAAAAAGAGTCCTTGAGGGATTTGAATGCTTCTAAGGCTTCAGGGGACCAACATCGGGGCTTCCCTCCTTTCCGAATAAGGGACAGAATGGGGGAGATCTTGGAAGAGAATCCTCTGATAAATTGCCTATAATAATTGGCGAAATCAATAAACCTCTGGATTGCTTTAGTGCAGGTGGGGAGAGGCCAGTCTTGAATTGCAGAAACCTTTGCTGGATCCATCTTGAAACCTTGTTGCGAAATTATATACCCCAAGAAGGGGATAGAGGAAACTTCGAAGGAGCACTTTTCGAGCTTAGCAAAAAGGTTATTCTTTCTTAATCGAGACAAGACTTCCCGCACCTGGAGCCGATGTTCGAAGAGGTTTGAAGAAAAGACGAGAATATCGTCCAGGTAAACGACAACACTAAGGCCCAACAAGTCCCGGAAGATGTCGTTGACCAGCTCTTGGAAGACTGCAGGAGCGTTACAAAGTCCAAACGGCATCACGAGGTACTCGTAGTGCCCATCGCGAGTATTAAATGCAGTCTTCCATTCATCCCCTTCTCGTATCCGAATAAGATTGTAAGCCCCACGAAGATCTAATTTGGTGAAGATGCTAGCTCCCTTCAGTTGATCAAACAATTCGGATATAAGAGGTAAAGGGTAGCGATTCTTTATAGTGATTTTGTTCAACCCACGGTAATCAATGCAGGGTCGCAGACTGCCATCTTTCTTTTCAACAAAGAAGAATCCTGCACCAGCCGGGGAAGAAGAAGGACGAATAAAGCCTTGTAGGAGATTTTCCTGGATGTATTCTTTCATCGCTGCAGTTTCGGATGGAGAGAGCGGATAGGTACGTCCTCGAGGGGGCATGGTGCCAGGAAGGAGGTCGATAGGGCAGTCATACGACCGATGAGGAGGAAGTGTCTCAGCGGATTTCTTATTGAAAACATCAGTGAAGTCTTGGTAAGCAGGAGGGATGAAGGGGTTAGGAACTACAGATGAAATCTTGACAAGAGGCTGAGCCGGCAGACAGTTTTGTCGACAAAAGGAACTCCAACGACAGATTTGAGTTGCAGACCAGTCAATGACCGGATTATGAATACGCAACCAGGGAAGTCCTAGGACCACTGGAGCAGACGGGCAGTCAATCAGTAGAAATGAAAGTCTCTCAGAGTGTAGAGTGCCCACCTTGAAGGATAGTTCTTGTGAAGATTTGAAAATGAACGCAGAAGAGAGGGGTTGATCATCAATGGCTAGGACTCGGAGAGGTACAGCCAGGGTTTGCAGAGGGATGGAATGACGTTCCGCAAAGACTTTATCCAGGAAATTCCCAGCTGCGCCGGAATCAAGGAAGGCGTGGGTAGAGATGATTTTGGAAGCAAGCTGGATCTGGACAGGAAGAAGGAATCGATGAGCAGAGGATTGGGGAAAATGAACAATTCCGCCCAGGTAAGTTTCCCCAAACTTACCTAGGCGTTGGCGTTTCCCAACTTCACAGGACATTCGTGGGCGAAATGGGCTTTGCCTCCGCAATATAAACAAAGTCCTGCAGCTCTTCTCCGCAACTTTTCCTGTTCGGAAAGACGAGCACGACCAATCTGCATGGGCTCTTCAGTGGAAGCAGGAGAGGGGACCATAGTCGAAGAAGAGGACGCCACAGAGTTTGGAAGAAATGGCCTCTGGAAACGGGGAGCCAAAGGAGGTTGAGCCTTCCTCATGCGTTCTTTGATAGTTTGGTGTTTCCTCTGTCGGGTATCAACTTTAACTGCCAGGGCGACGAGATCTTCCCAACGTGTAGGCATTTCACGGGAAACTAGATCGTCCTTAATGCGCATAGACAGCCCATTATAGAAGGCGGCATGGTAACTGTCATTATTCCAGCTGGTTTCAGCGACCAATGTGCGGAATTCAATCGCATATTCAGGAACGGAGCGTGTCCCCTGGCGTATCTGGAAAAGGCGTGAGGAAGCAGATGCTGCCCGACCAGGAGCATCAAAAACCGTGCGTAATTCACGGAGAAAGGCTTTGGAGTCGTCAATTAAGAGATCCTCCTTCTCCCATAGCGGTGATGCCCACTCCAATGCTTTACCCGTGAGGCGAGTAATGATGTACCCCACCTTTGCACGTTCAGAGATAAATTGATGGGGAAGCAAAGTAAATTGGATCTCGCACTGATTTATAAAACCTCTACAGGCCTCAGAGTCACCGCTGAAGAGAGGTGGAGCCGGAATGCGAGGTTCAGAGACATGGATCGGAGCCACAGGAATCATAGCCAAGGCATCAGCAGGAGCCTGGATCGTGGGGGAGAGAGCCGACAGCTTCTCCAAAATGGCTTCTAGGGCCTGACCAAAGTGAGACTGCTGGGCTTCGTAGGCCTCCATGCGAGAGGCGATTCCTCGGAAAGCTCTCCCAAAGTCAGGCTGAGCAGGGGCCTCCTCAGACGGGTCCATGGCCCAAGTATACTGTGAAGGCCCGAAGGCACAGTAGGAGTGGGGACCAAGGAGGAGGCAGGTAGCCAGCCGATAACGAAGTACAAAGGGATGAGACGAGAGAATGGTCGAAGTCCAGGCAAGGTTCAGTTCAGGCAGCGAAGATTCAATCCAAAAGACAGGCAGAAGTCGGTAGACAAGAAGTCAGTAAGCAGTAATCACACCCAGGAATATACAAAGTAAGACCTATACTTGGGCAGTGATAGCAATGTCCTGTGGCTTAATATAGGCCTATTTTGGCGCCAATTGGGCGCAATGGCGTCATCACGCAGGTTCCGGCGTCATGACGTTTTGACGCCGACGCATGTTCTGACGCCGGCGACCATTCCGTCGCCGGCGACCAATCGGCAGTCGGGAAGAAGCGGGCGTCATCAGGCCGCGACCAGCAGGATCCACATGGTGATGCATGGGGTCGCCATTTTGGACGCCGTCGCCATCTTGGACGCCGTCGCCATCTTGGACCCCATCCATATCTATTACAGTACCCCCTTCCTTAGGGGGGGCCTCAGGACCACCATGACTGGGACTGGAAGGAAATTGCTTATGAAACTTCTGGATAAGATAAGGAGCATGAACATCGGAATCCTTCACCCAGGAGCACTCCTCCGGACCGAAACCTTTCCACTCTATGAGATACTGTAACACACCCCTGGAAACCCGGGAATCCAGAATTCTCTTGACTTCGAACTCCTGCTGACGCCGTCGCCATTTTGGACCCCATCCATATCTATTACAGCCCCTTGCTAAAATGTATAAAGACATTAAAAGCCAAAAGTTACTCCTCAGGTACTTATAACTTCTTTATAAATTATAGTAGTGGGTACATTATTCACTATATTATTAGTCCGTTGGTTTATTGGCTAGATTCTTTGAAGTTGACTCAAGGAGTGTCAGGGATGCATGACTTGATTTTTACTGTCTTAACATTGATTTTTACTCTTATATAACTCATCCCATATCAGTGTATTGTGTCAGCCTTCCTTTAGCAGAAACTAGTAGGACATGCTGCTGCATGGACTGCCAACAATGCCAATGTCTAGGCAAAAAGTCAGCAGACCCTGTTCATTGAAAGAAACTATTGACCCAGCTACATAGAGGCCCATTTATAAAGATTCTTATTTTAGTGGTTTTAGAGTTTAAAACCAAAAATAAACTCATTTCTCTAAATATCATTTATAAAAAGATTGGAATAAAAAAGCATCAACAAAAAATGAAAGTTGAGCGATTCACAAAAAAATGAAAATCTAGATAAATTTTAGTTTTTTGTACAATTACGAGCAGAAATAACTTCAATTGACTACTATAGGACCATAACAGCTTTTATTTGGCAATTCATTGTATTAGCTTTTTGTGGTTTTTACACTTAATAAATCTTAAAAAAGTAGTTTGAATTTTAGTAAATAGGCCAATTACTGTCTTTAGAATAAGATGAGTTTTTTTTACATGTATGGGCTTATTTATGAAAAATCTAATTTGTGAGGTTTTAGAGTAGTTTTCTACTTCGAATAAACTGACTGTTTAAAAAAAACCTCTAGTGTTCATTTATTTATTAAAAAATGTGAATATAAAAACCTTGATTGAATACAATCATAAAAAAGTAAAAAATTCAAACATCTCAAATTAAAAAAAAAAGCTTGAATTTTGCCTAGGACAACTCCCATTGACATAGATGGTGAAGTTTTACATTTGAGGTTTTCGAGTTTTCTGTGCTTAAAAATACTAAGGGGCCGATTCATCAAGGGTCGAATATCGAGGGTTAATTAACCCTCGATATTCGAATAGGAACTAAAATCCTTCGACTTCGAAGGATTTAGCGCAAATACTACGATCGAACGATCGAAGGATAATTCCTTCGATCGAATGATTAAATCCTTCGAATCGAACGATTCGAAGGATTTAAATCCAACGATCGAAGGAATATCCTTCGATCAAAAAAACTTAGGCAAGCCTATGGGGACCTTCCCCATAGGCTAACATTGACTTCGGTAGCTTTTAGCTGCCGAAGTAGGGGGTCGAAGTTTTTTTTAAAGAGGCAGTACTTCGACTATCGAATGGTCGAATAGTCGAATGATTTTTAGTTCGAATCCTTCGATTCGAAGTCGTAGTCGAAGGTCGAAGTAGCCCATTCGATGGTCGAAGTAGCCCAAAAAACACTTCGAAATTCGAAGTTTTTTTACTTCGAACCCTTCACTCGAGCTTGATGAATCGGCCCCTAAATATTCAAGTTTTTAAAATGTATTATATAATAATAAAATATAAATTCAAACATTGATAAATCACCCCCCCAATGTTGTGAAATTATTTAGGGGGTTATTTTTTAAAGTCTGATTTTTTCTGGATTGACTTTTAAAGGAGAAAAAAACCTCAAATTTTTCAGGATTTATAAAACCTGGATGGTCTTAAAAGTCTAAATAAAAAAGTACTCCAACTCAGACCTGCCAAGTTCATGTAGAAGTCAATGGCAGATGTCCCGAAGATATCCTGATCTGTGCTGGGTTTCGTTCAATAATCCAAAGATTTTGCATCAAATCCAAAAAAGTCGGAGGTATTGGGTGAAAAGTTGCAGTTTTCGGTGACAAATCCAAAAAATTTGGACGATTCTGATTTTTCACAATTTTTTTTCATGAATTTTTTCCTGCACAAGAAAGTTTCAGAAAAATGTATTTCCCATAAAACAAAGTTTTTGGCATTTCTGTGCAGTCTACATGGAGATAACCATTGGCCTATCACAGCCTTTATTTGGCATCCCCAAGGATTTTTCATGCTAGTGTGGCCCCTCATTAGTTTTTACATTTAAGTGTGGTATACGGGTTAAAAAGGACTCCTGATGTACACCTTCTCAGCTGTCTATGTAATTGTATATTTGACCAAAGAGGCTAGAAAGAACCAGCTATTTACATTTTTAATAAATAAAGACCTTGTGAAAAAGTATCAAAAGTTAAATAGACTACAATAAGAACACCATTTCTACTCTAATCAAAGTAGTTAGCCTCCTCTCATGATGTTCTGCTCTTTGTTTATTCACCTATGTGCAGTGTATAAGCAGAGGACTTGCTAATGAAATATTAAACGACGGGAAATTACAAACAGCTAAAAGGCTTTTACAAATATTGACCTGTTACAGAGTGACTCATGTTCTTTTCTGATGATTGAGAGATTTCAGATAGAAAGTAAGAAAGAAATCATTAAGACATCCAAAAGCCTTTTAATGCAATGACTTTCTTCTGAGTACATTAAACCAGTGATCCACGTCATGATGGGAAAGGCAATGTGTTGGGCTCAGGGCTATCTCCAGCTTTTTACTTTGGTTAAAGTTGCATTTAGCGTTAAAAGTAAATATCCTTTATATTCCTTTGTGTTAACCCTCTCAGGACACCAAACTGTTTGTAGTTATACATTTTTACTATTCTGAAAATGTTTTATTTATTCTTTTTCAAGCGCATGCTTGTAAGATGTTTGTTCCAAAAAGCCCCAAAAACTGCTGATGTTCATACTTTGTGATAGTAACTGATTAGACAAGCAAGCAATTTTCTACTTTATACTCTGCCAATAGGCTCTACAATTTAAAGGAGAACTAAAGCTTAACAAAGAAGTGGTGTGGAAATGTTGCATATTTTAGGGTTCTGTACATGTACAGGGTATCAACAGCTCTGTAATAGGAAAGATCTCTACCTTTGAAGATGCCTCCAGCTTCCTTCTTCTTTTCTACTGACCCAGTGCACATGTTGGGGCCGATTCACCAAGGGTCGAATATCGAGGGTTAATTAACCCTCGATATTCGACTGGGAATTAAAATCCTTCGACTTCGAATATCAAAGTCGAAGGATTTTAGCGCAAATAGTGCGATCGAACGATCAAAGGATTATTCCTTCGATCGAACAATAAAATCCTTCGAATCGAACGATTCGAAGGATTTTAATCCAACGATCAAAGGAATATCCTTCGATCAAAAAAACTTAGGAAAGCCTATGGGGACCTTCCCCATAGGCTAACATTGAGTTCGGTAGCTTTTAGATGGTGAACTAGGGGGTCGAAGTTTTTTCTTAAAGAGACAGTACTTCGACTATCGAATGGTCGAATGGTTTTTAGTTCGAATAGTTCGATTCGAAGTCGTAGCCGTAGTCGAAGGTCATAGTAGCCCATTCGATGGTCGAAGTAGCCCAAAAAACACTTCGAAATTTGAAGTTTTTTTTACTTCGAATCCTTCACTCGAAGTTAGTGAATCGGCCCCTTAGTGTTACTGTCACTTACCTGAGCTTAGGACCCGACAAAATACACAAAATACAGTTTATAAAAGATAATCCTCACAATACAAAGATGATTCTCATTACATGGCAGTTTGGAAACCAGTACAATAGCTTCACAACTTAATAATCCACCCTGTAACAACATCTTGTAAAACAGGTGAACCCCATTTTCTGCTTGATGGTTTGCCACCACTGCTAAACTTAGAGGCATTTATATTAAAAAGACAAGGTTTTTGAAACTACATTTAGGGGCAGATTTATCAAGGATCGAATTTAGAGTTTCTGGGAGTTTATAAAAACTCCCATAAAATTGATTTTTGAATTAAAAACGACAAATCTATTTTTATTTTAAAAAAAAAAATCTATTTTTTTCAATTTGGGTGAAATGGATCCCGCAAACTTGAATCGAAATGCAAATCAAATTTGTTTCGAGTTTTTTCTCTGAAAATTTTCAGAATGTCACCAAACAACTCCAAATTGATTCCAGGACATCCCCCATAGGCTAAAACAGCAATTTGGTGGCAAAAAGTTGAATTTGAATTCTTAAAGGGGTTGTACATGATAAATTTTGAAATTCAAATTCAAATTTTTTTTAAAACTCAAATTGAGTTTTTACTATTCCCTAGTTGAATTACACTAAAATAAACTTGAAAATTTTGAAATTCAAAATTCGTATTTTCACTTCGACCCTTGATAAATCAGCCCCTTAAACTCTATTACTCTACCACACTCTACTAAACTCTATTACTCTATTACACTCTACTTAACTCTTTTACTCTACTACAAATGCCATGGGATTTATTAAAAGTTCTGAATAGAAAAAGTATGAATGGAAAAAAAAGGCTGAACGATGTGCGAAAAACCTAAACTTTAAAACTGTCGTTTTTAGGATAACTACTAGTGAAATTAGAAAACCTATAAAAAGTCCAAATTGATTATAATTGGTAAGTAAGATCAGAGCAGCTTCCATTGACTTCTATGTGATTTTTTTGAATTAGAGGTTTTTGTGGTTATTACACTTAATAAATCTTGAATTTAGAGTTTTAGAGACATTGAAAAAAAGCATTTTTAGAGGAAAACATTTGTGAAAAAATGCAAATTTTAGAAAATCAGCCCCATAGCTTCTTAACAGTTGCCCATAGTGCACTGTGCATGTGCAGTGTCACTGAAACTTCAAAATCCAAGATGGTGACCCCCAGTGCACAGTTTTGAAGGCCTGAAACTTTGATGTCATAGAGATGCTGAGCATTTAAGCTGGTACAGTATTTAATATATAAAATACAGCATTCCTAGTCAAATTCTTTTTTAGGGGTCAGTTGTTGTCTTTTAAAGCACTAACATCAATAAATGAAACATTAAGCTGTTAGCAACAGTGAAAGCACAATAAATACAGGTTTGTACTAAACTCCTTGAAATTGTATATTTGACTTGCTCTATATTATAAAAAAAAACCTTACATAATATCAGGACTAAATTTATCAAACAAAATACAATTGTTGGTGACTGTTCTCTAGTTCTTTATCATAGCAAACAGAAATAATATGTTATCTGAACAAATGTCCTGCTGCTTTAATGAATCCATTGATGTCATGTTAAAGGAACAATTCAATATAAAAAATAAAAACTGTGTTACTGTCTAACATAACTGAACAGAACACAACTTTCTGCTTTTAAGCTCTCTAACTCTAAATAAGTCAATAACTATAAGTGGCGCCACATGGGACATATCTGTTCAGTGAGTTTGCAATTGATCCTCAGCATTCAGCTCAGATTCAAAAGCAACAGATATGACCCATGTTCCCCCCCCTCAAGTCACTGATTGGTTACTGCCTGGTAACCAATCAGTGTAAACCAAGAGAGCTGAAAAGCAGGAAGTAGTGTTCTGGCTATTGTGTTAGACATACAATCACTCCAGTCTTACATTTTTGGCTAACTAACTACATTGAAAAGATGTTTTACTTTGCACAGCCTATCTATTTACCCAGTTTTTATTTTTACACTGAACAATTATTTTAAAGGGGTGGTTCACCTTTAAGTTAACTTTTAGTATGCTATATAATGGCCAATTCTAAGCAACTGTTCAATTGTTTTTTTTTTATATATACAGTTTTATAATTATTTGCCTTTTTCTTCTGACTTTTTGCAGCTTTCCAATGGGTGTCGCTGACCCCTTCTAAATATCAAATGCTCTGTAAGGCTATAAATATATTGTTATTGTTACTTTCTATTTCTCATCTTTCTAGTAAAGTGCTCTTCTATTCATATTCCAGTCTTATATTCAAATCAATGAATGGTCGCTAGGGTAATTTGGACCCTAGCTACCAGATTGAAATGCAAATTGAAGAGCTGCTGAACTCAAAAACCTTAAACTATAAAAATTGACAATCAATTGCAAATTGTCTCAAAATATCACTCTCTACATCATATTAAAAGTTAACTGAAAGCTGAACAATTCCTTTAATAAATTGTGTTGACTAATAGCAGATAAGTAGGCCTTCAGAACGTACCATTTTTATCTTTAGAAGCTAAAACGATTTGCTTCTGGCAGGTTACCTAATCCAATAATTAATTATCTCTAAAATTCAGTCCAGGTGTTGACTACCTGAAATAATTGCATGTCGAAGAACAATTTGAATTGCCTGTAGGAAACAGAAAAACAACATATTGTTAGAAAAAATAACAAGTGAGGTTACATTTTAGCTATGATCCATGAATTATCAAGAAAGACGTTTCCTATTGTTGCTGTTACATATGAATTTTTCGTTTATGCTTAATATGGAATATTGTAAACATGCTTTTTTCCATAAAATTGTACTAAACTGCACAAAAACTGCTCTTTAAAATAACTTTATGAGAATTGAATACATGCATTTTCAACTTAGGTCTCATGTTTACAATAGTCACAGCTAGGACTCATCACTATCAAAATTACAATTAGGCTACATCTGGGTCTCACACTCCTGGCTGGTTCCTCTGTTTATAGCAATGTTCTCATTGAGGGTGTCACCCAGTCAGGTCTGCTGATGGATACTGCTTGCAAAACTGGGATGCTGTTTTTTGGAGAAAATCTCCTTATCACTGATTCCTTTATGCTTGTTGGCCAGGGTAGTAACCCACTAACCTCCTGTTGGAGCTGTGTGCTCGGCTACTCTAACTGGCACTAAGGGGGAATTTATTCGCCGTCGGTGTAACTCGGAAATTCGCTGCGCATTCGCACCTGCTGAATTTATTCGCCCATCATCAGTCAGCAGAAATGTATATTTAATAGTATTATTAGACAATGCATACAGTTTGGCCCAAACTGTTAAATATATAGTGAATAAAGTACCCCCTCTTGGATATTATAAGTCACCGAGGAGTTTCATGACCATATAAAAATACGAAGGCCAAGTGTTTTTATACAGGTCATGGAAATCCGAGGTAACTTCTAATATCCTCATATTTTGCAACAGGGGGTACTTTATTTATTATAATACACACGTTTCAGTGAGTCATGTGACAGAAATGACATCAGAACTCACCGTTTATAACTGATGACATCAGTACTCACCATTTATAAGGATATCATTTACAAGATATTTATGGCTTTTGTGTATTATAAATGTATAAATGGTGCACTGCCATCAGACCACTCTGTATTTAATTAAAGGAGAAACAAAGCTTAAGTAAAGAAGTAGGCTAGAAATGTTGTACGCTAGTGTTGGTTTTCTATACCAGCCCAAGGCAGAATTTAATAATCAGCCTTGTAGCAACAGCTTATATTAGAGGCCAATATCGTTTTCTGCTTTATAATTTGTGACAACCCCTAAGCTTAGCTTCTCAACAGCTTCTCAGAGCCCACTGAGCATTTGACTGTCACAGACACTTTCCAAGGTGATGACCCCCTGTGACAAGTTTGAAATCCTAGATAATTGCTGCTATTGACAAGCTGAAACTTAAGGCTGGTGAAATATGTTCAGTTAGGGTTTTGTTCTCCTTCAAGGATAGTGTTGTCTGCTGCCTTTTCCCTGTTGCACTCCCTGCACTTCTTTATGTGGTACATGTATGGGACGTATTAACCAGAATGCTCGGGACCTGGGGTTTCCGGAAAATGGATTTTTCCATAATTTGGATCTCCGTGCCTTAAGTCTTATAAAACATAATTTATATATTAAATAAACCGTATTGGATTGTTTAGCCTCCAATAAGGATTAATACTATCTAAGTTATAAGAGATTAAATTCAGAGCTTTCTGCATGGCATGGCATGAATATACTTGAATGTACACTTGTGTCCCACGTTCATCACACTTATAATAAAAAAGGGACTTGTTATGGGATTAATTAAAGCTATTAGCTGAGAAGCCAAATTTCATGAAAGGCCACCTCGCTTCATTTGCAACAGATGTAGAGTAAGCGTCGTATCCCTTGATTCCCCGGTGCTTCTTTTTATTGCTGTAGAAACTAAATTAACTCTGTTTAGCATAGTTATGGTATGATATAGAGTTTATATCTGCTGAGCATTAGTACTATTACGCGCTGTATATGTCTTCTTGCTAATTATGGTATTTGATACTTGAAAACAATATCTGGCGCAGCTTGAAAAGGTATGGAGGGATGTAAATCTTCATGGGATTTTACTATAATTTTCTTTAATTTCATCATTTTGCTTTTTCCTTCATTTTAATGCAGTGTATGGGGGAGTGAATACAAGGGCATGGAAATATGTATGCAAATATGTATGCCAGTTCAACAAGAAGTTACTGCAGTCTACCGCTTTTAGGTCACTCCTAAGATATTTTTCATAAAATAAAAATATACTGAAACTGCCTGTCAGTGTCCTATTGTTCACCTTTACCTCATGGGCCCAGCAGTTGCAGGTAGTGATGGGCAAATTTCTCCTGCAAAATTCACGAATTTCACGTGAAATGCGAAAAATTTGTGAAACTCAAAAATTGACGCCGTGCCACTTTTTGACATGCATCCAAAAAGACGCGCACGTCAATTTTGACGCCGGCATTAAAGTCAGGGTGTCCAAATAGTGTTGATTCGCTGCGATTTTGACACAATCGGCTGTTCGGACGTGCATCCAAAAATTTTTGATGCCAGCAAATTTTCCCGTATTTGTTCGCCAGCATCGGAGCTCGGAAAGTTGCAGCGAATTTGTGACAGGCGAATTTATTCACCCATCACTAGTTGCAAGATATACTCCCTCTATAGTGATACCGCTAATTTTTGCCTTAAAGGAAAGGTAAACCCTAAAAATGAATATTGCTAAAGATGCCATACTTAGATGCCTATATACTGCACTTATTGCACCAGCCTAACGTTTCAGCTTGTAAATAGCAGCAATGATCCAGGACTTTAAACTTGTCACAGGAGGTCACCATCTTGTGGGCTCTGAGCAGCTGTTGAGAAGCTAAGCTTAGGGATGGTTGCAAATTATCAAGCAGAAACTGAGTTTGGCCTGTAAAATAAACTGATGCCACAGGGCTGATTATTAAATTCTGATGCTAGTTGCACTGGGTTCTGTGCTGCCATGTAGTTATTATCTGTATTAATTACTAATCAGCCTTATATTGTGACATTTCTATTCTATGTGTACTGTATATTGTGAGTGGGTCCCTAAGCTCAGTAAGTGGCTGCAGCACAGAGCATGTGCAGTGAATCAGCAGAAAAGAAGATGGGGAGCTACTGGGGCATCTTTGGAGACACAGATCTTCCCCATTAAAGGGATGTGGTTGCCTTGGGCTAATACAGAAGCCAAAAACATAATGTACAACATTTCTAGCTACTTCTTTAGTTAGGCTTTAGTTCTCCTTTAAGTACTAATGGTTCTTATATGTCTATATAGCCTGTGTGCCTAGATTTGCTGTGGATTAACATTAGAGCAATTTCACAATGGAGAAGAGGCACTTAAAGGGTGATATGATAACTATATATTAATATAGAAGAGGATCATATAATAATCTCTCTAATGCTTTATTTACCAGTAGGTCTTTCCAGCTGACACAAGGTCACCCATTCCGATTAGAAGAAAAGAGGTTCCACCTAAATATTCGGAAGGGGTTTCAGATGGTGTTTTTTTTTGCCTTCCTCTGGATCAACTAGCAGGCAGATTAAAAAACAAAAAAAACCAAAAGGTTGAACTTGATGAACGTGTGTCTTTTTTCAACGTTACTTACTATGTTACTATGTTAAATGTTCTAATTTCTATAGAAACTTTTGTTACCCAGCAAGTTAATTTTATAACTTGTGCCATGTCTATGCATTATGGGTGCACCTGTCTCAGCTTCAAGGTAAAAACTGTCAATGACAAATTCACTGATATTTGTTGTCGATCATTAAGAGGTGGTGGCACAATCTGGAAAAGCTGTATAAATCATAAGAAAACCACTGTCATTAGAGTTACCAGATCACATTACTGAAGAAGTGACGTGGGAATTCAGTTTCCACGTCTGTTTTTATTTCTGTTGACACAGCTCTGCCTAATGTGGCAGCCATAACTGAATAAACGGCTTGAGAGGAGGGGCTGGGGTAATATTTGTTGGCTTTTTGAGACTTTCTGGGTTATATAATAAAAGACACTGGGAAGGGGTGATTTATCAGCCTAATTGAAAATGGGTGAGAGGTCCAGGGACCAATTTGGACATGTTAGTAGCCTTCCTGACATTTGGATTTTTTTCGGAGAAAGAACTCTAATCAATTTTGGTCTAATTTGATTCGAGTTTTCGAGTTGGTAAAATGAGTCCAAGTTTTAGATATTCGATTTTTTTAATAAAGAACCCCCAGTCGAATTAAGAATATATTCGAATTTAATAGAGTTTAAATAAACTCACATGAATTTGAAATTAAATATATGTGTCTTAAGGGTTTTATGTATATTCCATTGAGAGTGGATTAAATGAGAAAATGAAAAAATAAAAGGCTTATTTCCATCCCATCGGCCACAATGCAGCACTATGAGTATACTTTACCCCTTTCACATACAGTATATACATAGCACTTGTGTCCAGAAATCTCCTTTATTACATTGTAAATAAAGAAAGCATTAGTACATGATGTGTTTAATTGCACTATATTGAGTTCATTCTTTTTCTTTAGGGGGACTAGCATGCAGGGAGTTTTGAATTTTATATCCATAAATATCCTATTAAGGTAAAGAATACTTTAGACATTGCGCTACGCCTATCTCAGTACTAACACAAGACACTGCAAATCTTTGCCTGTCTAGCTAAATCATAAAAACTTGGAAAACATGTCACTTACTGTAGTCTTATTTTCAATTATTCAATGATTGTAAGAATTGCTACACTAAGGGGCACATTTACTTAGCTCGAGTGAAGGATTAGAATAAAAAATACTTTGAATTTCGAAGTATTTTTTTGGCTACTTCGACCGTCGACTACACTTCAAATCGAATGATTCGAACTAAAAATCGTTTGACTATTCGACCATTCGATAGTCGAAGTACTGTCTCTTTAAAAAAAACTTTGACCACCTACTTCGCCACATAAAACCAACCGAGCACCAATGTTAGCCTATGGGGACGGTCTTTTGATTCGAAGGATTTAATCGTTCGATCGAACGATTTTTCCTTTGATCGTTCGATCGCAGGAAATGCTGTAAATCCATTGACTTCGATATTCGAAGTCGAATGATTTTACTTCGACGGTCGAATATCGAGGGTTAATTAACCCTCGATATTCAACCAATAGTAAATGTGCCCCTTACATTTGTAGTATTCAGTTCCTAATTCTGTGATCTGCATAAAGACAAGGGTATATTAGATACTTATAAAAAACATCTGTAACTAAGTTTATCATTAAACCCTTTTGGTTGCATTGTATCTAAAAAGCCTTATTCATTTATTTTCTTTTTGTAGTAGCATTTTAAACCTATATAAAAGAAGGCAAGTGACCTGGATTTTTCTAAACCCCAGTGTCTTGCCAATACTTAGATAATTATTTCTCAACCAAAAAAAATACATGTTGCTACTTTCTGTTTCCCACATAGAAATCTACAGGGAATTTCAAAGCTGTCTGTATCTTATAGGGTCTATTTGTAAGCACAAGAAACGACCGGCCGATAAATCTTTTCATTTTTATGCAGGAAAGAATCTTTGTATTTGTTTCCATACTCAAGGTAGCTACTCCGGCATGCAGCTGTGTGAGCTTGCTGTCAGAGAACTGATGAATCCATTGTTGTGTTAGAGCCTGCTGCTAGTCCATTAGCAACTGTCTGTAGGAGGAGAAGACAAATTGTGTCAATGTACTGTGTCAAAGGACCACACTGTTGTTTGCCACTTTGACTTTACGATAAACAGTTATCTTGCAGTGTGACAGGAGTCTGGAAGTTTCAAGGAAACAATGCAGAAATCTTGAGATCTCTGGAGGCAGCCATTTATTGGATAATAACATATATTTAATCAATCCTTTATGCAGTCTTCAGGCTTTTTTTCCCCTCTAAAGCAGGATTTTAGTTATTTCCCAGAAGATAACAAACAACAAGAAAGTTGAAAAGATTAAAAACAATGGATTTCAAGTTAGCCCTCATCCACTAGTTTAGAAATGATAATGCCACTCTTATTGCTTTGTATCCTTTCATCCTTAAAACATATTTAAAGGAGACATATAGCATAAATGAAAAGCCCCCCCCCCAGTCTTGTAGGCAACAACGGATGATATATGAGTCAGCTTTCACTCTAGGTTAATATTGATCATTAGCTTTAATAATGGCCTTTTATTTGAACTCTCCTTTATTGAAGATCTGATACTGTCCCTGTCTGTGTTTCAATTAAGTGGTGGGTGTGTTCTAAAGAAGTAGTACCAGAAGTACAGTAGTATGGGTGGCATGAGCAAAGGCAGGCATCAGTTTCAAACCAGGTCAGACTAACTACTGATTGGTTCCTATCCTACAGGGTAGTGTGCTAGGTGCTGCAGGTTTCCCTGCACAGCCTGAGAAAGGAGGCAGCAGGAAGTGGAACAGGTGGGCAGGACTAGTAGGTTGTTTGGGAAAAAAATCAATATATCAGCCAGAAACACATTTTTAATGGGGGTGCTCATCTTCCAATAGCTTTTTTCAGTTGTGTTGTTTTCAGATTGTTCACCAGAAATAAAGACTTTTTCAATTGTTTTACATTTTTTATTTTTTTAACGTTTTCCCAAAGTTGACGTTTAAAGTTTAATGTTCCTGACTGCAGTTTTCAGTCTGGTAGCTCAGTAATCCCAGTAAAGAATACAAACTGTTACAATTAGTTGATACAATTTATGGAACGCATTTTAGGACATCCTTCGGCGAAATACCCTTCCTTCCTACTATGTCCAATGCCTTTTGAATGGCGCATCGGGTCCTTTTACCATCACTCATCGTCCAAACCTGCAGTCACAACTCCCTTCTCAGCCGTCAGTCATGCTAACTCCACCCTCAGCCTTCAGCCCTCGGCCTGCAGCCCGACGGCTGAAGGCTGAGGGCTGAAATGTATAAATAGTTCAAATACACTCACGATACTTTAAATAACTTGTAGATTAAAGGCTCAGTGTGTCTCCCAGTCACGTGACTCAGCGTGATATCCTGAATTATACAACAAACGATGAAGACACAATGCCAATTCTATTGGTGTACTTAAAGTACTTCCAAATCTTTAATGTGTGGAAATAGAGCCAAACGTTTCAGGAGCCTCACACTCCTTTCCTCTTATCCACTGAAGAAAGGAGCGTGAGGCTCCTGAAACGTTTAGCTCTATTTCCGCACATTAAAGATTTGGAGGTACTTTAAGTGCACCAATTGAATTGGCTGAGGGCTGAAGGCTGAGGGCTGAAGGCTGAGGGCTGAAGGCTGAGGGCTGAAGGCTGAGTGAGGGCTGAAGGCTGAGGGTGGAGTTAGCATGACTGATGGCTGAGAAGGGAGGGTAGAGGACGGAGGTGTGACTGCAGGTTTGGACGATGAGTGATGGTAAAAGCACCCGATGCGCCATTCAGAAGCCATGGGACATTGCAGGAAGGAAGGGTATTTCGCCGCAGGATGTCCTAAAATGCGTTCCGTGACAATTAGTATTTCTCAGCAGCATCTGTAGAATATTAGCAACTAATGTATCAGTTCTAATTCTAACAGCTGCCTTTAATGAAACTCAGGAATTCTGGTCAGCAGGGAAAAAGATAACAAATATGTCAACTATATATCTGTAAGGAAGTTACCTGGTGGTCTAGTGGGCAGCGGGGTCCAGCGCTGCGTCCCTGGCAAGGATGCCCGCTGCTGTGCTGCTCCCTTCCTGGTTCCGGGTTCCCCTATGGTGCGCGTGCCGCACGTCTCCGTTTCTTAAAGGCGGGCTGGCATGATGACGCCAGCGCGCATTGGCGCAAAATTCAAACAGTATAAAAGGGGAATTCAGTTTTCAGCAAGTTTTCCGTTCTTAGGTTCAATTTGCCTTGTTCCTGGGTGCTTTATAACTTGTATTCTGATTGATTTACTGTGTCTTGACCCTTGCCTGCCTGTTTGACTCTTCTGACCTCTCCAATCCTGGTTCCTTGCCTGTCCACTGACTTTTCTACATTCTGATTCTGGCCTGTCTGAGGATTCTCTGCTTTTGCTGGCCGGCCTGCCTGTTCCTGGTGGTGTTCTTCCTTCCAGTATCCTGGTGAGACGATCATGCCCCTCTGCTCGTCCAGAACTGTTAGCTTTGCTCCTCTCTTTGTTAAGACCTGGCTGCATCCAATTAGCCAAGGGCTCCTCCCGAGGTGAAAGGCGGCGGTTAAAGGCAGAAGTGAGAGCCGAGACCAGGGAGCTTAGCTTGGGTTCTGGATATAGGGTGCCGAACGTGACAATATCAATTTAGAATAGTTACAAAGTTAGCGACCCCCCCCCAAGCTGCTTTAAAAATACGTAAGAAGGTAAAAAAAATGAAACTTTAGATTTCAATACTAAAAAAACAATCACAAGTAGGAAATAGAAAGTAATTGCAAAAAGTCTTTATTTCTGGTGAACAATCTAAAACCAACTGAACTGAAAAAAAGTGCTTGCAAGGGGAAGTTAAAACTACCTCAAAAACCGCTAAAAATTCAAGTTTTTCTGAAAATTCCTAGTGAAAAATATCCAAAAACCAATAAAAGTCTGAATTGATTAAAACTGGTTCAATAAGATTAACTTGATAAACTTCAGTCACTCTTTACTGCTGTATTGCAAGTTGGAGTGATAGCACCCACCCCCCAGCAGCCTTACAAAAAAACAGTGGGTTGGTAACCAGATAGCAGCTCCCTGCCACAAGATAACAGCTCCCTGGTAGATCTAAAAACAACACTCAATAGTAAAAGCCAAGTCCCACTGAGACTGATTCAGTTACATTACATACAAGTAGGAGAAATAACAGCCTGCCAGAAAGTAGTTCCATCCTAAAATGCAGGCACAAATCACATGACTGGGGCAGCTGGGAAACTGACAATATGTCTAGCCCCATGTCAGATTTCAAAATTGAAGCAAGCATTCAATGGAATCTTACCTTAATCTGCTAGAACATATTCAGTAGTTGACTATTACTTAAATATGAACCTATGTGTATAATATACAAGCAGATTTAATGAATATCCTGCAAGTAAATCAATGTATAATTCTTAACAGTATTTTTGCAATTCAAGCAGCGTTTTTACATACATTTTGTAGTCACTTGTATTTAATTACACTCCATTTGTTTGCTGCAGAGAATATTACATGCAACATGAATGCTAATAATCTTGACAACCTTCAGGTTTCTAAGTGCTTAATGCGCAGATTTAAGGGCACAAATCGCAGTCTTCATGCGCATAATGCAACTAAATGCTTACTAAATCATCTTCATACTGAGGGTTTCAAATATTACAATCAGGCTTTATATAATGCATTTAAATAGTCCCTGTGTATGACTATACAGATTATTCTGACAGACATTTAAACCTATCAATCAACTTTGCAGAAATAAAAAGAGCGCCTAAAGATAGGATGGGGAAAATAGGTAGGTATTTGGCACTCGAAAAATAAATGGAATGAAAAGATAGGCATTCTTTAATATTTATATACCTGTACTTATAGGGGGTTATTCATTTGAGTTTTTTTACTAGAAAAAATCTGAATTTTTAATGGAAAAAAAACCTTTTGGAATTTATTAAACACTGAGGGTGTTAAAAGTCTGAATAAAAAAAGTACTCCAGCTCAGACCTGTCGAGTTCATGTAACAGTCAATGGGAGAAGACCCGAAGATATCCTGATCTGCACCGGGTTTCATTCAATAATTCTAAGATTCTATGGTTTTCGGGCAAAAATCTCGCTATTCATTTTTTCGGGCGTCAAATCCAAATACTTTGTACGTTTCGAATTTTTCACAATTTTTTTGTTTGTATCCCGCACAGGAAACTTTCGGGATAAATAAGGGGAATAAACCCGTACGGATTTGGTCGGTAGATCTCAGAAAATATTTTCAGATTTTGATAAATAACCCCTATATTATAAGTGGGTAAGTGCTTGGGTTTTCTTTCACTCAACTTTCTTTTAGTTATTACCTATTCAATGACTTGGTTTAAGATTATACCCAAGCATCGCTCTTATTTGAAGACCCTCCTATGGCTCCAAAACCATCTTGTTGGAGCCAATGGGTGTTTGTCTTGCGCTTTTTCTTGCACCAAATACACAAGTCAACTGGTGTTTCTATCATGCCAAATGCATATAGGCCTTTTTTCTGATATTTATTTCCTGCATGAACAAATGCTTTTTTATTGCCAGCAAAACAAAATGCATGGTGAAATTCTAGTGCCGATTTGTGAAATTTTCATGAATTTCACTGCAAATCAGTATCAGGTGAAAAAATTAGCTCATTCCTAGATACTACACATTTGTATGGATATCTTAGAAATTAGATATTCAAGGTGTTCTCCTATAGTCATACTAAAACTGATTATTAAGAAGATAATATATGCAATATAAATATTATAAAACACACAAAAAAAGAAAAAACAAAAAAGTTCTGAAAATTATGCAAAAAAATTTAAAATATTGTCTTAATAAATAAGTAATGTACATGAAACAAATTAATCCTTATGAAGAGCTTTTGTAACCTAATCTTAAGTGAAGAATAATTTTCCTATACGATTCTCATGATTCATGAATGTCAAATGAAATGTTAATGAACTAGAGGTAAAAGTAGAGAAATTAAAGGCACAACTGAAATAATGGGAATGTAAGGAGGACTATCAGCAACTTAATGAGGTGAAAAAGGAAAGCTTCAGGTTCTGTCTCATCTTTATAATGTTAAAGTGGAAGAGAAAAATGTGGTTAATTGATGTAACAGACTATAAGGAAAAAAGGTGTATGCTGATTTAAGGAATAAATAATTAATTAAAATAGTCCCCAAAGCTGAGAAAAAAAGAAAGATCCTATAATTGCTATGAAAAGTGAAGAAAAAAATTAAAGAACCCTAAACAAAACGTGATTTTTTTTTTATCAAGTAATTGAGTTATAGAATAAGAAAGCAAAAACCTAAAAAGAAAACTAGAACAATCCCAGATACAAGTACTTAATGCTTCTCATTAGAGCTACTGTATGAAGTAGGACTGAATGAGTCCAGTCCTTGCTTGATAAAGGGGGTCCCCCTGAAACGTTGCACGTCTGCACAAGAAATAAAAGCAAGGGGAAACCTTGCATTTCACTTGCCTCGAGTGCCAGAGTTTTACTCATTCCAGTTTGGAAGTGGCCATCCTTAAAAAGTTGTTAAAAAGCTATTGGGTCAAGGGGCTTCAACTTAATTTTGGTGTGGCTGAACTAACAGTATTTCAAAGAAGAAGATAGGAATGATTTGATATTGCCTATAACTCAGAATTATAATCACTGTTACATCCATACCTGTTATAAATGTGTTTAAACAGCTGAGCTGTCAATCAGGTGGGACAGTCAATTACTTTCACTTTCTATTCTGCAATTCCTACATATCACTGCCCTCCTCATATTCCCCCTTCCCTCCTCACACTCTATAATTATGTAGGGCACTGCGCATTGTAACAAATTGCCACAAAATGGCTCCTGCCTGTTTGCTGTGATTGTGTAAATTTAAATAATAAATATAGTGCAAGTAAAGTTAATTTTGCTCAACTAACATGATAAGAAAATAATATGGAATTATTTCTTAAGATGACAGGTCCCCTTTTAATGCCAGATGAGCAGTTATTCACATCATCTTTTTAATGATTAACAACAGCTATTGAAACCTGAAGAGCAAGGACAGAAGGACAGAAGCATGAAAATGCTGTGAAAAAACAAGGGTATTCAAATGAAACCTGGAAACAATGCTGACACTAAAGGGGTTATTTATCAAAGTTCGAATTTTAGAGTAATATGAATTTTGTTAAACTCAATTAAATTAGATTTAATTCACAATTTGAATGGTCCCAACCCGAGAAACTAGAATCAAATTTAGAATTAGAATCAAGTTTTCCTCCAGAAAAAAAACCTCGACTTTTGCACGTTGCAGGTTTAAGGTGGAGAATAGTCGAATTAGAACTGTTTCCAGGGTCAAGGTGTGATAAATCTCACATTGGGATTCAAATTTGAGTTGGTGGTTTTAAATTTTAATTTGTGAGTTTTGACCAAAAAAAATTCTAAAATTTGAATTTGAATTCAAAACTGGTAAATCTGCCCCTTAATAGTAAAGGTATGGGATCCATTATCCGGAAACCCATTATCCAAAAAGCTCCAAATTATGGAAAGGGCATCTCCCATAGACTCTATTCTCTCCATCTAATCCAATTTTTTTAAAAATGATTTCCTTTTTCTCTGTTATTATAAAACAGTAGCTTGAAAAACTTTTGTTATGAGTTCCAATGTTCCGGCCTCAGATATATTGTATATATATCAGTGCCATTTATTTTCTGATCCAGCCACATGGATTATCTTGGCAGATAGTTTAATAAATAAACGTTTGTCATTATTTATTACAGCCAAAAGGTGCATTTCACCTCTTTCTTTGAAAGCACGCATTTATCTAGTTTTACCAGAATATGTCATGATTATAAAAATAATACAAACCTGTCCCATCTGCATACTTCTGTATTTCTGTGATTCCATAGCAAAATCCGTTGGAATTTCTACAGAATATGGCACAGTAGATTTTGTAGGATGGCTTTGGATAGACAGATCATAGCCTAAATGTTGGCAGTGCTTTAACTATATAGGAAGCAGAGCCAGGGAGGGCCCTGAGGAAAAGGGGGCCCGAACCACTGGGATTGCTTTCTCTATAGCTTAAAAATTAAAAATGGGGGATCCAGAGCTTGATTGTTATGCCACTGCAAGTTAGATGTAGTTTTTGGGTTCTGTCCCTTCTGTCAGAAGGGAAGCTGCATGCTGCATCTTCATCCTTGTTTAAACAAACCAGGGATTGTTGACAAACTATCCCTGTTTTGTTTTGTTTAAAGGGGAAGGCATTTTTTTGGTAGCTTAAGGCACAAAATGTACTGTAATGGGTTGAGTACAGAGGACTTCTTATATTTGTCTGCATGAATGTTGTGCTCACAACTTCATTGCACCCCCATTTAATGGTTTAAAAATGATTGGTGAGCACAACTTTCCCTTGTTTACTATAAGAAGTGAAGACACACAAAATTATACAATTTATAATATGTTGTTCCTAAAGACCCTGACAAACCTCTGCTCTGTGTATCAGACATGAATAGGAAACCACTTCCTGTAAGGCAATTGCTTTGCTCATGGATGTGGAAAGAACAATACGTAAACTTCAATGAGAGATTTTATTTTTCAGAATAGAAAATCCTTTTTTAATCTGCCGCAGACTGTCTCAGTTCCCCATAAGAGAGCTGAAGGCTGAATATCCCTAGATGATCAGCTGAAACATTGCATAGTTTCCCAAGATACAGTACCCAAGGCAGAGGGACCTGCATTATTCTGTGTTAGCTGCCGGCACTGTCTTTGCATCCTGTACACTGACAGCAACGTTAGTACAAGAATGCAACCAGCCAGCAAATAAACTGTAACTATTGCTGATGACCTAATTTATTGTTCAATATACTTGGAGGATACTATGCATCTCTTAAAGACAAAAGATCAATTCAATCTGTGAGAAAAAGAGACACAGGACCAACCACATTTCAGTATTACAGGCATAAAAGACATTACTAATGCTAATTTTAGTGTTCACTTATTTATGCTGATTAATCAGACATTTAATTATCCAAACTGCACTAGATTAATTACTGGTGCGTTGCTATGGGTTACTGTACTGGACCAATTTTGCACCTTTGGAAGTAAGTGTGCTCAGAGACATCAACTAACTGTGCAATCTGTTGTACTCTACATGCATGAATACCCAATACTCTTACCAATTAAATGGCATCAAGTGAAAAATTGGCTTATGAATGCAGGTAAAACTTTCTTGGGGGCTATTTATTAAAGTCCGAATGCAAATTATTTTTTTGTACAGATTTTTTAGTTTAAAAAAAACATCATGTTTTCGAGATTTATCAATGCCCAATGGAGCATAAAGTCCGAATCCGAAAAATACGGCATCTCAGTCCTGCTAAGGTTGTATATAAAGTAATATAAAGTCAATGGGAGAGGTCCCTATCTTATTTGGAAGTTTCTGTTGGCTACACTGGAATTAGCCTGAAAATCTGACTATTTCGGGCAAAAATCCAGAAAATTTTAGCTTTTTGTGAAAAGCCTGAAAAAATCTAGCAATTTGGGAAAAAATACAAAAAAAATCCTATGATTCGGATGTTCTCATATTTTTATCGAATTTTTTCCCAATTCGATTAAATCTGGCTTTTTTAATAATAAATAATGTCAAATCGGGGATTCTAGTTATTCAGACTATTTAAAATAAAATAATCATTTGGACTTGATAAATTCGGATTTTGATAAATAACCCCCTAAGTCTTCATTTTTTAACATACAGTAGCTTGGTTTGCTCAGTGTTGCTCAGTGTTGGGCCCAGCCACCCCATTTGGAAGATCTGGCTCCTAGAATTGCCACCCTTCCCCGTAAACCACTTACTTGCAACTGCGATAGTGGGCTGAAGGGAGTGCTGCGTATATTAGTAACATTATATAAATAAAAATATACATACAGAAAAGCCTTCCTATTTTTTAGAAGCCAATATGCATGGAATGGAGCATGGAGCATGGAGCAGGAAATTAACAATATGCCTTTTTTTTTTTTGCACATTGCACAGTTTTCATTGTGTGGAGATTGATGCAGTTCTCTGCTTCCATTCTAGAAATTAGGTCATACTCATCTATTCTAGAAATTAGGTCACATTTTTCAAAGTACAGGCATAATTTTAATATATAATCTCTTGCTAATGACCTGTGCTGCCTTCACCATTTCATTTGGATATAATTGACATTGCTATGGTTTTGCCAAGCAGTAATCAAACCCATCACTATGTAGTTTGCTTAAGCACTTCACCTTTAATTGAATAGGAGAATCTCCCAATGATCAACTGTTGTGTTCACACTCTACATTGTTCAGAATACTTGAAATGACATATGCCCCTTGCAATTTCTAATAGTTCTATGTATCTGTGCTTTTCTAGTATGGGACCTGGAGTTTTTATCTTTCCATAATTTGGATCATACTCAAAAAATAATTTAAACATTTATTAACCTGGTAGAATTTTGCCTCCAATAAGGAATATTGATATCTTAGCGGGGATCAAGTACAAGGTACTGTTTTATTATTATAGAGAAAAAGGAAATATATTTTCATGGCATATTGAAGGCTGGCATTCCTGAAATCAGGACATATACTGTACTTATAGATATCAACATATCCCGTCCCATTTATGTATCATAAGGATTTTTAGTATGCCAATTGTTCAGTAGAATCAGAAACCTCTTTCTAATGCTGAGTGAAATCAATATCAGAAAATATCTGCTATTTAAGGCACAAATATACTAGGCGAGTAATTACACCTAGTTAATTGTTTGCGTCTTTTGAAAAATGTTAATTGTTTAATCTTCTCAAATTGATGTTCTTGAGTTGTAATTTGTCTGTTTAAAAAGCCCTGGAGATCATTTTCTTTGGGGGAAAAAACGTGTAATCAATCACGGTTATGAATTTACATATGTGCTACATACTACATCCAACAAAATATAAAAATTGTTTTTAATAAAATTGTCTTGAAATGCTTTTTAATATAACATTTTATCATGGACATGTTGCTCTCTGTACAGTATTAGATATCATTCAGTATGTATTTATATAAAATAAAAAATGAATAATATTTCAGAAATGCAGCACAACTATTGACTGATTAATAGTAACTGACCAAGTTTTGGAGTTTTACTTTGAAAGCAGCAAGTATGGGACCTGTTATTCAGAATGCTCAGGACCTGGGGTTTTCCGGATAAGGAATCTTTCTGTAATTTGGATCTTCTTCATACCTTGTGAAAATCCTATGAAGAAAAATCTTCATACTACAAAATCACGCAGACATTAAGGGGCAAATGTACTTAAGGTCGAATATCGAGGGTTAATTAACCCTCGATATTCGACTGTCGAAGTTAAATCCTTTGATTTAGAATATCGAAGTCGAAGGATTTAGCGATATTCGTTCGATCGAACGATTAAATCCTTCGAATTGTTCGATTCGAAGGATTTTAATCCATCGATCGAACGATTTTTGTTCGACCAAAAAAAAAGCTATCAAAGCCTATGGGGACCTTCCCCATAGGCTAACATTGACTTCGGTAGCTTTTAAGAAGTTTTCTCTTAAAGAGACAGTACTTCGACTAACGAATGGTCGAATAGTCAAACGATTTTTAGTTAGAATCGTTCGATTCGAAGTCGAAGTAGCCCATTCGATGGTCGAAGTAGCCAAAAAAAGAAATACAAAATTCAAAGTTTTTTTTCTTCTATTCCTTCACTCAAGCTAAGTAAATGGGCCCCCAAATAAACCCTAGAAAAAGAGGTTTTGGCACTTGTAGTGAGTCTCTTTTGTTTTAATTTGTAGATACTCCAGTAGGAGGATCGTGTGTGACCTGCAAACCTGAAAAAGACATTGGAGCACTTGGAGAAATTTCATATTTCCATGTGCACCAACTCAAGAGAGCAGCTGGTTTGTTTTGACTGATGCTATATTACAATCCTGAGCCATGCCTACTGCTTACATTGTATATAAATGTGCAAAAAGGAATGTGAAAAGGTTGCCAGATTAAAAATAACCAAAGGTGTTATCAACATTTTCAAATTTCACACAACACACTATACGAGTTTAGGAAGTTTACAGGAAAACACATATGTGGGGGAGGGGCTATACATCTTCATCAAACATTTCTACTGAAATGGAAAATAATCAGCAAGCTCAGGTTGAGCTTTAGTTGAAATTTACTGCCAAGCTTATTTTGCAAGAATTTATATGAATACATAAACAGAGAGCTCAGGGACTTGAAAACATTAACACTCCTACTGTTTGAAGTTATATACAACAGCTGGGGGACTATTTTCACTTATTTACATTTAAGAAGGCAGTGTACAAAGTGGAAAAGAAAGGACCAAACCACCTGTTTTGTATTTTGCCATCCTCTCTCCATGTCTGCCTTCCTGTCTGCATTCAGTAGTGCTGTATATATATATATATATATATATATATATATATATAAGAGGCATCAGACACATTGGTATCCCTCCCATCCCATACTTAGAGAACAAAGCACACAGGCCAATATGGGATTCTATAGGTTGTTAGAGAAGGCAGTAACAACAGGGTTGGCATGTGTCTACTTATACTATGCTCTGCAGCTTGCACCAACAGGAATTTACTGAATATGTGCCTAGTCCTGTTGCTTTGTGGGCTTTATTTTCATGTAGTAGACCATGAATACAGTAGGGTTTTTGCTGTTGTGGTGGAATGCATTATATATGGAAACCATTTGGGTGGCATACTAAACTGCTTGGTTTTGCTTTGAAAAATGTTCATCAAATGCATTGAAGTCAGTGGGTGTTGTTATAAAAGCACTGGACACATTTTCCTCTGAGCAGTAACCCATCACAACCAATCAGATGTTTGCTTTCATTATTCAACTTGCAGCTAATCACTGATTGAATGCTTTGGGTTACTGACCAGGTGCAAATTCGTCCAGTGTGTATAAATGAGCCCAATTTCTCTGCATATTTACTTGCACCAAATGCATTGGAGTCAATGGGAACTTTTCTAATGTTTTTTTCTCCCGCCAAATGCATTTGCCTCAATGAGTGTTTTTTTTCCTACGTTTTTTCTTACACATCAATGGGCAGTGTTTTCTGGTATAAAAAATGTGGGGGTTTTTCTGGCGAAACAAAGCATGTGGCCAAATTATAGTGCAGATTAGCAAAAATGTTTGCCAACCATGATAGTGTGAATTTCACATCAAATTTGTAAAAGCTAAAAAAATTCACTCATCCCTAGTGCATATCTACTTAATTGTGTCCTAAGTTGTTAAAGAACCAGTGACAAATTTTTTTTTAAAAAAAAATGTGTTTCTACGTAACAAAAAAAAACACCAAGGCAGTTTTAACTTTCAATTCGCGAAATCTTTATTAATAAATGACTTACCAGTTCTGTGCTGGTGCTCCTCTTCAGAAACGGTAACAGGGTGACGATCCATTGTGCGGTGCTCATTCTCCCCCCTGGCTATCTCCTATAGAAGGCAGGGAGGACGAATCGAGCACCGCACAATGGATCGTCGCCCTGACGTCGTTTCTGAAGAGGAGCGCAAGCAGAGAATCAGTAAATAATTTCTTAATAAAGACTTTGCGAATTGAAAGTTAAAACTGCCTTGGTGGTTTTTTTTTTTTCGTTAAGTAGAAACTAATTTTTAAAAAAAAAAAAAAAAAAATTGTTACTGGTCTTTTAAGAATGGTCAGTTCTGTAACATGCTAAAAGTTAACTTGAAGGTGGCCTACACATTTAACATTTAAAAATATACTGCAAACATGCAGCCAGATTTATAAAACTGAACATCTTAAGCTATTTCCTATGGGTCAATATTCCTTCTAAAGGCCTTGTTACAATTGGAATCCAAAGCTGATTAGCTAGTAAGGCTTAAGTTGCCCCATTATAGTTTGCCAGGCTTTGGGGGTCACGTTTACTGGTCTTGCATAGCAAACTTCAGTCAACAAATGTGCGATGTGAAAATGAAAATCCATTTTCTTCAGTTTGTTGAAAGTTTTATATTTTTCAGGACATTGTAAAATTGTGACATGTGCAAAAGAAAGATTTTTGTGTATATATAAATATACCCCATTTAAAGGAGAAGGAAAGGTTAAAACTAAGTAAGCCTTATCAGAAAGGTCCATCTAAATATACCAGTAAACCCCCAAAGTAGTGCTGCTCTGAGTCCGCTGTCAAAAGAAACACTGCATTTCTTTCCTTCTATTGTGTACTCATGGGCTACTGTATCAGACTTCCTGCCTTCAGCTTAAACCTCTTTTCCCTGGGCGTGAGCATGCTCAGTTTGCTCCTCTTCCCCCCCTCCCTTCTCTACTGTAATCTGAGCCCAGAGCAGGGAGAGACTCAGGCAGGAAGTGATGTCACACCACGTTAATACTGCAGCTCCTATTCTAAACAAACAGAGAGTTTCTAGAGCTTTTTACTCAGGTATGGTAAAACATTCTACAGAATAAATATAGCATTCTAGCTTGCACTATTACAGCTAATCTATTGGCAATAAAATGCCTCCGTAGCTTTCCTTATCCTTTAATAACTGGAAACTCATATGAATATTGTGAGAAATTTGTTTATTTTTTTGTTTTATTTTTAATTTTCTATTGTGATTTTTCTCTCTCATTTAACTTTGGCCGCAGTTACTAAGCAAAGACCCTAAGTCAAGAATTCCGTTTTAATGGTCTTTACTAGCACAAGAAATTCTCTTTTGTGAAAAGAGTTTGATGTGTTTATCTTAAATGTATACTTACTGTCTTAATTCCTGGAAACAAAAGTGTGGTAATGTGGAGGGCATTGATTTTCAAAAAGAATGCTTGCTTGACCTTCAAGGTATATTACTGGAAACATGTATCAGAGCATTTAGTGTTCACAAGCATTCCTTCTGATTTTAAATTAACTTTTATTATCCTTAAACCAGTGCAAATAGTATTCAAGCACTTTTGGGACATGCACAAAAGTGACAATGGTATTCTAAAGATAATTGGGCCAGAGAGTATAACTGGTTACCCTGGTTAGGGACAGAAATGTAATACAGTATATAAATTGATATGAGAAATGTCTGTGTGTGTGTTATTGCTCTTTGTAGCTATCTTATTTTGCTTTCACTTTTCTTTATGTACTTTTGCCAGAGTTTCCCTTACATCAATATACATAAAATATGATCATATTTAAAAATGAATGGATAAATGCAAAAAAGAAAAACATTTGGTTGAATGATCTACTAGTAAATAGGAAAATTTCTAAGTTTTGTAAAATTTGTGTGTTGTAGAATGTAGTGATGGGGGAATTTGCGCAGTTTCCCTGAAAAGTTCGCGAATTTCCAGCGAAACCACAAAAGATTTACGAAACGACGCCGGCATCTCGTTTTTGATGCCTGCACCCATTTTTGACGCATTTTATTTTTGCGAATCACGCAAATTCTCCGTGAATTCGCACCTGGCGAATAAATTCGCCCATCACTAGTAGAATGCAGATTATACAACAATACATGATTATCTACTAATGTCTTTATACAATATCTTGATTTCAGTATCCTGAAACAGTAAAAATACCTTTATTCTGGTTAATTTATCCACCTTATTTATCCACCTTTTCAGCACTGTACAAATTATTTTTCATCTTTGACAATTTACATTGTTTCTAATAAGGCTTAGCAAAGTTTCTTTAAATGGACACATAAGAATGAGGCTTCTCCAAGTGTCCGTAAGTCTTCAGAAGTTGTTTTATGATACTCCTGAAAGTAACTGAGATTACCGATTCTTATATTGATATCTAATTAGTCTTGCCACAAGTCCTAAACGTCCTATATATTTTATCACATAGCTTTGACCACAAGAATGCCGTCCTTTTTTTAGCTTGTCAACCCATTAAATATGAATACAAATCACATTTATTATATTCACATAACATTATATTCATATTTTTAAATATTCAGTATTTGTTAATTGTGAGTTTATACAAATTAGAAAAAAAGCCTCTAAAAATACACAACTTTTGATAACTAGACCTCTAACAGTTTTTGATTGCTCTACAGAAAAAAAAGTCCCTGAGGTTTCCCTAACAACTTGTATCTTTTCCCCATGATCTTACTTTGTTTTCTTTAGGTGGCTTGTAGTCTTCATTATCTATCATCTTTCTTAGCAGACTGAAGCATAGATGCAAAGAATATATTTTGTGAATGAACTATTTTAATGGACACATATTTTGAAATCCACTTGGTATGAGCTCAATTGCATTTACATCAACAACTTATCAAAATGACAGGGGACTTCACTTTATATACTGAAACATTAAATTAGACTTTGAGAAGATTAACATTTCAATAATGTTTCTGTTGTAGCTTATTGAAACAATAGTTTCTCCCTTGAAGAAGGAACTTGTTCTACAACTGAATGCGAAACCTTCAAAGAAACATTTTCAAAGACAAGAACGGTCTTTGCCATTCTTGCTTGTTTCCAAGTGTTAGTAGACCTTCCTATGTAATAAAGATTTAATTAGGCTCTGCAAGTCAAGCTGAAATACAGTGTGTGTGTGTGTGTGTATATATATATATATATATATATATATATATATATATATATATATATATATATATATATATATATATATATATATATATATAGCAGCAGCAGTCCATGAAAGCACTCACGGCCACAATCATCAAGCATCAAGTTTTATTCATACATGGTGTATGAACGGTTTCGACTCCCAAAGAGTCGTCATCAGGATAGTGACCAGAAGTGAGATGCATCATAAAATACCCACCCTATCCAATCAACAAATAATTAAGGCATCACATATACTAGTGGAACAGTGATGCCCTCTTCCCATTAGTGTGTATAGTAAAATTCTCACCCCCATTAATACATTGTTATCCCTTAAATATGTAACAGTGTATATAGTGTAATTAAAGTTCATTTTGCTTGACTAATGTGATAAAATAGGATTTTGAATAATTTTTTTGGGTGACGGGTCCCCTTTAATCAATCTGCTGCATATATCTGTCCACTGAGTGAGGTATATAGTTCAACATCACCTTAAATTGAAAGTTAGTATCATTGTATATCTTAGATCAAGAAGCTGGCAAGATAGTACACTTCATTCAACCCTCTGGGTGCTATTGTGTTCAAAATCCACATCCACTTGGCTTCTCGTTGCAACAAAAGTTTAGATCAATAACCACCTCTCTGTGGAGGGGGAATATGATCAATCATAACTGCTTGTAAAGTGGGTAGTGGATGTTTGTAACATAGAAAGTGTCTAGCCAGAGGGGTGTCTGCTTTTCCTGTGGCCAAGGCCGCACGTATGACCGACCGATGGTTGTTCATTCGCATACAAAATATATAAATATGATCTGTTGGGATCCGTTATCTGGAAACCCGTTATCCAGAAAGCTCCAAATTACCGAAAAGCCATCTCCCATAGACTCCATTTTATTCAAACAATCCAATTTTTAAAAATGATTTCCTTTTTGTTTTTGTAATCCCCGTAACTGAACTTAAAGGGGAACTTCGGCTTCCAAACTGAAATTTGATAAAGAGGCCCACATAACACAGAAACCCTTAAATATTCATCACAGTTACCTGTTTCTTCAAAAAGTATGAATAAATGCCATTTTCTATCCAGCTGTTTAACAGTTCTTCTCTTTCTGCATCATTTGGAATCCTGGCACGGAATGAGGGACTAAAACACTGATGTTACAAATTGTAACAACTTCTCCACAGCTTACAGACAGCATGCAGGAACTACATAACCCACAATGCATTGCACTGTGATGTTCCTTTCCTTATTGAAATCATGTGTGCAGGGAATTGTAGAGTTTAGAGTATGCAGGAGGACTGCTGGCTGTTGATACAAAGTAACAGTAGTCAAGCTATTTTTTGTGTACTTCGACTAGGGAATAGTCCAAATTAGATTTGAAAAAAATTGGAAAATTCGAATATCGAAATTTATCATGTACTGTCTCTTTAGAAATTCAACCTGACCATTCGCCATCCGCTGAATTGCTGTTTTAGCCTATGGGGACCTCCTGGAACCTATTTGGAGTCAATTTGTGGAGTTTGAGAAATCTTCGATCGAATGCGATATTCCTTCGATTCGTACGATTCGAATTCGGCCGAATACATACCTATTCAATCAAAAAAGGACCTATTCGACGAAAAAAACTTAGACTTAAGTTCGGTTGGTCTTTTTGAATTTTGTAGTTTTTTCAATTCGAAATTCGACCCTTGATAAATATGCCCCTTATTACTAAATTGGACTTTGTTCATGTGTCTTTATAGTAAAGTGAGTGAGAATACTGTAGGGACCTATAGGATCTATTAGGCTCCTATAGAGTTAATCCCCTACCTTTGCTTAAATTCTCTTTTCCTTTGTTATTGGGCCTAGCCTTTCTAACTGGTAAAGTGTAACAACCACACCTATTGGACAAAGAGTGTAATGACACTCCCCTGCCACACTGCTATATAGTGTTGTGTAGGGAGTGGCCTCTTCCTCTTTGGCTCCTGGTGTCTGTGCTGCTAGGTGTTTCCCATTGAGCCTGGGATCACCAAGGCCCCAGTAAAGCCATTTACCCCAAAGGGACCTGTACCTTTGGTGCTGAAGTCGGGAACCAGGCAATCCCGTGAATGAGGATTAGCTATCATTAGGGCAGATCTGTAATAGTCTCTCTAGGAGAGAGAGATAGCCAGATTAAGGTAGCATGAGCAGTTCTGTGCTCCAACAAGGAGAATAGCAGGGAGTAGCCCCCCAAAGGCTTTTAAGGTGCCTTTAGTGTAAGGAACTCAGTGATAGGGAATTCAGTTAGCAGAGCACTGCCTGACCCCTACTTGATCGATCCTGTTTCACTTTGGTCGCTGGTCTTTGGGAGTGAGATATTCTTCCTACTGTTTGACTTGAGGAGTGACATCTGTACATGCTGCATCATCATCAATGCTATCCTTTCTCCTCTGTGATGTGCTAACTCCTACTGCAACTCCTGCGTGAGTAAACCTGTGGTCAATTGCCTTTGCATATCCTTTTGGGCTAAATAAACCATTTCACTTGTTTTCACTATCTAAGAACCTCCTGGCGTCCATTATTCTATCTTTTACACTAATTAGCCTGTGGGTTGTAGTTTTACACCATCTTAAAGGGGAAGCTTCCATTTAGCGAAGGCTCCGCCCTGAGTGTAGTTTCACAGTGTAACCCATGCTCATACACTAGCTGGACACCCTTAACCCCTAATTGGCGGGATAGGCCAAGAAAGCGTTACAATACCGTATACCCTAAAAATCTGAAAGATTCATTTATAAGATCCCTACTTTAAACTTTAGGTATTGTTGGTCTGGTCTGGCTGTTTTGATTAATGTAAAGAGGTCAGGCAAAGAATCAACGCTGTCTCACCCATTAAAAAAGATTACAAACTCTCTTTTCACAAGCATCCACTGGCCAATACCGACAGAGGAAAAGTGCTGACACATGCTGATACCATCCATGATTCAGTACCAACTCATGGTTAACTTTATGTTGATAAGAAATAACTATATTGCAGTTGCACGGTTAAAAATAAGCAATAGAATAAAAGAAAAGCAACAGAAGTAGTCACAACCAGCCCTTACAGATCCTCTCCCATGGATCTCAGCTACCCAATACTACAAACACTCAGTTTTAATCAATGATGTAAACACAAAACTGAAACACTTCAGTGGTGATTATTTTTTTCAAATTTCAATAGAAGATTTCTTCTTTCTTTGTTTGAATATCTCAATAGCTATTTACATGTATGTCTCTTTTTGATGAGGGACAATTAATGAAGCGTTTTCTTTTCAATCTCTCATTAGAAATGCAAATAATGTAGCTGATGGTTTAGTTGTAGTAATTAGTGTAGGGAAAAATAAAAAGCAAGTTGCCATAGCAATATCTTTATGATAATCTTCACCATAAATGCTAAAATTAATTTAATAGAAGAAGGTATGAATGACACTTACACAACACAATATTTGTTTTATGTAGGCAATAAAATGACTGTAAAGGTTAAAAGATACTTGTACCTGTCTCATTTAATCAAGGTTATGAATGTGCTGTTATAGCCACAGCTGTTACAGTATAAACTGGCAGGAGGAAATCCATTGTCTTTAAATTTAGCCACATACCTAAGCCTATGCAAAATATTCAACTCTTATAATAAACCAACACTAAATCCTAATTTGTATATTCAAATTTGAGAGAAGTTATCTGAAACCTCAACATTTCATATCCAATAGGAAGTCATATTTTTACCATTATAATACACCTACCCAGTCCAACACACCACAAGGGTTCATTTGTAATTCAGATGAAACTCAATTGTATAAACAAACACTAATCTCAAATGAAATCCTAAACTTTGTGCATTCCGAAAGTTTCTATACTCATTTTGGTGCTTCTTTGATTTACCAAGCAACAAAACAAACATCGTCAAGTCCTCTGTTTATATATGTCAAATGATTTAACAATAATTCCAGCTTGGAGAGAAGTAACTGAGCCAAACAACGAAAAATGAGTGATTAAGTGGTGAACTGTCAAATAACATCTTTTTACACTGGTGGAATATTTTTGATAGACAACGACTGATGTGTAACCTGTAGAGAATAGGAAAAAAGAGTGCTTCTTATTATTAGTGATTATTATTTATTAATATCAGTGAAAAGACTTGTACTAATATCATTTAACTATTCCAATAATGGTGTGCTGCACCTGAAATTCTGAAAAGCAGTATGTAATTACTATTAGTTTTCATGCTTAAACAATGCTACTCCAGGTCCAAGAGATTTGTAAAAAAAAATTTAAAATATGGTCAAATTTTAACTTGGATTTCCCAAGCAATACACACCTCTTGCACACTGAAGTATTCTTGCTTAGCATGAAAATTAATAGAAAAGCTTTTAGGAATGTAAGGCGTAGAACAATATCAAATTAATTTCTGCTATGATGTGGATTGTGGAAGCTCTCCAAACATTGCAAGGTTGCTAGGGTCATTTTTTTCTATCAACCAGAAAATGTAGGTGAAGGGAATAGGTGAGGGTCACAATATAAGATAATAAAAGATGAGTGAAAAAAGTAATAAGCCTTTAATCTGGTTTATGGTTTCTAGTCCAATCATTTACATTATTCAATTGCATTTGGGAGAGAAGCAGATTAGAAAAGGAAATGCTGCTGATATGATGAAAATACTGGAATGCTGTATATTTGAAGTCTATAGATAAAAAAGTTGACTGAAAGTACAATGTAATATAACTTTGGAAATTGGGAAATGTGTCAGCTATTGCATACTGTGCATCTCCATCCCCTACTCCTTTAGCTGTCTCTACAGACATATTTATTAAACTGTGTTAAAAATGGAGGATAATACACCACACATCGCCACGCTTCATATTTTTACATGTTTTTTCTGATGTGACTTCTGCCGGAAGCAGTGTAAAATAATCAAAAAATCAAATCTGTCATTTGCATGGCATAACTTTGCACACACCTTATTTTACACAGCTTTTTATATGTTTTTGTGGTGAACATAATAAATATGCCCCTTGTACTATCTTTTAATAGCTATGTTAAAATTAATTCACTCTAAAAAATCTAAAATCTAAAACATCTAAAAAAAATATGATTTTATATTAGCATTGCATCCCTTTACCTAAACTCTACAGTTTACTTATACAAGAAAACTTACAAATAATTCATAGTACAGGTATGGGGCCTGTTATCCAGAATAGATAATACGACTGGCGCACTCCGCTTGTGTAAAATCTTCATAAAAATTGATTCATTTTAGATAAAATGCAATTAAAATATTTGCAGGCATCAATAGTGTATAACAACACAATTGGAAGATTTGATTTCCATAAATGTGCTTTCCAAAGATTCAAGTCCCAATACCAACGTGTTTCGTCACTCAAGGTGACTTCTTCAGGGTTAAAAAATAAATATAATGTCTCTTGACATAAATAACAAAAAAAACAGATCTCCATGCATTAAGTACACTAGAAAATCATGTAAACATTGAATAAACACAATAGGCTGGGTCTGCTTATTATTCAAATCCTATTTTGGATCAAATACAAGGTACTTTTTTATTGTTACATAGAAAAAGAAAATAATTTTTACAAATTTGGATTATTTGGATAAAATGGAGTCTATGGGAGATGGCCTTTCTGTTATAATGAATGAGCTTTCTGGAAAATGGGTTTCCAGATAATGGATCCTATAACTGTACAAGGACGGGATCTTTTATAAAAATTAATATGAAAAAAGAGAAAGGCATTTAAAAACTACAAGTCTGTGGGGACAGAAGCTGCATTTAATGAATATAAACACTACTGTCAATGTTGTAAAACTGCAATCTGGAAGGCAAAGATAGGAACTGAGGAGTGCATTGCAGCAGAAGCTAAGGCTAACCCCAAAATGTTTTTTTAAGTATATTAATAGTAAAAAGATGTGGGTTGAGAATGTTACTCCTTTAAATAATGGTACAAGTATGGTTGATACAGAAAAAGAAAATGTGCTTAATCAGTTCTTTTCAGTGCATACAATAGAAGTGTCAGAGTTTTCAGGTTCACTTCATAGCTGCACTGTTGGCTCAGCTCAATCTAGTCAGTGGCTCACTCAAGATATGGTTCATAAATCTTTAATAATAATTAATGTGAACAAGGCACTAGGGCCAGATAGCAGACACCCCCAAGCTTAGTTCAGTTTTAGACCGGCCTTTATTTTTGATTTTCTCAGATTATCTTCCATCTGGTATGGTACCTATGGATTGGAGGAAACCTGACATTCCAATATTTAAAAATGGATTACTCAGCCTGGCAATTATAGGCCAGTAAGTTTGACATCAGTGGTGGGCAAATTATTTGAAGGCTTGTCAAGGGATCACATTAAAAATGTTGTCCTAGTGAACGCATTATGAGCAGCATCAGCATGGCTTTATAAAGGATAGGTCATGTCAGGCTAATTTGATTGCTTTTAATGATGAGGTAAGTAAGATGCTGGACAGTGGGGAGCAGTAGATGTGATCTATTTGGATTTTGCCAAAGCGTTTGATACAGTGCCTCACAAATAACTGCTTTCTAAACTAAGGTCTGTTGGGCTTAATAAAGTCATTTGCACATAGATAGGAAACTGGCTACAGGATCAGGTACAGAGGGAGGTTGTTAATGGTACATTCTCTACTTGGAGTAATGTTCTCAGTGGGGTCCCTCAGGGCTTAGTATTGGGTCCGCTTTTATTTAACTTGTTCATTAATGACTATGGGGAGGGTATTGTAAGTAATGTATCAGTGTTTGCAGATGAAACAAAACTATGCAGCCCAATTAATTATTTCCTAGATGCAACAGGATCTTGACAAACTGGCAATCTGGGCAGCTAAGTGGCAGATGAGATTCAAAGTTTATAAATGTAAAGTCATGCACCTGGGATGTAAAAATATCCAAGCCACTAATACCCTTAATGGGACTGCAGTAACCAAATCCATTATGGAAAAGGACCTTTGAGTCATTGTAGATAATAAACTTGGCTGTAGCAAGCAATGCCAATCAGCAGCATCAAGGGAACATAAAGTATTGAGCTGTATTAAAAGGGGCATAAATTCTCTGGATGAGGGGGTCATTCTTCCATTTTACAGAGCACTGATAAGGCCCCATCTAGAATATGCCATGCAGTTTTGGTCTTTTATCAACCTAACTAACTATGTTACTATCTGGAATGATTGGGAACTGAGGTTTTCCAGATACGTTTTTTTTCCATTATGTGGATCACCATACCTTAAACCTTAAAGGGATTCTGTCATATTATGGTGTCGTTTTTGTTTTTAAATTACACTGTTTGCACTGAAAATAATTCACTCTACCATATTAATTGCCATTCCTAACTCAACAAGTATATTTTTTTAGTTGCAATATTGGTGTGTAGGCAGCCATCTCAGGTCATTTTGCCTGGTCAAGAAAGAGGCAGCACTTCGGGATGTAATGGCTTTCAGGCAGAGTGGGACATGGATTTTTACTACTGAGCGATGTTCTTTTATCTACCATGGAGCTGTTATCTGGTTACCTGCCCATTGTTCTGTTGAGGGGGGAGGGAGGGTGATATCACTCCAAACTGCAGTGCAGTAGTAAAGAATGACTGAAGTTTATCAGAGCACAAGTCAAATCACTGGGGGCAGCTGGGAAACTGACAATATGTTTAGCCCAGAGATCCCCAACCTTTTGAACCCGTGAGCAACATTCAGAAGTAAAAAGGAGTTGGGGAGCAACGCCAGCATGAAAAATCTTCTTGGGGTGTCATATAAGGGCTGTAATTGGCCATTTGGTAGTCCCTATGTGGATTGTCAACCTACATTGAGGCTCTGTTTGGCAGTGCACCTGGTTTTTATACAACCATAACTTGCCTACAAGACTGGAATTCAAAAATAAGCCCCTGCTTTGAGGCTACTGAGAGCAACATCCAAGGGGTTGGAGAGCAACATGTTGCTCACGAGCTACGGGTTGGGGATCACTGGTCTAGCCCAATGTCAGGTTTCAAAATTAAATATAAAAAAAAATCTGCTCTTTTGAAAAATGTATTTCAGTGCAGAAGTCTGCTGGAACAGCACTAGTAACTGATGTATTTTTTTAAAAAAAAGTATTTTTTTGCCATGCCAGTATGTTTAAGCCTACTAAAAAACATTGAAATAAGTATAGTTTGCCACAAATACAGATTCATGCAGCTAAGTTAGCATCAAGTTCACAGCACTGTTTAATTTAATTATCACAGAGGAAAAAGAAACATTTTTTAAAAAATTATTTACTTTTAAGGAATTGTTTAGTGTAAAATTAAAAACTGGGGAAATAGATAGGCTGTGCAAAATAAAAAAAAATATATAAGTAGTTAGCCAAAAATGTAATGTATAAAGGATGGAGTGACTGAATGTCTCACATAATAGCCAAAACACTACTTCCTGCTTTTCAGCTCTCTTGGTTTACACTGACTGGTTACCCTGGTTACCAGGCAGTAAACATTCAGAGAATTGAGGGGGGACCACATGGGTCATAAATGTTGCTTTTGAATCTTAGCTGAATGCTAAGGACCAATTGCAAACTCAATGAACAGTTATGTCCCATGTGGCCCCCCTTCAAGTCACTGACTAGCTCAGAGTTAGAGAGCTGAAAAGCAGGAAGTAGTGTTCTGGCTATTATGTTAGACATCCAGTCACTCCAGCCTTTATACTTTACATTTTTGGCTAACTAACTATATAAGAATGTTTTTTTTATTTTGCACAGCCTATCTATTTACACAGTTTTTATTTTCACACTAAACTGTTCCTTTTAATGGCTTTCTTGTAATTCAGAGCGTTTTAGGATTTAGGGAATCTGGATAAAAGGTCCCTTACTTGTACATGAAACCATACCGGTTATCAAAGAAAATATTGCATACCTATAGTATACATTCCTGTAACCTATTGGGTCTATTTACTAACATCGGAATTTTATATAATATATAATTGGCATCTGCCTGTTGTTGCAACTATAGCAAATATCAGTCTAAAAGCACTCTAATGTGCATTGTTGTGATTTGACCTGTGTATTGTGACAGAGATATCATTAATGTCACTGCTTAAAGAAACAGGCTAGGCAAAGAGAAAATCTTATGTATGATATTGTGTTTCTTTCACATGAATCTCAGAATTATTATTCTCTTTATTTGGAGGGAAAGAGTTAATGCTTGGTTTAGGTTTTGTTCCTCTGATTGTTTGTTTCATCAGTTGATAGCATATTGTTTCCTGTGGTGATATAATTTGTGATATTGGCAAATTACTGATTTATGGGTAAAAGCAATGCAATAGTAAATGTAGTCATTTTCGTTTTTTTCTAGCCTGACTTTTCACATGAGATCCCTACTGCTATTTTCATTGACAATAATAGAGCACTTTTTTAATGATCCTGATTACATTATTGACAAATGCAGGGAGAGATATCTGACCCGAGTCCTAGAAATAACAGAGCATACACACTGTCAGCCTCTTGCCTTCCCAAACAATGATTCCATTTTCAGGGACCCATCTAATATGCTATGATGAAAATTCCTACTTCTGTCACCATCATTCCCATCTGGGAAACTTAACTTGTATCCCATGCAACCGGCCAAAATTGTGACAACAGACATGATCCAGCTTACAACCTAGAAGAAGGGTGGGTGGGACTCTATTTACTCTTAATATGAATGCCCTTCCTAACTGTGTGTTATTCAAAATTTCCCATTATGATGCCTTGGCCATCATTTAGAACTGCTAGATAGGGAGCGACTCTGTCCTTACCTGTCCCTGGTCTAGTGACCCACAGCAAACAATTGGTGGAAAACGTTTTCTACATAACTCAGTAACCATCCCATAACAATAATATTTTGTGCATTTTTATATTGGACTTCAAACCAAATTTTATTACACAAGGATCTAAAATGACCATCACTTTTTCAAATTTAATTACAGAAGAATTTGCTTCTTCTAAAAGATTATTGATTTTATTTTTCAAATGCTTTAAACACTTTCTGTATATTTTCAGATACATTTGCTGCATCTGGCTGTCTTTGAAGTGTCAAGGGCCAAATCCTCGAGGCAGCATATTCATAGAACAAACACAGTTTTTATTCACTGTACTTACCGAATAAAGCGTTTTTCTTACCATCTTTTTGCAAAGTGTCATTCTGGTAAGGGGAGCAGATCAGAAGGGAATACAGATATACAGGAACTGAAAAAGTTTGTCTTCATTATCTGGCAGACCTGTGAAGCCTGGAGCTTTGACAGAAACCACGAGATAGTAAAAACTGGCAACTGTGGGTTTGTCTGTTCTCTATTGATTCTATTTCTGGAAACAAAAGTACCAAAGCGTAATTCACGTGACTGCAAAACTGAACAAGTGCCAATAGCGTAAAAAGCAGCCTTAGACCTCTGACCATCAAGGCTCAAAGACAAAACCTCTGTTTTTTTCTTTTTTTCTCTCAATTATTTTTTTTTTTGGAGGAGTGGGCAGATGTCTTTAAAGCAATTATAGGTCAAAATAAACATGTGAACAATAGCCGGAGTCAAAGTCAATGAGCGTCAAAATTACGGCATGGCAATTTTTGTATGCACGCCTATTTTGTCCAAATGCATTAAAATCAATGGGTGTCTGAATAATTTTGCCGCACGACAATTTTTATGCGAGTGACTATTCCGGGCAAATTGTTTTGATGTATCAGACTTTTCACAAGCGAATTTTCTCTGCAGTCTCATGAATTTATTCACCGATGGCTAAATGCGGAAATTCATCGCAAAATTTTTCCACCATCACTAGTGAACAACTGTCTTGCAGAACATGACATTGCTTTTTGTGACTTCTGATATCAATCTGCTATGTATTTTACTTCAAGGTGCAAAACCCTTTGGTTAACCAATGCATTCCGTTGTCTGCATCAGAACCTATAAATGGTGCACATTCTATGCATAACAGTTGGAAATGGCAGCTTCAATAGTTTCTATTAAATAGTGTTTCTGATTTGGTGTATTGCAGGAGTGCAAGAAGTGAGGTCTAGTGAATTTACGGCAAATTTTCGCATTTCACAGTCGACAAATAATTTAGCGAAATGGGAAAAATTCGCCCATCACTAGTGAGGTCTACTTTTAATAATGTTTTTCCACATCTATAAAAGCATTGGAAAAGCATGGAAATATTACTTAAATATTGATTTATGGGAAAATGTATATTGCTACATTTAACAAACAACTATTTGGTATGTAGCCTTAACATATGGTAAATATTTGAATGAAAAGCATGAAATAGAAGGGCGATTTATACAAGCTGCTTGTTGACATTATCTTGAGATCTACTGATCATCAGCTAAAGGTCTACTGGTAGATCCTGATCTACTTTGAACACTCCTGGTGTAATGGGTTTCTTACCACCTTTCACCAACTAAAATAATGTATTGCACCATTAACCTTATCAAAGTCAAAGAAAACTTTATTGTCATCTCAGCAGTATACGAATACACAGTGAGACGAGACGACGTGGCTCCAGCTAGTACATATCACAAAAAGGCACTTAAAAATACACAATAAATATGTAAACATGAAATGTGCAATATATTGACAGGAATTGGATATATACATGTGTAAACCTTTAGAATTATGCAAATAAATTAACAGTTCACAAAGTTAAGTTCACAGTTCAGGTGTGTCTGGAATGTAGTGGGAGGACAGGCAGTGAGTTGAGGAGTCTGATAGCTTGCGGAAAAAAGCTTTTGTGCAGTCTGGTTGTTCGGGCTTTAATGTTGCGAAAGCGTCTGCCGGATGGGAGCAGCGTGAACAGTCCGTGCGAGGGGTGTGTGGAGTCCAGTGCAATGCAGGAGGCCTTTCTTACACAGCGCTTGTGGAAGATCTCCTGCAGTGATGGAAGAGCCACTCCAATGATGTTGCCAGCTGCTCTGACAGTCCGCTGTAGACTTTTCCGGTCAGCAGAGCTGGCACTACTGTACCAGATGGAGATGCAGCTCATCAGGACTCTCTATGGTGCCCCTGTAGAACACTGTGAGGGTGGGAGGCGGAATGCTGGCCCGTTTTAGTCGTCTTAGGAAGTGAAGACGCTGCTGAGCCTTTTTGGTGATGGAGGCGGCGTTGGTGGTCCAGATGAGGTCATCAGAAATGCGGACTCCCAGGAATTTGGTGTTCTTTACTGTCTCTACTGTGGAGCCGTTGATGTAGAGTGGTGTGTGAGCAGGGCGAGTTCTCCTGAAGTTGATGATCATCTCTTTCGTTTTATCCACATTCAGTGACAGGTTGTTCTCACTGCACCAGACCGCCAGCTGCTGTTCTTAAGATATACCCAAAGGGGCTGTTCTTTAGATATAGTGGCTAATCTGGTAATGGCATGCAAGGATTAATTTTGGGTGTTTTAAAGGGGCCTCTTCCATGAATGTACATGTGTAAGCCAGAGGCTTATTTTTTTAGCAGATCCTTTATCAAAGTTGAGAGAATGTCAAATCCAGGTTTAATACAACATTTTAAAATATCAGCATAGTGATATATGAGGGGACTGTTTTGTACATAAAGTATAGCAGAATCCATTCCTGTAAGGGTATTGGTTGATGACCTATTCTGAGTTGCGCTCTCTATATTGACAAAATCTTTTTAAAATCTTTCCCTTTCTGTTTGCTTGGTCAGGTCTTCTCCTGCACATTAAACTATTAGCTAATTTAAAGGATGTCTTCCAGAAGACTTCTCAGCTGCTATATAGATTCTTTAAAAAAGGGAACCAGGGCAGGGCGACTGATACAAAAAGGTTTTGTCATCTATAAATGTTGAAATATTACAATCCAAAGAGACCCTGTGTAATTATTGGGACAAAAAACACATGATTCATAAATATGAACATGTTCAACATATACTTCAAATGTTTTTTGCTTTTTCTGCTTATAATTTTTTTAAAGATAGTACTAGCACCCACTTCATGCACATTTATAGTGCATCCCACAAGCTTTCTCTAGCTTATAACACTGTTTCTCAAAAATCCAAAAATAGAAAAATAAGTTGTTTCCAATAAGCTGTTTCCAAAGCTGTCCATTTTATAACTATAACTAAAAGTTAATTTAAAGGTGAACCAACCCTTTAATATTAATTGATTAACAGGACATAGAAACAAAACAATAAACAAACAAGGATAGCTATCTTGATATCAATGGATTCCAGGTTTTGGTGAATGGCAACACCTTGGATTCTACAACACAGTGGCCTCTGGTGGTCAAACAGGGGTTTTCGAGTGAAAATATGGTGCTTAGTTTACAAGTTGAAGATTAGGACAGGCAGCAATGGGGGCACCCTGATGCCTGCGACAACGAAGCTCTGCAGAGGACATGCCAGACCTGAAGATCAAACTGACAGGTGAGTTTCCCATAGACTTATATGGAGAAAGACATCTCAGATAATGCCCTGATCTCAGTGCTTGGCAGAAAAAAAGTCCACGCATACATACAACATTCCACTATGTACAACATTCCACATATGTAGAATATGTTATACAGCCAAAAGGCATCTCTGTTGAAGGAAAGTCATGTGTCCACATCTAATGACATGACATGTGGGGCTTTAATTCACCATTATCTAAAGCACTGTGTATCTTGACAGCGCTATATAAATAAATGATGATGATGATGATTATCTTAACATCTGGACATGATATAATATAGAATATAAGTATTAGCAGAACCCATTAAAATAAGGATATTTTATATCCCATATTTTCTTAATGTTTTGGTCTTGCCATTATACTACACAGCTTGAATAATGTGTGTATTTTAATAAAAAAATTAAATTGCATTCAAAGCTTTAAAATATTTGAGGGACTTTACATACAAATTATTTTTAAATAGTTAAAGCTTTTTAATATGTACCAAGCAGCAAAATATGCATTATCCATAGATATACATATATAACTTGTAATAATTGCCAAAGGTCACTAAAATGGGCTTCTCTTAGTGTACCACCTTAATTGCTAGCAGTTGCTGCAATTTACTATAATGACAGTTCATACTAGTGTGCTGCAGTTTAATTGTAGGCACCAGTGAAGTAGGGAAGAATAAAAAGACCACCTTCTGCAAAAGGAAAAAAACTGCCTGAAATGGAAATTGAATCAAATATTTGATTGTATAGCATTTAGAAAACAAGAACACCAAAGACCTTCTTTTCCTCTTAAAGAAATTTAAAATGCCAGTAATTGCACCAATTCAAAGAAAAGAAAAGCTCTTTGAAGTTTTTTTTTGTTTTAACTTTAAGCTTCCTATTTCAGATTACTAAAATACTTAAAATGTAATTATCAGTAGTTTGACTATTGAAAACAATAATTTAATGCACCAGGTCTTTTCATTTTCATATGGTTTTCTTGGAAAATAGGAAACGGACAAACGGATCATTTTGTAGCTACAGTGGAAGCTATAGTAATGGTAGGCATTTTTAAAGGGTTGATATTAATTTATGATGTCTACATTGGATGTCTACAGTGAAATGTATGATGCTGTTGAAATGGGACAGGATAATGGGTGCCTCGGTTTATTAAAACCTTAATTTGTCAGTTCGTTAAATATTTTATTTGAAATCAAGATGAAAAAATGGCTAATGCAACATACCCTATATCAGCAGTTCCTTAACTGTTGAAGCTGTGGCAATTTGGGCTCAACCCTAATACCCTGTTAGGGTGACATTTGGGGTCCACTATATTCTTAAAACTATGACTGCATGACTGATACACCAATAGTTTTTTTTTATCTGGTTCTATTTCTTCAATAGAGGGTGCACCTGACCAAAAGTTGGACCTTGGACTTGAAGAATGGACCTGTTCCGAATTGACTCTTGCATAATAATTTCACAAGATTCAGCTCCTTTGTTTACAACATTTTTGAACATTTTGTTTGTTTAGCTCTGTATATGCCATTCTTCCAAACTCTCCAGCACTCTACTTTTTTTGTGCTCTAAAATCTTATTTTGTTTCAAAAATATACATCCCATATATTGTAACCACTCATTTTTGTGAAAGCTGAAAAAAATCATACAGAACCACAACGTCTATATTTCTTTTTAGCATGGATAGTAGAACCAAGTACAATGTTCTGCCAGCATTTAAATTCACAGGAGAGATAAAGATATTTCTCTGTAGCCCTAAAGCATAGTCGATATATATATCAAGAATATACAAAGTTTCAGTATGTAACTAAGATGCCAAAGTTTAATTTTTTTAAAGAAAATATATAAAGGGCATATAGTATCACACATAATTAGCATTCAGAAACAGCACATGCCAACACAGAGTCTGACAGGTCAAATATTTGCTTCCCCCTACATGACACCAAATGATATCCTGAAATAATGAAGACAAATATCAAAAACTATGAGCATGGAACAGCTGGCAGATGTGACAATAAAATATTTTTTTTTTAGCCACAGCCAGTCATTTTTCTAATCAAAAGTTTCAGAGAAAGGATTTTTCTTTTTTCTGATTAGAATTTTTTCCACATTTTACATATCCATGACATATTCCTCAGTGCCAGTTTATTATTTCATTTATGAAGCCTGAACAAGGAAAGCCTTAAGACCACATAGATGTACATATAGCAAAAGGCACTGTGTTAGATAAAATATATCCTTAAAACTGATTCACTTTTGTGTTAGTACGACAACTGTGAAACCATTGCTTACAATTAGAATTCTGTTTGGGAAATTGGTTGAGACTATGACAAATAACCAACTGTTTTCTATCAACAATAAACATTTTATATTTAGAATAATAATTTGTTGAATTATTTTTCAATGGCAAGCATTCTAGAGTACAAGTAACCACTTCTATTGTGATTTTATTTTTTTTATTCTATAATGGTCACTGATTTCTGTATAAAATATTGATTGCTATAAACCAGGGTTATAAATCCTGTGTTTTTTCTAAATCTAAATATCTAAATCTAAACATCTAAATATCCAGAGTATGTGTACTTTTAATTCCATATGGTTACATGAACATAGTCAAGTTGTCCAAAATCTAACAAAAGAAAACAAAACTAACAGTAACAAATAAGATGATAATGACAAAACCATATACTGTAGTTATTATTTTTTTGAGGAAAAGAATACTTTTTTTTTAAAAAAAATTAATTGCTCTTGCCCTATTCTACCAGATGGCTTAAATCCATTGGAGGATGTCTTCACTTCTCCCATAGATATTGCAAGGTGATGCTTTAAAAAAATGGATATGTCCTCCTTTACTTCTTCTGAAATCATATGAGCTGAGATGGTGATCTGGTGACTGCTTGGGCATATGTAAAATTAGTTGGTAAAGGAAGTCTGCAGCAAGCAGTTTTATTAAATGTCTAATATATGGTTTATTTTCACGGATGGGCGAATTTGACCCGTTTCATTCGCCAAAAATTTGCCGCCGGCAAAATGTCGCCCATTAAAGTCTAAGCGCATCTTTTTATTTTGTCGCACGCCGCCATACAAGTCTAAGGGTGTCATTTCTGCGGCGAAACTAGGCGAAAAAATTCGCCCATCCCTATTTATTTTGTCAACAAACAAACCCAGCTTAATTTTTGGTGCAAAATTGTGGAATTTGGTACATGGTACATGTTCCCTGCATTTATCAGTATCAATTTAAGTACTCATTTTAATAACCATTGCTGGTATTCTTCCTTTTCAGTATTATCAGTTTATATGAGAATGTTAGAATCTCTGAAGAAGCACTACACTCCAAGTGGTGGCCCGGTCAAATGTCAATGTACTAGAAGCAAGAACAATAATAAATAGAAGCAATGACTTAAAAAAAACAGTAGTAACAGATATAAGTTTGACTTTTTAAAACATGACAGCTGGCATAACTTTTCTAGGTTGTGGGTACCATGATGGAACCTTACAGTACCCATTCACCCAGGGGTGCCACAGAACTCTTAATGCCATGTTTAAGGATAGCTCCATTGGAACTCTTGCACCAAGCTGGGGATGCATGGACATGATAGTGTTTGACTCAGGAACTTTAATCATGATCTTTTCCACCTGCTGTAATGTTCTTGATGACTATTCATGCTAACAGGGGCAGGTTGTTCCTGCACAGAGGAAAACTGATTAGTTATTACAGGCTTAACAAGTAACATAGTAACAAAGCGCGGGTCATTTATAAAGTTTGCGCAGCGCATATTTATTTGCAAATGGTTGTATTGCCCATGCTTTTTCCTCAACGCTAAAATGTTGCACTGCTGTGCCCGTCTTTCCAGTTTTTGCGAATCCACATTGAAAATTAATTTTCACAAATGGCTCGCAAATGAGACAGGTGTTTGCGTGAGTGTACCCACTGTGCGAGGTTGTTGTGTGTGAGAACAGCATTGGCATTAACTTAAATTCGCAATTTGTGAATAATTTCTCCACCACCTAAGTTGTGGCATGATTCAAACGCAGAATGTGCACATAACATTCGCAATTTGCAATTTTTGCCATATTTAAAAAGCTCTTACAGACATTAGCAGTGTGAAAAATATTTCGCAAAAACCCATCCAACCCCTTCTTAAAGCTATCTAATGTATCAGCCTGTACAACTGATTCAGGGAGAGAATTCCACATCTTCACAGCTCTCACTGTAAAAAAACCCTTCCAAATGTTTACACGGAACCTCCTCGAAATGGGTGACCTTGCTCAGCTGGAAAGACCTACTGGCAAATAAAGCATTACAGAGATTAATATATGATCCCCTTATATAATTATACCTAGTTTTGATATCACCGCTTATGTGCCTCTTCTCCAGCGTGAACATCCCCAACCTGCTTAGTTGCCCTTCTCTGTACCCTCTCTAATTCAATAATGTCCTTTTGAGTGCTGGAGACTAAAACTGTACGGCATATTCTAGATGGGGCCTTATCAGTGCTCTGTACAGTGGAAGAATGACCCCCTCCTCCCGTTTTTGATACAGATCAAGACTTATTTCCCTTATTTGCTTGCTACAGCCAAGTTTATTATCTACAAGGACTCCAAGGTCCTTTTCCATAATGGATTTGCCAAGTACAGTCCCATTAAGGGTATAAGTGGCTTGGATATTTTTACATCCCAGGTGCATGACTTTACATTTATCAACATTGAATCTCATTTGCCACTAAACTGCCCAGATTGCCAGTTTGTCAAGATCATGTTGCAAGGATGCCACACCCTGGATGGAATTAATTGGGCTGCATTGTTTTGTGTAATCTGCAAATGCTGATACATTACTTACAATAATCTCCCCTAAATCATTAATGAACAAGTTAAAAAAAGTGGACCCAATACTGAGCCCTGGGGGGACCCCACTAAGAACCTTACTCCAAGTAGAGAATGTACCATTAACGATCACCCTCTGTACCTGATCCTGTGACCCATTAAGAACAATAGGGGGGTTATTTATCAAGCTCTGCATATCCGAACCTCAAATAATTTGTAGTATTCAGAGCAAAAAAATAATTATAAAAGTCTGATGTTCTAAAAATTCAGATTCCGAAACCCCAGTATCTAAAAGCTCTCAAAGTTCTTTATAAGTCAATGGGGAACGTCCCAGTGTCTGCGCTAATGTCTGTAACGCTATCCAATGATTTCGGGGTTTCGTCACAAAAAACTCCAAAGAAAATCATAGCTTTTGCGGAAAATTCATAGTTTTTGCGGAACAATTCGAAGATACAAAGAGCAGTTTTGTGCTCAATCAAGGAGGAGTAACAGGGAGTAGCTTCCCAGGCTGTAAGATTTGCCTACAGTGAAGGGACACAGTGGATAGGGTGTCAGGCTTTAGGTTCTCCTCCCTGACTACTCCACTGGGTGAGATCCAGACCACGTGTGAGGAATTTCTGCCTAGAGGGAAGTTGTACTGCCTTGACTACAGCCTGCCACCTGCATCTACCTCTGATATACTGTTTGAGCTCTGTGCCTGCTGTATATATTCTGCAAATGTCTCTTTACTGTGTAACCTGTGGATCATTTGTCTCTGTCAAATAAATTTATTTTGTTCTGTTTGATTTGCAAGAACCTCCCGGCGCCCATTTCGTTATTGGTTAAAGCACAGTAGCCTGTGGGAGTTGTAGTTGCAATACACCACACCTGCAACACTTCCCTTTTGCAAGGCCCTGCCGTAAGTGATAAGTTCAGTGCAACCCATGTTCTAGTATACTAGCTGAATGTTAACCCCGTTGGCCTGCATAGTCCAAAAAGTGTTACAATTATGCCAAGTTTCTAAAAAGTTATTTAATGCATCTATATTTATTTCATAGTGCCAAATCTACACAAAACAGGGTCACTCACTGACCAAATTCCATTTTAATGTATGTCAGTGTAGGAGCTTATCCTATATAAGATATATAACAATAAAAATGTACAGATTTTGCAATTTGCTTTTTATTATTTTAATCTATTTTATCTTTCCATCATTGTACTTAGATAGACACATTTATTATTATTATTATATGACCACTGCCTTGTAAGCACAGATTTCTTGATATAAAAAGAAATCTCATGTGTGTACAGTTCTAACCACAGCTGGATATCTTTTTTTCTTGTTTTACAGATTTTAAATCTTTGTTATTGCAAAAATAATGGAATATAATGTATCTAAAACTATATAATATCTAATGTGAGAAACATGAGAACTCATGAGAAATTATACTAAATAGTGCAAAGTAATCAGCAATATCAAAGCATGTTGTGAAGAGAGACTGTGGTTGAGACTTACCAAATCATGATCAAAAAGAGATTAATATTGAGCTACTAGACTAAAGGGGGTAGAGTATAAATATGACTTAAAACATTTCCAAAACAGCACTCTTTGGTAAAGGAGTTGCTTGACTTTTTTACCCAAGCCACAAATAAGCTTAATAGATAGTTAGTCTATATTGGTAGCTCTTGCAAGGAGCATACATAAACACAAACAATATGGGGTAATATATTAACATTCTAATTTTAGTTTTTACAGCCATTTTTTGTTTTTTGTTGCAGAAGTTGTGAATTGGAAATTCCGTTTTTGAATTCAAAATTTCCATATATATTAAGGTAGAAAAACTTAAATATAAAAATTCTAAAAATTAATTCAGAAGTCAAAGGGACTTAAATGATGGGTAGAATGTAATATCACTATACTCAAGTTGCATTTTCACAATTTTATGGGTTCAAGATTTTAAAATTCAAGTTGTCTGCTAGATAAACACAATATTTTTTTTTTTTTTAATTTATAAAAGATCTCAAAAGTCCTTGAAAGTTAGAATATTAGATTTTTTATTAAAGCTGTCTCCATACAGTATGTGTATTCACTATTATAATAGGAGCAGTGGATTTATTGTTAGAAATGTAAGATATATGATTTTCATATTGCTAATAAATCGATAGTTTGGCATCTGATTGAGCATTAACATAATTATTACATTGTCATCTCCATTATGAAGCAATCTTTAGCTAAGATGCTCATTTTAAAAAGAAGACAGAAAATCTATAATTTTGGAGCTGTAATACCAATAAACACAGTATTAGCTTCATCTGCTCCTTCCCGCCTTTTTGAATTGTTGCTTGATTGGCAGGTTTAACATAGCTTAATTCATTTCTCTTGTCAGAGGAAGTTGCTTTGAAAGGTTGGATAATTCACATTAATGGTTTACTTGTCTATTTAACAACATAGTTTCATAGACCTTGTTGATGTATTGAAAGCTATGAATAGAAGATTAATGAACATTCACCCACCCAGATTAGACTTTGAATTAAATTGAAAAACTGCTTACATATTCTGTACAATTCTGAAGTTATGAATGGAGTAAAATGACAAATGATTTCCTTCTACTAGAGGGGTTAATCTCTGTCATTATTATTATTATTAGGGTTGATTACTGGGTGACACATGGCTTTGCCTAATATATATATGCTTGATAAAATTACACTGTTTAAATATACAGTCATTTTCTGCACATATATCATAGACAGGGCAGTGAGAGCAACACAACAAACTACTTCGATTTATTAAAAATCACATTTTAAGGCTTTCTCCTAATTTGAAAATCTTGAATTGGTGCTTATACATCAAAAAACATCAATCTCAAAAACCCGATCAGGAAAAAATGTAAAAGGAAAACTCGAAAAGAGTGAAATCATATCCTTCCTATAATTTTCCAGGAGTTTGAAAGATTTTGACTGCTAGACTTTTGAGCTTTTAGTTGTTTTTTGTGCTCAATAAATCTTGAATATTTGATTTTGGGCATATGACTTCAGGGTTGTTGCCACAAAAATCTGTGGAAGTCATGTAGAAGTCAATGGCCAATGTCCCATTAACCACTAGAAGATGTTACCTGCCTTCAGGATTTTCGACAGTTTGGGGAATTTTGACTTTTAGACTTCACGATAGTTGCACGAGTCGAATTGCTGAATGATATTGTTGCGACTTTTCCCTTACGTGCTATTTTCATTCACATTTTTAATAAATTGGACATTATAATAAGGACATGTATTATAAAAGGTCTTTCATTATAAAAATTTTAAAAAAAATTGTTTTAATAAATACTCCCCCAAATGTTGATTAAACTGCCTCCAGTAAGGGGCCGATTCACAAAGGTTTGAATATCAAGGGTTAATTAACCCTCGATATTCGACTGGGAATTAAAATCCTTCGACTTCGAATATCGAATATCGAACGATCGATGGATTATTCCTTCGATCGAATGATAAAATCCTTCGAATCTAACGATTCGAAGGATTTTAATCCAACGATCGAAGGAATATCCTTCGATCAAAAAAAGTTAGCCAAGCCTATGGGGACCTTTCCCATAGGCTAACATTGAGTTCGGTAGCTTTTAGATGGCGAACTAGGGGGTCGAAGTTTTTTCTTAAAGAGACAGTACTTCGACTATCGAATGGTCGAATGATTTTTAGTTTGAATAGTTCAATTCAAAGTCGCAATAGTAGTCGAAGGTCGTAGTAGCCCATTCGATGGTCGAAGAAACCCAAAAAACACTTTTTTTTTTACTTCGAATCCTTCACTCGAAGTTAGTGAATCGGCCCCTAAGTGTATGTTTAATATATGCTGCTACTTTATATTCTTTAAGAGTTATAAAGTATTTAATCTAGTACATAAATTGGCATTGTTGTATGGTAGATTCCTTTTCTCTCATTTATTTTTATGCTGATAAACTCTCCATGGTCACTGGTGAATGGTGTGGTTCTAGCATAGGATATGATTGCATTCTTTTGTTTACTTTGTCTTCTCAAACTAAATATGAAAAGGAATTCTGTTTTTACCTGAAAGAATTCTTTTTAACACTTCTCCAATAAAGATCAAAAATGATATCTTTCCAAGAGCATTTTCTTTGAACAAACTATTGCGTTGTGGAGCTTTATGTAAGGTTATCCTGTGGTTTATGGCACACCTAGGTCACATAGGCCAGGCGGAATATGGCACACACAGGGGGCATAGGGCAGGCAGAGTATGGCACACACACATGTAGCACAGGGCAGACAGAGTATGACACACACAGGGAGCATAGTGCAGGCAGAATAAAGAAGGTGACAGGGAAACCCATCAGGACTACTTTAAGATGAACAGTTCAGACTCTTCTTACCTCACTAATGGTTCCTTCAGTGTTTCCTACAATGGAGTATCATCTTCTCCTCTACCTCTTTATGCTGGGGGTTCCTCAGGTCTCTGTCCTGGGCCCCTTATTATTTTCTCCCTCGGAAAATGAATCAACTCGTATGGTCTCCAATATCACGCTTCTCAGATCTATCTCTCCTCTTAACTCAGGTCTCTTCCTGCCTGCCCACTATCTCGACTTGAATGTTACAACACTACATTAAATTAAACATCTCTAAAACGGAAATGGGTCTCTTTCCCCCAAATAACACCTGTAACATCCCAGAAATACTGTAAAGACATAAAAGATTGTACTGGAATTCGGTATTCTCTGTAATGCAGTGCATTTGGCCCTTCGATTGCAAGTTGAAGAAATGTTAAAAAAAAGTAGCTATAAAAGGTTAAAAGTTTATAATATAAGTGATTAATTAATGGATGTTTATCTGGAGGCACCAGCATTGTTTCATTTTATGTAGCACAGTATTTTATTATTATTATTATTATCAAGTATTTTTAGAGCGCCAACATAATGTGCAGGAATGTAAAATGAATATGCTTATACAAAGAAATCACATGAATAACATACATATAACACACAGAGTTACATACATAACAACCAGTATCGGTACAAAAGGTGAGGAATGCCCTGTGGAAAAGGGGAAGGGAATAAGACACAAGGGGCAGGAGTGGGCAAAATAAAAAATAAGCCAATGAGAGATGTAGCATATTATATTGCATTTGGTAGCTAAACAGAGTGAGGATAGGATTCTCTAAAAAGTGTGTTTTAGAGATCTTTTGAAAGGTTTGAAGAAAGTCAGACAAACTGTGGAAGCGAATTCCAGAGTTGGGGTGCAGCCCTTGCAAAGTCTTGAATGTGAGAGTGTGAGGAGGTAACTAGAGAAGAGTTAAGGAGCAGGTCATTAGAGGAGCATAGTAAGTAGTTGGGTGAGTATATAGAGATGAGTTCTATACGTGATATGATGAGAAAGTGAATAAGAATTTTGGAGGCATCTTGGGTGATAAATGATCGTATTTTGGATATGTTTTTTAGGTGAAATTGACATGATTTAATAAGTGACTAGAATCTAAGATAACCCCAAGGCACTGTGCCTGGGGAGATGGGGCGATAGTGGGATTGTTAATTACGATAGATACAGGATGCCCCCTATAAAGCTTTGTAGCCTTTCTTTGAGCTTCTTCATTTAATGAGGTTTTTTTTTTTGGGATTTTTGTTAATGCAAAACATGGCAAGCTTCCAGCCATGCACACATAAATGTGTAGCTTAATGGTGTTAGTTTCCCTTTAATGTGACCATGGCACTTACAAGCCAGTACTTGAAAGTGGTACTAAAATAGCTCTTCTAGACAAATCAGCTCTTCACCAGCTGTTGTGTTTTCTCTTTTGCTTACGCTAGATACTTCATGCTCCATATTCTCTGAAAAAAATAGGATGTGAATTGATTTGCACATTATCTAAGCAATGAAGACATCGAATTATTCCTGACATCCTCTATTCTCGTTTTTGATTTGTAGGCCAGATATGCTCTGCAGCTGAAGCAAATTACATCAACAGAAATGCTGATGTGACCACAAGTTGACAAAGGACATGATTTTTAGTAGAAGAAAAGAAACTGCAGCTTATGAAATGCTATGTAATAATGTTGTTTAACCCACAGATTCTGCATCTTAAGTATATTTTATTTCCAATCTTCTCATCATTTCATTGTTAAAAGACTTTGAGAAATTGAAATAGAATAAAAGCTACAGAATTAAAAATTGTTCTCAAACCTTTAATAGCTCAGCTGCAAGCTGTATTGTTTATTTAATTTGCTGTGTGATTGAACTGATTCATGTGACTGTCTTAATTTAGCTTTGTTTAGCTGTCTAGTTCAGAAACTGATATTTTGCAAGTTTCCCTCAAGAGAAGAAAGTGGTAAGAAACAAATTCAAAAATCTTAATTAAATGCCTGTGAAAAGAAATTAAACAAAATATGGTGGCCTATTTATTAAAGGTCAAATTTTAGTGATTTTAGAGATTTTTGGAAACCACAATTACAATCTATTCCTCTAAAACCATAAATGTCATCAAAGTTATAAAAAGATCCAAACATTAAATGGGTTATTTACTTAAATCTTTTATATTTACTAAAACATTTTTCCTCATATTTTACAAGAAAAAAACTCAACCTAACTCCCATCCATGAATTTGGCTTATTGAATAATATTTTAGGTAGCAAAAATTGGATTTTACAAACAAAAAACTACAACTTTATTAAATTGCCACTCAAAAAAAAAAAGTTTTCAAGTGAAAATCAGCATCAAACACCTCAAAACTCCCAAAATTAGTGAAGGTTAAAAACATCTTCAAATGTTTAAAGGGACAGCTGCCATTGACATGTTTTAGATGGAGTATTTTTGGATTCTGAATTTTAGTAGCTTCAGGGCATAATACATCTCAAACAAATTTAGGGGAGTAAAAATTTGATTTTTTTTTTAAGTAAAATCTAGAAAAAATAACAAAACCTTTAAAAACTCTAGTTTTTCAGGCAATTACTAGTAAAAAATCTGAATTGATTAAGAATAGTAGTTTTTGGAGAGACAATTAAAAAAAATTACACGATTCGAAATGACACTCATTTTGTCAAAACTTTTTCTTGCGCAGATTTTATCTACTAAAAATGTACCTCTAGTTCGATAAAATAACTCACCCTGTTCACTTGACCCTGAAATTATTAAGACTTAGGGCAATTATTTCCATAATTAGGGGAGCTGTTGGTGACAAAAAAGTATTGCTTTTTGTGAACATTATTACCTTCGTGTGACTTAAAGGATAAGGAAACACTTCTTTTGATAGTAACATTATATTAAAGAGACCCCTTGTGTGTACCTGATCACTGACTTGTTTTTTCAAAACACAGCTTCTTTCCCCCATGGTGCCTTCTGCAAATTATTGCTCTCTCCCCTTCATCACGGCTTCCATTTTATTTTTGATGATGAAATGAAGATACCAAATATACATGCTCCAATACTGTTCTTCCTCCTGAATGCAAGCATTATTACACAAGCTTCTGAACACAGCAGAGGAGAAATGTATAGGCAGCATGCACAAGATCGCTGAAGGAGGAAGGAGAAGTACACACTGATCGGCCCAAAGCAGGAGTCAGTAATAAGGAGCGTGTATTTCTTCATTAGCTCTATGCATCACCATGGTTACCACAGTAAACAGTTTTTATTGGCGCCCAATGCAAGAGGACTTTTCAGGGGTAAGTGCTTGTTCTCTAAAACTAGAAGGAGTTCTCCAAAAGATTGGAAATGCGCATGTGCCAACTACTACTAGCTACTCTGCACATGACCAGATGACATTACTATAGGAAGGCCTTTTAATAGAATTGAATACCCTTTCTTTGTCCTTTAAATATAACTTATACAAAGCTGCTGTAGGGATGTGATGATTTAGACACCCTCACATAATATTGGCAGGCACATCCAAAAGGTTTTAGACACCTAAATGGGTCCTAATGGGGACTTGTGTCATTGCTCTGCTTATGTAAGCCCCTGTTGTTCTCACAGTGTACTGTAGATGGCACTGTGCTATAGTATAAAGGTCTAGGTGACCATCTGGTCTGGGTCCATTGCTTTAGCCCTTACCAAGCAGGCAGGAAGGGAATGGGTAGTGGAACCTAGGAGCTTCAGTCCTAGTAAAGTGGATAGCTATACTCTTTCATAGATCACGCTAGGAGTGATAGATAGGTTATATAGTTGACAGCTCAAGGCTCCGACGAGGAGAGTCAGAGGGATTAAGATCCCGGGTACTAATAACCCAGAAGTAGGGACTAAGTGCATAGACTTAGGGATGGTATAATTTTCCCTAGGTTCCACTTAGGGCACAGGCTGAAAGCTGGGGTACCCTCTCAATTGCTGCTTAACTACTGATGTATCTGTCCCCTTGCCTGCAGGGATCAAGCTGTGTTCTTGGTGCTGTGAGTATTTTGCTATCCTTTATTCTATATGTCCTCTGTACTCCTATGTGGATTTTTCTGTAAATAAACCAAGTTCCTGGTTAAGCATAAAAGAACCACTGCACAAGAACATTGTTGCACTACACCCTGCCTCCACACTGTTGCGAGGGCTTACACCTGAGAAAGGTATCATCCGTGGCACAATTATATTTGAAAGTAAGCTCATAATAGTGACAGTGCCACTCAATTTATTATAGCCCTACATTGGTATTTAGCAACCTCATGCAGCAATGGAGGAAATTTTGCAATTTTATATTTTGCCCCAAAGTATGCGATCTTCAAGCAGACCATAACATGTAATCAATGTTACAAAAAGAATATTACATTGCAAATTAATGTTCTTTTATCTGCAAACTTTTGCTCCATGTACACCTTTTATGTATGAGGTTGGACCTGCCTCCACAAGAGGACAGGAATCATGAAGCACTAATTTAACAGATTCTTTTGCTAATTTGATAACGGCTTCCGTGACTTAGATCTTACTTCTAGTGCAGTGGAGTGCTATTCTGTGCTAGATCTCTGGTTTCAATTATGTGGTTCCTAAGGGAAAGTTTACCTTTAGATAAAAATGTGGTTTTATTTGACATTATTATATGTTATAGAGTGGATTTTTATAATCAACATTTTCATATGGTTTCCATGTGTTTTTTGTTTTTAAACTACTTGTCTTCCTATTCTGCCCCTTTTGAGGCAACATGCTGTTTATCTAATAATAATAATGTTATTCTCAGAGTTACTTTTTACTTCATATCTTTCTCTGGGACTTTTCTATTCATCTTCAATTTTTGTTTCTAAACTGTTACCAGGTTGCAAGAGTAAGTAACACATTTTAATTTTGTACACAAAACATTTTTTTTAGATTAGAAGGAAAAGCTGGATTTGTTTGCTCTCCTTCAGCTGAAACAATTTGTGAGGCACATCTAGAATCCCTGCCATAAAGCCTTTTCCATAAAAAAGTGCACTTTAAATATGAAATTGCTATATTTTCTAGAATCCTCTATCCCTGCTATAAACAAGTAAGGAATTCTGTAGACAAAAGAAGAAGAGAGCCACGGAAGGTCACTTGGGCAATGAATTGAGACTGGATTTTCTTTGGCTACATCTCTTCACACATGCTTTTATTCCCCCAACAGTATATGTTGGTGCCACCAGTACTTAAATATAGAGTGTCCTATGTAACACTTAAGACCATGTACTTAAGTACTGGTGGCACTAACATAGAATGAAGAATAGAATGTTACTGATCTGGCAAGTATACTTGCAAATGTTCCCCTAAACGAGTTTAAAGAGTCTGCTTAAGCTTATTAAATTAAAAGAGAATGGCACTGTACGGTGATGTGTACATAAGTATCACTATATATACTGTATTTACAGTATAAAAATATACATATACATGACACAATAATACTTAATTTTTAAATTTTGCTGGCTTTAATAGGCATTGCTCATGTTATCAGGCCATGTGGGACATCCAGGGCCAGAACTAGGAGTAGGTAGCAGAGACAAATGCCAGGGGTGCAATAAAACTGAGGGAATGAGTGGAGAGCTACACATGAGTAGATTTATCAAAGAGTGAAGTTGGAGATCTCCACAGTCTGCAGAGTGAAATACCGCCTCTCTCTTCATTTCTATGGAATTTTTAAAGGCATATTTATCAAATGGTGAACATTCACTATCACCCTTTGATAAATACGCCTTTAAAAATCCCATAGAAATGAATGGAGAGAGGCGGTATTTCACTCTGCGGACTGTGGAAATCACGAACTTCACTCTTTGATAAATCTACCCCATGGTGAAGGAAGAAACAGGTGCAATAGTGGGTTAGATAGCCCTTTCAGCTGTTGTATGTTTCTTTTCCATGAGAAATTTTCTTAGAGTTTTTAAGGCAGAGAGCTCTAGACATTGTCATATTTAGGAAACTAATATCAACAGCTATAAAAAGATGTTCATATTATGAGCACCATAAAGATCAACAGAAACCAATATTAAAAAGTTCAGCTACATATGTTTGAACCAAAGTAGTTAGATCAGGTGTAGGTAAAGGACCCTCTTTTTATCCTCACTGTGTTAGGTTCCTCAAACAGAGCATAGGAGCCGCCACTTCTCCTTGTCTTCATAAATCCAAATCACCACTCTGGAGAACCAATATCATCAATCAAGTGATCATTTATTTGGTAGCACTACATGTTTCGGATCTATCTGATCCTTCCTCAGGTGCCAGTGTTCACTGAACATCTGAAAATTGCATTTTGCACACTATGGGGGTCATTTACTAACAAAAGAATTTCGTGTTTCTTCCACAAATCTAAAAAAACTGTGTTTTTTCTATATTTCTGAAAAAACTCAAAAAATTTGACATGTATTAAGTTTAAAAACCATGAAAACCTCTAAGGCAAAACTTTGCCAAGTAAAAGTTGTCGAGGTACTATTGAAGTAATGGGAGCTGCCCAAATCCTATTGGACCACCACTTTAAATCTATTAAGACTTTAAGAAGTTTTCAGATATTTTCTTCACTAGAAATTGTCAGAAGAGCTTGAAGTCAATGGGATTCATTTTTTGCACGTGTAACAATTTTTTTCTCAATCCAAATGCATTTAAGTCAATGGGCATTTTCTTGTGGTGTGGTTTTTTGGCTTGGTGACTTTATTGTCTCTATTATGCAGAGAGACACAGGATCCTCAATACTATGACTGGTAGGTAAACAAGTTAGGGACCGCCATATGGGGTTTACCTTGACGTGGTATGGTGGCTTTTCAACTTTATGATCATAACTTTGCAACTAAAAACCCCTGTCTTTGTTAACACATGCATTTGCATATCTACTGAATTACTTAGACAGGGGCCCAGGGAATGTGCACTGACCCATTTGGTTATGTCAGTAGCACTTTCCCATATACTTATATATATTTTTACTTAGCAATGCGGGTGCTCCCACAACCCCCCTTGTGTATTTGACTTTATTGTCTCCGTGACTTTTTTGTCCAAATTGACTTTTTTTTGTCCAATTGGACTTTTTTTTGTCTTGTTGGGTTGATTTTTGCAGTTTCATGAAAAAATTGGCAGATAGTGAAATGTAGAATTTCGCTGCAAATCCATGCTTGTCCAAAATATTTGCTAATAACTACTTATTATCCATGCTCTATAGGGAGGAAGTTATATATATATATATATATATATATATATATATATATATATATATATATATATATATATATATATATATATATATATATATATATAAAATTGTAGAAAGGACCAGCACTCCGTTTTCCAAAGAATTCAATGATTTATTCAAAACTCACAGTGTCTCCGAGAGACACTGTGAGTTTTGAATAAATCATTGAATTCTTTGGAAAACGGAGTGCTGGTCCTTTCTACAATTTTATATATCTAATTCCGGCAAAACGAGAGATGTGAAGGAGTGCGGGTATCATTTGCGATTTCGTTATATATATATATACTGTATATATATATATATATATATATATATATATATATATATATATATATATATATATATATAAAGTTTCTTTCATGTTGTGTTTATTCTCAAGATCAGTGTGCCAATAGTTCAGCTCAACCTCACACTCCATTTTCTTAAATAGTAATCATCACTTCTTTTTGTCATAGGTAACTGCCTTAGGTTAAATAAGTAATAAAACAGAATAATAAGAATGAAAAAATGGAAATAAATACAAATAAACAAATGTTCTCCCACTCCTATCAATCCGTGGACACCTAGGGGCAGATTTATTAAGGTTCGAATTTGAATTCAAATTTTAAATTGTTTTTTCGATACTTTGCCACCTAAAACCTGCCGAGTTCATGTAGAAGATGTTAATAGCCTTCCTGACATTCGAGATTTTTTTGGAGGAAAACTCGATTCAAATTTGAATTTGAATTAAAATTTTCGGGTCGTTCCTATTTGATTGAATGTTAGAATTTAAAGTTTTTTCATAAATAACCTCCCATTCGAGTTGTGAGTACATTTTAATTGATTAGAGTTAAAAAAAATTAACATAACTTCGAAATTAGACCTTTGATATATAACCCCCTTACTGTACATTGACTTCGTGCGTTAACTAGAGTGGTTGGAAATAGTGAAGAGTTTTTAAAAGATACATGATACAAGGAATGTTAAGCGTTTTATGTATATGACTAATATATTTTATTATTTCTGCATTGTTCACATTTTTTTAATATGAAGCTTGTTCAACTTATTACTTGATACATTTATTCTATGGTATTCCCCTTACTTATTAATTTCATTGTCGTAGGTTTATCTCGCCAAACTAAAATGCATTCTCTTTGCCTGCTTGCGATACAGTTAAAGCAAATCTGACATGATACCCAGTTTAAAGAAAAAGCAATTGAGATACATGTAATGTAATCATTAACCTTGAAATATCTTGGGAACCAGTTAATGAATCAAATCAATACGCTTTCAACTGATCCATAATAATTTGAGATAAATGGAAAAATATAGTGTTATCTCTATGAAAGGTTATCACAGTGCTTAATTAGTTAGCCTCAAGGAGATTATGTTGCTCAGTTACCTTGGTGAATCTGACATTCCCATGTATCTTTTCTGAAATCTGTTTTGTAATATCAGGTGTCGAAAAATGAAAGGGACGGTCTGTCATTTGGTCAAGTAAACAAGGGTTTTTCTTCTATTCTGTAATAGGTTCATTACAAGCGTTTATCATAAAGGTTTCTACTAATTTGATCTGCCTATGCAGCTATGAGGACGTCTACTAATTTAAAAATTACCAATTTACAACCCCCCCACTAAAAAAGATTACAACTCAATATGGTTTTGTATATGGGGAGTATTTGTGGAATGCCTTTGCCTTGTTCTATTGTATCATGTCTATGAAATTATGGAATTTGTTGCCTGTTGCTATGGAAGATATTTATCAATGTTTTTTTTTACAATTAGAACATTTTTGCACTCAAAATTATGAATGAAATTTTTTTATATTTATTAAGGAAAAAAAACCACAAAAAACTTGAATGTAAAACTTTGGCATCTAAAAGCTTGTGAGCTCATGTACAAGTCAATGGTTGCTGTCCTAGCTAAATTCTACACAATGTATTTAATTCAAAAAAAAAATTCAACTCACTAAAACTGATGAATATTCAAGGTTTTTTTTTTATATCTCTTTATTTTATCTTTTTCTTTTAACAGAAAGAAAACAAATATTCAAGGTTTTTTTTCACAATTTTATGCATTTGAGATTTTTATATTTTTATAAAAATCTTTTTATATGACCGGTGTTTTTTTTCAAATAATTATTCGAGGCATAAAAAAACTCATCCAAATTTTGCTAAATAGGCCTCCCAGTGTAACTGTAGCAAGTAGGTTTAGAGAAAGTTTTTGGTCAGAAGAAGAGTAATCCAAGAGTTATTGCTTTGTGGGGAAGAGAACTTCTCCATTAGATTGGCTCACCAGTGAAAAATGAAGCTGGAAATAATTAATTTGGAGCTGTTACTATTTTATTAAAACAATTTTTCTAGCAGTGGTGTTTCCATTTAAAATCTCTATTTTGAAACAATTTGAAACAAAAGAGAGCTTCTTGGGTGCTTAGGTTAGCTGCTATCTGGATCTGTGTATTCAGGTGAAGTGTAGTAACATTCTGTGATGGTACTGAGGGAAATCTGCAAATACCTATGTTTTTGGTAGTTGGTTATTAAATAGGCCTTTTTATGAAGCCTCAACATTTTCTGTTCAAGTTTTAAAGGGAAAAAAATCTGAATTTTTAGAGGGAAAATAATAAATAAATTTTTTTGATATGTATTATGCTCAAAGGCCGGTTAGGATCCGAAAATACTCCAGTAAACGTCAATGGCAGATGGTGCCTTTAACAAATGGAAAATGTTTCTAATATAGTTAGTTAGTCAAAAATGTAATCTATAAAGGGTGGCGTGACTGACTGTCTAACATAATAACCAGAACATTACTTTGCAGCTCTCTGACTATAAGTGGGACCATATGGGACATAACTGTTCAGTGATTTTGCTCCTTGGCATGCAGGTCAGATTCAAAAGTTATGCCCCATGTGGCCTCCCCTCAAGTCACTGATTGGTTACTGCCTGGTAACCAATCAGTGGAAACCAAGAGAGCTGCAAAGCAGGAAGTAGTGTTCTGGTTATTATGTTAGACAATCCGTCATTCCAGCCTTACAATATATCTCATAATTCAGGTGTCATAATCAATTTAGCCCACCAATAAAAAAAATTGCTCTTAACTTGGCATCCTTGCAATGCTGAAACAGAGTCACTGTTCATGTAAAGAGATACTGTCTTCATATAATTAGAAAATTAAGCATTGTGTTAATTCAGAAGCCGTACAAGCCTTTGACTCATCAAACTACTTTTCTATGCTACTATAGTTCTATGTAACTCAGAAAAGAGGTTTATAATTTGGAAATTATCATTATTGTCACTGTTGTTATGCCTAAATTAAAAATACCAATAACTGGTCCATCAGTCCTATATTTCTGTAATAATATTACTAGACCGTGTTGATCTCTATATCTTTCTGATAGAGAAGTCAAAACATTTTTATGCAATGTTTCTAAAAAAACATAAAATGAATAAAGATATAATTTATTTAATTGTATGCTCGGTAGTATAATAAAAATAGTGTATAATGAATTGATATGGACAGATTTTAATATTCAAATAAAATTTTAGGCAGTACTCAGTTACAATAATTGGGGCAGTTTATATTTCCTACTGTACTTGTTAGGGAGGTATCAAGAACATCTAACACTTTACTGTAGGGATTGCTTTCAATCAAGATAGAGAAATATTGTAACAATACTACTGATGTTTTATTGACTTGAAGGCATACTAACTTTAAAGGATAAAGATGAGAAAGACATCCCAGTGGGACAGTCATTCATTTTTCTTAGCGGTTTCTAAACACTTTTTAATACTTTGAGAGGCTTGCAGCAAACTCAGTTTGTATTGAGCAAAGGTTAAGAAAAAGCAAGTGCCTTTTCTAGTTTATCCAGAAATTGGCGCCCAAGGTGCCATAAAAAATCCTAGATTTGAGCAAATAAAAACATATTTTGTTTACATGTTTTCCACTTGTGTCGTTCATGTATTTATTTTATTCTTTTTTTGCTTGAAATTGTACAATAAAATAGAACTAAACAAATACTTAATGTTCAGTAATTCATCTTTATTAGACAATTCAGATCTTAGAACTTTTAACACCTGTCACATCTACGGTAGAGTTTCCATTTTAACAGAGTGTATCCGGAATGTTTCCTAGTAAAAATATATTTATGTAAAACTGTGCTAATGAATTAATACAGACCTGAAAATGCTATAAATACTATTTACTGTACTATATTATTTTAAAGGGTAAGAGAAATTTAGGATATTCAATCCTTTACATCTGAGTCTAAAATTAGCAGATATAAAAACTCTTATTAATATATACTATAAAACACAAGTCATGAATCTCCTGTAAATTATATCCTTATAAAAACGTCTCTTAGTGATGTCTTCAGTAATAAATGGAGCTTAGTGAGGTCATTTTTGTCATATGACTCACTAAAACGTGTGTATTATAATAAATATATACAACCCCTTGTTGAAAAATATAAGGATATTAGAAGTCACCTCAGAGTTCCACGACCTGTATAAAACCCTTGGTGACTTATCATATCCTTATATTTTACAATAAGGGGTACTTTATTCCAGAATGCATGGGACGTGGAATTTTTTGAATATGGAATCTTTCGACAATTTGGATCATCATTCTTTAATGTCTTCTAAAAAATCATTTACACATTAAACACAACAGGATTGTTTAAACACCAACATCGATTTATGCTACTTAACTAGAGCAATGGAATGGAAATGGTGACACAAAGCTGAGATAATACCAATAATATTTAGCATTAAACATTATTGTACAAAACATGATGGGATAGTGACTATTTTATCTACCAATGCCAACATGACATTTTATAGAGTGCACAGGGGTCTTTTAATTATCTAATTTACAAAAATTTAAGAGTACATGTATACCTTTCAGATTCATTTCACATCAAGAACTGCAATTCTCACTGTAGAAAGCATTTTCCAAGAAGTTTAATATAAGACAGAAATCGCCTAGATAAAAATTAAGTAGGGAGCACAAAGTTGTGGTGTGTTTGCAAACTCCTTTGTTATTTGATATCTGGATTTTCCCATCTTTATTATAGAAAGAGTCCAAAGAGTTTAAGACGGCTAGCAGTTTTAGGGAAGAGATACATGCGAAGATTTGGGGAGAGTTAGTCGTCTGGCAAAAAAAATCACCTTTTCTTTAGGCGACTTATCTCCCCGAACTGCCTTCCCGACAGCTAGAATCGAAATTGCTGGCATTCAGATCACTTCTTTTTCTGAAGTCACTCAAAGTTGCCTCACGAGGAAAGTGCCATCCCGCCGGTAATTTAGATTCTAGCTGGCGGGAAGGCAGTTTGGGAAGATTAGTTGATCGAAGAAGAGGCGATTTGTCGCCTGGCGACTAAATCTCCCCGAAACTTTGTGTGTGTCTCTGCCCTTAAAGTAAGCAAAAAAAGGAATATTTTATCAGAAAAACAAATCAAAAGCTCTTACTCAAAACTCAGATAGAATCACGTGACAAGAGATATGAGAGCATGGGACAAACCATTACATTACATCTCTGTAGGAAAGTAGAAAGGGTGATTTGAGTAGAGGCTACCCTGTCAGTTAGAAACCAGAGACGGGCGAATTTCTCCCGAATTTCACTGAAAAATGCACAAATTTCCCGTGAAATTCGCGAAACGGTGAAAAAATCTCTCACTTTGACGCCGGCATCAAAATGATTTTGACCAATTTAGATGCCAGCATATTAATTGTCAGAATTGTCGCCGGCATCAAAAATTTTTGACACCAGCGAAAATTCACCGGCGAATTTTCATGGCAAATTTGCCAATCTAATCACTTGCGGCAAAACATGGAAATTCCCTGAGAATTTGCACCTGCCGAATAAATTCACCCATCACTATTAGAAACATAAAGGACAATCTGATGCTGACGATACAACGCTGGCGTCCAATCCGTCGCTGGCGACTCGTTTGATGCTGGCTTGATGTCACAGAGCTGCGCCCACGAGGAACCGCATGGGAGACGCCTCCATCTTGGGACGCCAGGTAAGTCTTCCTTACAAGATGTTATATGTTTTTGTCATAAGAGGAAAGCTCAGCATAGGTTTGTTTATTTAAAAAAAAAACTGAATTCCAACTTTTGCCCCTGCAAAGTATTTTGCCAAATGTAGCATTTTGGCTATGAATTGTTTCTTATGAAGATTTACTCTTCTCTGATGGAACTGTGTACAGTAGTTTTATCATGTCTTACCAAATGCACAATAAAAACAAACATTTACTAGATCATAGGCTGCAGTTGACTACAAAATGAAAATAATTGATCAAGAGATTAAAGCGTCTGGGAATATAGATAAATCAATATGAGTAGCAGATAAAAGCTTTCTATGCATCTTTGGGAAATTGTCTTTCGGTCGTTTTTATAAATCATTTAACTGAGATTTCATAGGTGTAGCTAATATGCTTTTAATGTCCTTTTTAAGGTAAATATGTAGAAAAAATGCTTGCTTATCTCAATATGTAATTTAAAGGGACATGTGTAAGGACATTGCTTTAAACTGTTATGAAAATTTTTAGTGTTACTGCTGTCTACCGAAAAACATGAGCAGTAAGGGCCCTCCTTTCTACATCATATTTGGTATATTGCAAATATTGCATTTTATAGTGTTGCAGAAAATATAAAAAGTAGGTAGGTTTGAAACCTGGTTTTTGACCTGTGTGGTAAAAATTAAACTTAAAGCTACTGATATTAACAGGGAAGAAAAAACACAGAGATAGGGAGGCTGGTATAACCACAACCTTAGATATACGTAATGTTGAAAGAGTCCCTGTACTCTCATATTTTTCTACTTAGTTCCACGGGGAGATTTTTATTGCATCTCTCTGCACATGCTATAAGAAAACATACTATGGCTCATTTATGTCTGCAAGTGCAGTGAGCAAAGTGCAATCATCATTTTCCAAATGCCGGGTTTTATTACCAGAATTTCAGCATCATAGTGCTCGTAAGGGAGAGATGTATGTGACGCCTCCTGACGCAATTGTGTCTGATGCCAAAAAATGTACACAACTGCATGCGTATTCTGAAAAATTGTGCAGCAGTCTATCTGATTAGTGATGGGCGAATTTATTCGCCAGGCGCAAATTCCCGCGATTCAAAAATGGACGCCGGCGTCAAAAATTAGATGTCAGTGCCTTTCGCGAAACGCCCCAAATTCGCCCAACACTACTTCTGATGTAATTTGCAATTCTTCATGATTAAGTGCACTGCACCTATTGACACAGGGCACAAAGGGAGGTGGCAATAGCTCCAGGTTTCTCATGGACAACTGGATTGTGTTGCCCTTAACACGTATTAACATATGCTTATTTAGTTTGCATTAAGTCAGAAATTAAGATGTATTTGTTAAAATAGGACACTATTAAAAATGGCATTGCAGTATCTTGGATATTACGGATAATAGACTTTTTAGACCCATATAAACCCATATAGAAGAAAAAACCCCATATGTTATATAAGGCACTAAGTTTGCCCAGGAGCAGTAAAAAATAGCAACCAATAGGATGTCTGCTTTTAAACAGGTGACCAGTGAATGCTACCTGCTGATTGGTTGCTATAGGTTACTGCACCTGGGCAAACTTCATGCCTTTTATTACATAACCCCATTACAGTCCAATCAAGGGAGTGTATGTGTTACTAACAATTGGACTTAGTAGTGAACAATTCTGCTAATATTTTCCCTATTTTCAAAAGGAGCATCCAAGCCTTTCTTGAACCCTATCTCCTTAAAGGAGAAGGAAAGGTTAAAACTAAGTAAGCCTTATCAGAAAGGTCCCCCTAAATATACCAGTAAAACCCCAAAGTAGTGCTGCTCTGAGTCCCCTGTCAAAAGAAACACAGCATTTCTTTCCTTCTATTGTGTACACATGGGCTTCTGTATCAGACTTCCTGCCTTCAGCTTAAACCTCATTGCCCTGGGCAAGAGCATGCTCAGTTTGCTCCTCTCCCCCCACCCCTCCCTTCTCTACTGTAATCTGAGCCCAGAGCAGGGAGAGACTCAAGCAGGAAGTGATGTCACACCATGTTAATACTGCAGCTCCTATCCTAACAAACAGAGAGCTTCTAGAGCTTTTTACTCAGGTATGGTAAAACATTCTACAGAATAAATATAGCATTCTAGCTTGCTCTATTGCAGCTAATCTATTGGCAATAAAATGCCTCTGTAGCTTTCCTTCTCCTTTAAGTACAGCACAACACTTCACATAAAATACTTCACATTGTAAAAACTCTTTGCTTGCTTTCAAATTAAACATTCTAAGCTGACCATACATGGGCAGAAATAAGATACCTATTCAGATTTAGGCAGCAGCTTTTTGGCTCATATATAGGCGGTTATTTACTAAACTCGAATCGAATCGAATTTTTTTTGTAAAATCGGACGTTTAAAAAATCACAGATTTTTGGAATTTATTAAACGCTGTGGATGGAAAAGTCCAAATTAAGAAATCCAGCATCTCGGACCTGTCGAGGTTGCATATAAGTGAATGGGAGAAGTCCCAATGATTTTTTGAGGTGAGCTGGGTTTCAAGCAATACCCAGAAGTTTTCGGGTTGAATAATCTGAAAAATTTGTGAAAATCGGACTTTTTCACACAAAGCAAATTTTTGGTAAAATGTAATAATAAATAAGCGTAAAAAAACCCAAGCAGATTTGATCGGAGTTTGTAGCAGAAAATGTTTAGGTAAAATCGGACTTTGATAAATAACCCCCAAAGACTCTACCAAAAATATATACAGTATGCTCTGATACATATAGGCTCCACAGAAACTAGTGAGCATTACTGTAACAGTTCATGAAATGTCATAAATGGTGTCTTGACAATATAAGTCATGGTAAACTAATTATTTTTTATAAGTGATCAAGGTGTTTACTTTTTAAAGGGTCAATATACTTAAAGATTTAGGTAAATAAGCCTAAAGGTACTGAAGATATTTATTGTAATTCTTGATTTTTTTAAAAACAATTGTGACTAATGATCATGGTTTTATTAACCTTTTTGTCTTCCCCATTACAATCCCAGGAATGAGCAATAATAGAAAGAGAAATGATAAGCTCTGCTTAAATGTTTAACTCTTTGCCCCTTTTTATTGCACTTGTCTAAGGACTGTAGGTAAGGAGGAGTTCATTAGAAAGGTTGTTTTAAACCCGGATCAGGCAAGATCATGTGCAGAAGAATAAAATCAAGCCTGTTCTTTAGAATTAGAGTTCAGAGAAATCTTACTTGTTGGTATTATAATCCAGTGACATCACAGCTAGGAAAGTTGGTTGCTGAATCCCTTCCAGACTAAAGGGAATTTCATCTAATTATTAAGATATAGTAAATATTTTATACTGCATAAAATAGCAGTTTTAACAGGATTTAGGCTATTAATCTATAAACATAGAATTATATTAATGCATTTGCTTCTCCTTTTAAACAATAAACATAAAGCCTATGCAACTAAAATCCTATTTAGTGGTCTCATTCACCACAGGTGTGACTATAAACAAATAAAATCACTCTAGCTACCACCCCATATGTATGTGGGTAGGTGTTTATTAATCTTATGTTAACCTTGGATGTCTGGCAGAAAGGACAATGGATTGTGTAACTATGTATGTTATAATGAGCATTTGGTGCTATAACAGGTGTAGAAAGCTTCTGGGAAATGGGAATATTAGAATGAATTGGGAAGTCTAGCAGATGTTGAAGCAGGATGATGTATTGCTACTCACCCAGGGATTCAGGAAACACTGGGATAAATGCACAGAAAATAAAATGAATTCTTCCTGGTAGGCAGGAAAACGTCATAAATAATCATTTATTCCCCTTTACATATACATTGAATGGAGTTTACATTGAGTGTTTCTCTTACAGCGAGAGCTATATTGTTGCTTCTTTTTATGCATTCTCTACTGGATGTTTCCCCTTAGTATTTAAGTTAATGGCATGTTCAAAACATATAAATCCTTCTCACCTTTAGAATACAGGTTAACAACATTCATTAATGTAGAATACAAAATAGATTAACAATGACCGGTACATATTATGTTTATTGACCTTTCCATATGTGTTTCATTGGACTTAAAGAGTTAGAGATTGCCATGAATTCAAGGAAATAAACATATGGAACATACGTAGTCACTGCACAATTACTTAATATGTGCAGTATGCTCATCATCAGACATCTATCATGGTGGTTAAATAAATTCATTTATAGTTATGAAACTATATCAAATTCTTGTACCTGCAGTGAGAGATCAGACTATTATAAGGGGCCAATTTTTATTATTTGGCCCCTTATTAATTTAAAAGTAAACATAGTCGAGGTGCTATAGAGGTCAGTGGGCGCTGTGCTGATCCTATTCTACCATTTTTAATCCAATCCGAATTTTAGAGGTTCTTGTATTTTTTTCTCTAGGAATTGTCCTCAAATGTTTACAGGTTTTCGAGTTATTCATATTTTTTACAAAAACATTCAGCCCTTTTTTCCATTAGTACTGTTAATATTTGGATATTTTAATAAATTCAATGACAATCATGGTTTTAGAGTTATTGAGTTTATTTATGGTTTCAAAACCTTCGAAAACCACCAACATTCGACCTTTAATAAATAAGCCTCTTAGTGTAATTTAATCATTATCCTACCAGACTGACCAGTAAAATCGTTTTTGCAGTATGTTTTCTATCAAGGGGAATCGCACACAGATTGATTTGAGGCATCTCGCCCGTTGTGATATTTAATTACCCAAATTTGTGGGGCCAATATAGATTGACCCTAATGACTTTGTTATTTGTGGAAAATTGCACCATATTTATACCCTACAAGAATTTGCTGCTTCTAATGCAGAAAAAAATAAATGTAATGTGGAGGCTTGTTTATCATCAGTCTAATATTAGCGGTTTTAGAGGTTTTTGAACTAAACTCACAAACTCTAAAACCACGAATGTCATTGAATTTCTTAAAAGATCTGAATATAAAATATACTAAAGAAAAAAAAGCAATGAACAACCTGAAAAAAATCTGAATACCTCTAAAACCACAAAACTAACTTCGACAATTCCTAACGAAGAAAAACCCAGAAAACCTCTATAAGTTTGAATTGATAAAAAGTGGTCCAATAAGATCAGTGCAGCTCCCATTGAGTGCTAGGCAACCTTAACAATTTTATTTTGCAAAGTTTGGCATTAGAGGTTTTTGTGATTTTTACACTTACTAAATCTCAAATTTTTAGAGCTTAAAATAGAAAAAACCACAAATGTTCTGAGATTTGTGAGAAAAAAATAGAAATGTGATTGTTAGTAACTAGGCCCCTTAGAGCCATGTGTAATATACAGTAGTAACATAGAAAATAACCAAATTCAGAAAGTCATCCCTTTGCTGCTGCTTTTAAACCTGTAGCAATTACTATAACCCTGTTTTTTTCTTTTTTAACAAACAGCAGAAAAGTAGTTCAATTTTCTGCTTTTTAACCTTGGCCTTGTATCTCTAAACATTTGCTGAGTTGAGTCTTTGAGCAGACTTTGCCATTAATTTTAATGGCAAGGGTTCATTTTGGCCCTCTTGACTACCTTTTTATTTAGAAACTCAAATAAGTGTTGCCATAATGCCTAGAACTTCTATATATTGTCACTCATACGAATCATCTGAGGGCAGTGCTTTCAGATGAATAGATCCTATACTGTACCTTTACTTCCAAACATAGGTAATCCTGACCCAAACAGTGTATAGTTTTGGTGGATTTATGGAAAAATACAAATGGTGAATAGAAAATATGGATCACTGCAGTATCTGGAGAGGTTTATGTTAAGCCCAAACTTCATGTGTTAAAATGGACTTCCATGCCCATTCCCTTGGTGAGTTTTTCACATTTCCTTTATTTTCCCTTTAGCAATAACTTGCAAATCATCTACACAAAATGTACCTTTTGTGAATGGCATTAGTTAGTTCAGATCTCAATACTTTCACATGAATTTATGTGTTGTTGTGAGCTCCTATACACACTTTTCAACTACATACATAAAGATAACAGTCGTAGATTGGAACACACACACACATGAGTTGGCAAAGCCATATAGCATCACAACAACTCTTAATTATAGTTCAATGAAATGATATAGGATTTTTTTCTAAGTAGTGGTTATAAAATTATAGATACAATGATTTTACAGCACCATGTATTAATTATCAGTCTATACATAGTAATACACACTGAAGTTTTAAAGCAAGGGTTCTTCATTACAGATATAAACAAGAAGCCTTAAAACTGAAGCCACAAAGGGAAGACATGTATTCACTGGAAACACAATGCCACCTGTGTTCACTTTAATTACCTTCATAGAGGGAGCACAGCCACCAAAATAGAATCATTTCACTTGTTACTGAAAATCCTATGTTGAATAATAGGAATAAAGAAAAAAAATGTTACTGCTTGCATTTCTTCATATCCACTTCCAGTGTTATTCTTTTCAGTAATCAGACCTCGATTACAGGTGACCTGGAGCACAGGAGATAACCTCCAAGCAGTAAGGGGATAAGGGCCAGAATGGGGGTAAGCAGCAGAAGAGGTTAAATGTCTGGCACCCCCCTGCCACCGCATCCTAGGCACGTACATCATATGCCTACCCCTAGGTCCGGCCCTGGAAACTAAACTCACAAACTCTAAAACAAAAATTATCATCGAATTTATTAAAATTTCTGATTAAAAAAGTATGATCATAAAATAAAGCGATGAATGACCTGAAAAAAATACAAAATACTGAAACCTCTAAGAATTCTTGTTTTTTGGACAATTCATGGAGAAAAAAAAATCTGAAAACCAAAACTAGCCTAAAATTGTGATTGGTTTAAAAATGGTCCATTAGGATCACACAACCTCCCATTGACTTCCACAGCACCTCAACAACTTTTACTTGGTGAAGTTTGGCATTAAAGGCTTTCATGGTTTTTACACTTAAAAATGTTTAATTTTTAGAGCTGTTTAGAAAATAGGAAAACAACTAATTTTTCGTTATTCGTGGAAAAAATAGCAATTCGATTGCTAGTAAATAGATCCCCTAGGATACAGTAATCAGTCAAAGCAGGGTAAAAAAAAAAAGGTTGTGATCTGTTAGAAGAAGTTAAGTGACCTTCTGGGTACTTCCCATACAATTTTTTAAACAATGGCTTGATTAACTTAATTTTAAGTTCTTTCAGTGCATTGCAGTCCAATGAGGTTACATTTTTTATGGCAATGCCATTTTTGAGGAGGTAACTAATATAGATGCCACTAATTTAGACTGGTGACTGGTGAATACAAACATATTAATGCTTGCCACGGATTTTTACAGATGTGCAAAGTTGAACATGTATTTGTGAATGAAGCACTTTAAGGGAATCTTTATCAATGGTACAATCTATGCACGTTGCTCACCATTATTTCAACTGAAGAGGCAATAAACATCTTTGTTTAAATTCAAATAATATGACTTGTGCTGAACATACTTTTGCCTATTTTTTAATCACCAAAGTTCTATGCTTTGATATTTCTTGTGTTCACAGGGCAAATAGGGAAATGGCAGCTACTCCATGTTTGGTAATTGTGAGGGATATGTTCAGCTCAAGTTCTATTCATTGTATATATAATTGAATAAGGTGGTATACTACCCATTTAAGGCTACTGTACCTGTAGTTAGTCAGTATACGGTGGTCTTATTTGGATACAAAAAAAGGTGTCCATCCTTTCTGCTTTCACTTGATCTTTAATTTACTGATTACAACACAGGTTTCGAGCTACAAATTATAACTCCTTTTTTTTCCCTATGAGATATACCAATAAAATCACTTAAAGGCACCAATAACATCATTTGAAGACACCTTCTTCTAAAAAACCTTCTCATCCATTTATTAATCCAAACAATGATCTGTCAGCACATGAACCATTCCTGTGTTGATACAGAAACCTCCATAACTCCAATATATTTCGGATGTGCTCATCAGTCCATCCCTCTGCCTTTGTTGTATTCTGTTATTTACTACCAATATACCAAATACATTTTAAAACTACTTTATTTTTGGCAATTTCTGCTTGTTTCTTCTCAGTGTGAGTTTTTTCCATTTCCAGATCGCATTTGTCACTACTGCTCAGTGAGCAAAAAAGTGGTAGTCTGTGTTGTGACAACTCTTTCATTTCCTACACCACTTGTCTGCTTTAATCATACATTAAGGGGCATATTTATCAAGGGTCGAATTTCAAATTGAAAAAACTTTGAAATTCGTATTCGAATAGGTTCGTTTTCGATCGAATAGGTCCTTATTCGGCCGAATTTGAATCGTACGAATCGAAGGAATAGCGCATTTGATCGAATTCGATTCAAAGTTTTTCCCAAAAAAACTTTGATTTTTCAGAGTCCCCCAATTGACTACATAGGCTAAAACAGCAATTCGGCAGGTTTTAGATGGCGAATGGTCAAAGTCTAATTTTTAAAGAGACAATACATGATAAATTTTGATTTTTTTTCTAATTGAATCAAATTTGGACAATTCCCTATCGAAGTACACAAAAAATAGCTTGAAATTTGAATTATTTTCATTTGAAAAATCACCTCGACCTTTGATAAATCTGCCCCTAAATTATCCATTACTAAATCTGTCTCTGATATTCCAAATCAGTTGCCTATATGATCAGTGCTAGCTTTAGTAAGACACTGATGCCAGGGACAAGACATTCCTAGTCAAGTGTGCCTTCACTTCTTTATGACATCTTTGCCATCTCCTGTACTAATTTTGCTAAATCTGTTAACTACAGGTATAACATTTTCACCACTGACATTATTGAGCTTTAAACCTTTCATTGGGATCAAACCAGAACTCTTCAAAGGTGGTCTCAGTAATTAAACAACTTTGACAGGATTGTGTTATTTTCATCTTGTGTTACCAATTATATTGCATTTACTCCCCTTCCCATCAACCCAACTGATGGCAATGCTATATAATTGTTTACATTTTGTTTGCGTGTAAATAATGTATATTTTATCCAGACAAAACCTTTCTTACAGATCAAACCAGACCTCTTCAAAGGTGGTGTCAGTAATTAAACAACTAAGAGGGGATTGTGTTAATTTCATTTTGAGTTACCAGTTATAATGAATTTACTCAATTTCCCCTTCAACCCAACTGTTGGCAGTGTTATAAAATTCTTTACATTTTGTTTGCTTATAAATAATGTCGATTTCATCCAGTTAGAATTCATCCAATGCATATAGCAAATGTGTGGTGCAGAACAACATACCATTCACAGATACTGTAAGAAGGTGCCAATATATACCAATGTATGCTCAAAAAAACATTTATGTAAAGCAATGATCGAAACTCAAAGTCACAAAAATATAGATATTTAAATAGTTATAAAGTAGAACCCCCATTTTATGTTTTTCAAGGGGCCAGAAAAACATGGTGTAAAATCCAGGAAAATGTAAAATCATGGAAATGTATTATGCATAATATATAGGTGAAATGTAAATGTAAAATGAGGGAAAACTTAAAATCAGGGGATGTAAATATGAGGTGTCACTGTATATGCATACTGCTCAAATATGGTTTAAAATGTGTGACTAAAGGAGACACAAAAATAAGTTGGTTTGCAGACATGGGAGTGGAATATCTTGACTGGTCTACACAGAGCAATGACCAAGTGAACAACTGTGGGATAACGTGAACCCTAATATGAGCAAGTGTTGATCACCCAACATCAGTTCCTAACTTCTTATGTATGAATGAAAGTGACTCCGACTAACTATATCTAGTGAAAATTACTCCCAGAGTATAGGGTAAAAAATGTTTTAGCATCAAAGAAAACCTAATTCATATTAATATAATTGGATTTGAAATGAGATGTTGAGTGTATTCATTCTTTTGGTTATATAGTGTAGTCTTTGTACAGAAGATCAAAAGGCACCGGTCCAGACTGTGCCCTTCCTCAAGGACAGTAATACCCAATCCTGGCACTCATAATGACAGTACAGGACTGCACTGGCACTTTATAATTACTATTATTAGTAAAACTTATATAGAGTTTCACAACTTAACAGTTATGCAAAAGGCTTTTTCCAAGCTAATGGAGAAACCTCTTTTGCTCTATTCACAGTGGACCCTAAAAATTTCCCTCATAAAGAATTTTAGGCCCTTTAAAAGTTTTCAGGCATGTTTCAATTACAGTAGACAATGTTCACAGGCATGATTTTGCGCTGAGGCCACAAAGACTCAGGCCTATGGCGACAAAATTTTAGGGGTGGCATGCTGCCCAGCCATACAGTTCCCCTAGTACTTTGGTGCATGCACGCGCTCGCAGGAGGGGCTGGCGTCATAAAAGGATATCACATATCACCCAAGGGATCTGGTAAAACTACACCATCAATGAATAACAGGATCAGTCAACATAAACAAGATATTTGAAAATCCCAGGGCATTTCTATAAAATTAAATATTGAGTGGCTTTTCAGTTTAGTGTTCCCTGAATCAATGCCTACACCATTGACATAAATTTGAGAACTTTAAAAAGAAACAAAGTTGGATTCATACTTTACAAAAAATAGATATGTCCAAAAAAATACTTGATGTTACTGAATGCAATACATTGATGCATAAACAAATTATATGATCTAGAGTATTCATTAGTTAGTTATCAGCCCTGTAGGATGGAGGTATAGGGGTCCCATTTTTCTTTAATCCTATTATTTAGTCACAAGCTTACCCTGACAGCGTTTATGTAGCTGTCTGATATCTTATTATGTCCTTTATTTTCTGTGTTCTTTTTGGGGGGTGATTATTTGCATAAATAGCACACATATTTTTCATCTATTGCTAATAGCTTATTGTATGCATTTAGTCTGATAAATCACCCCTTTTTTTGTGTTCGATGTTCTCTGCTCCTGGCCCTTCTATCTTTTATTTCTCTCCACTGTAAGCTACTGTTAAAACAACATGAGCGACTCTGAACCCTGCTGCTTGATTAACACCCTCAACCACAAGCAGAGGTGCTTGGTGGATAATGAGATTCCCTTATGTTATCATTTCACCAAAACAGGTGTTGGGAGGACTCCAGCTGGGGACATGAGACCCTCTCTGCTCAATTTATATAATGACATTTATTTAACTAATTATTTTTCATAGAAACTCGGACTGTTATTGTTGCAGCTCACAAATCTTGTGATGAACTTGAAATAATTCTTTCGCCCAGAGAAATACCGAATAGTAGGCTTTGTAGGTCTTGACAGTCTTTAATTAAGAAAGAGGAATATGAGGTTCTGTCTGAGTGGGTTACGATCATACACTGATATGAGCATTGCTATCTTGCCAGAAACTGGTACATGCTTGAGAACAATTTGTGGTAATACTAAATTCTATGGGCCGATTTACTAAAATTCTGATTTTCTTTTCACAAATCCTATTTTTTTAATTTTGTTAAAAATTCATTAAGTGTAAAAAGCACCTGAAACTTCTAATACCAAACTGCTCAAAGTAAAAGCTGTCAAGGTCCCACAGAAGTCAACGGTAGCTGCACTGATCCTATTGGACCATTTTTAATCAATTCTGACTAGCTTCATGAATTTTTTTCCCCTAGTAATTGTCTGAAACAAACAAACTATATGTATTTTTTGTGCACTATTTGGCATTTTTTAATTAATATTAATATTCGATCTTTCAATAAATACCATGGCATTTGTAGTTTCAGAGGAACAGATTTTAATTGTAGTTTCAAAAACCTTTAAAACCAATAAAATTATACCTTTAATAATTAGGCCTCCAATTCTGTATACAGGAATGGGATCTGCTCAGGCCCGGACTGGCAATCTGTGGGTTCTGGCAAATGCCAGAGGGGCTGCTGTATGGTTCAATAGAAATCTACCATATAGTGGGCTGGTAGGGGGCTGTTTTGGCTGGTGGGGGGCTGTTTGGGCCTCTGTGTACTTGGAATGGCAGGGCCTATTTTGACTCCCAGTCCAGGCCTGGATCTGCTATCTGGAAACCTGTTATCTAGAAAGCTCGGAATTACGGAATGGCCATCTCAAATAGACTACATTGAGGGGCAGATGTATCAAGGGTCGAATATCGATGGTTAATTAACCGTCGATATTCGACTGCCGAATTAAAATCCTTCGACTTTGAATATCGAAGTCAAAGGATTTTGTGCAATTCATCGATCGATTCAAAGGATTTTAATCCATCGATCGAAGGATTATCCTTCGATCAAAAAATTGTTAGCAAGCCTATGGGGACTTCCCCATAGGCTAACATTGGCCTCGGTAGGTTTTAGGTGGCGAACTAGGGGGTCGAAGAAATTTTTAAAGAGACAGTACTTTGATTATCGAATGGTCGAATAGTCAAACGATTTTTAGTTCGAATCGTTTGATTCGAAGTCAAAGGCCATAGTCGAAGGTCAAAGTAGCCAATTCGATAGTCAAAGTAGCCAAAAAACCATTCGAAAATCGAATTTTTTTTCCACTATTTTCCTCTATCCCTTCACTCGAACGAAGTAAATGTGCCCCTAAGTATTTATTTAGCAAAAAAAATCTCAAAAGAGCCTTACGCGTTTTTTGCCTTGTGGGCACTTAGTCATAGGCTAACAAACATTTGAACATATTTAAATGAAAAAGGACCAGATCAGAGACATGCCCCAGACAGCCAATCCAAAACATCAGTTATTAGGAAAGGACCAATTGGAAACATGCTTAGAATAGCCAATCCAAAACACCATTATGAATCCTGGATTGCATCTTATACATAAAGTTACAAAAACAATAGGTTAAAAATGCTTTAGTGATGTTTCTACAAAAGCCTAATAGTCGAAAAGCAAAAAAGTAAAGTGCTGGGTGACAGTGAATAAGATAATATTTAGAAAATATTCAGAAAAAAAAAAGAAATGTTGTAATACAAGTTCATTCCAAGTGTTTGTCTAGTTTCTAAGCAAAAAAATAGATTTTGCTTCTTGTTTAAGTTTATCTAGAATTGTTCCACCTCTAATATGTACAGATATCTTCTCTATGTCAAATACAGAAAAGTACTTGAGAGATTTATTAGTGCACTCAGCAGTGTTTAAAAAGTGTTTAGCTATGTATGTCTTTAATATTACGTACAGTATGTGTTCGCTGATTCTTTACTTTACAGCGTGACTCGTTTGACCAACATATTATTGGGAACATTTCTTACATATAATAAGGTACACAACATGATGTAGAGGATGAAAAAGTAGTTGTTCTGTTAACATAATTACACATAATGCATCTAGAAGCTCCACTTCATACTGTTATTTGCCTCCATGAACTGAAGGTCTGGGGCTTGATCACCTGGACACCCCATCAAATTTGGTTAAGTTAACCCTTATTCTTACCATACTCAACATTGAGGGGCTGATTCACTATGGGTCGAATATCGAGGGTTAATTAACCCTCGATATTCGACTAGGAATTGAAATCCTTCAACTTCGAATATCGAAGTCGAAGGATTTAGCGCAGAAAATTCGATCGAAGGATTATTCCTTGGATCGAACGATTAAATCCTTCGAATCGAACGATTCGAAGGATTTTAATGCAACGATCGAAGGAATATCCTTCGATCAAAAAAACTTAGGCAAGCCTATGGGAACCTTCCCCATAGGCTAACATTGACTTCGGTAGCTTTTATCTGCCGAACTAGGGGGTCGAAGTTTTTTTAAAGAGACAGTACTTCGACTATCGAATGGTCGAATAGTCGAACGATTTTTAGTTCGAATCCTTCTATTCGAAGTCGAAGGTCGAAGTAGCCCATTCGATGGTCGAAGTAGCCCAAAAAAACCTTCGAAATTCGAAGTTTTTTTACTTCGAATCCTTCACTCGAATTTAGTGAATCAGCCCCTGAATGTATCATTAGCAACTATGATTTTATAGAAGACAAAGTATGAAGATTCAAATTAGAGCATGATCCATTATCCACAAAGCTCCAGGTCCTGAGCATTTTGGATAACAAGATCCCATACCTGTAATGGCTACATTTTAAAAGGTATTCACTGTTTAATCTACTGAAAAAACACTCTCTTTCTTGGCCAAAGGGTTTATGCCAATCTTCCTCCAGACTTGGCAAATGTATTGGTTATTCTTTTAGCATTTTAAATCAGTGGAAAACCCTGCAAGCAGCATTGGGTTCAGTTATGACTACGATGGAATGCTAAAATCCTAGAATTTGTTGTCAGGGCAACACTTTTTTTCACCAGCCAGGCATATTTTGTTGCCAACAAATTTCTTCTTGCGTGAATCATTAACATCATCATTAACATTTTTTGTTGATGGCAAATAAAATACCAAAAATATTCTTGGCTTTCCATGAAAGTAAAGAACTAATAATCTGTGGGAACCTTTTTAAATTTCAAAATGTGGAATATATTTTGATCATTGATAAGAAGCCATTGATTGAGGAGCCATTGTGCTTGCCATATCATTGAGATCCCAGGCTGGCATTATGATTTGTAGACTGAGGTATTACTTCTGTACATGCCTTATACAGATACACTTTGCAAAATCCACTGTTAAAATGGAATACTTTTATAATTGAATGTTTCAAACCTTTACAGAACCTAGTTTGATATCTTACAGAACCTAGTTTGATATCAGTTTCAACAAGTGTGGGTAAAGAAAACCATTGGGCGCAATACTGCTGCAAAGGTGCCTTTATTCACCAACACATGACATGTTTCGAGCGTAAAAGCTCTTTTTCAAGTGTAGAGCTTTAAAGCTCAAAACAAGTCGTGTGTTGGTGAATAAAGGCACCTTTGCAGCAGTATTGCGCCCAATGGTTTTCTTTACCCACACATGGGGTGCTTTGGATGGAAACAGGGTTATAAGATACCTAAAGAACTTTTAAAGGGTAAACACTACCAGATTACTTTGTTCACGTAGTTTGATATCAGGTCTTACTTTAACAAGAACAAAGGGAATCAAACAATAGTAAAGTGACAATTTTATCTACCTTATGCTTATAACATTTTACCTACAGAAATCTCAGTTGAACATTTTCCCTTTACACTACAGAGAATTTATAATATTCATTAATAAGTTTTAATAAGGGGTATAAATAAGGGGCATTTCGATATGTCGAAATATGTAGGCCACAGTGATTTACAGGTGCAAAATCCATACATCCAGAGGCACACAACAGATACAATAATATAGACCTCCTATATGTCACTGGAATATCAGAAAAACAGATTATATTACAAAGATAACATTCCTGTGTTTTTCAAATCAGGCAATGATAAAGTTTGGTTATGGTGATCGTACAGGAATAGAGTCCCTTAACTTTAAACCCATCCAGAAGTCTTTGAATGACAGAAAGGCAGTGTCCCATAGTCTCTATTTTAGGCAAATAATTCTACTTTTTAAAAATGATTTGTTTTCCTTCTGTAATAATAAAATAATTCCATGTACTTGATGGAAATAAATTTGTATGAATCCATACTGGTGGCAAAACTATTGGGTAAATTTAATGTTTGAACGATTTTTAGCACTTAAATGGATACTGTCATGGGAAAACATGTTTTTTTTTCAAAATGCATTAGTTAATAGTGATGGGCAAATTTATTCTCCAGGCGCAAATTCGCGGCGAATTTGCGCGATTCGCCGGCAGCAAATAAATTCGCGAAACGCCGGCTAAAATTTGCGGAAATAATTTGCCGGCGTCAAATTTTTTTTTCCGGAAAAACGGACGCCGGAGTCAAAAACGGGCGCCGGCGTCAAAGAAACGGACGCCGGCGTCGAAAAAACGGGCGCCGGCGTCAAAAACGAGCCGTTTCACGAATTTTTCGCCGTTTCACAAATTTCACGCGAATTTTTCGGTGAAGCGAAACGGGGCAAATTCGCCCATCGCTATTAGTTAATAGTGCTGATCCAGCAGCATTCTGCACCGAAACCCATGGCATGGGGATACAGTGTAATTTAGAAATAAATAGTAAACCATAAGAATCATGACAGTATCCCTTGGTATGGTGACCTCTCACCCAGAAAACCCCAGATTCCAAACATTCACAATAATAGATCTTTTTTATATATAAGATCATTTTTATTAACTTGCTTGCTTGCCAATAAGGAAACATAGTCACATGAGTACAAGGAAATTAATTCCTCCATGCAACATAAAAAGTGCCAATAACATCCCCCATCAGGAATGTATTTTTTAACCAATTCTTTAAAGAATATTGCACATTCTTTTGAGACAGAAGTAAACACCTTTAATTATGAAAACATGATCTAATTACACTTAGAAACAGATGGTGTATGGCATATTCTGATAAAGGTGCACAAGGGGTACTTTTCTAATAACAATACCACATGGCAATACAATGCTACTGTATATTAAACACGTTAAATTTCTGTGCCAGTGATAAATGGTGTCTACATATCGAAAACAAAATGAAAATATTTAATAGACTTTTAAGACAGTAGAATGTTGATGGATAAAGGAAACATCATCATGGTTTAACTGAAAATTTGGATGAGGAAGACATATTGAAGTTGATTTATGTGTTGGCAGTTGGATAGTCTGTGATTCAGAATTGATTGTGTCTGGAAATCCAGCTGATGATGAACCTATTGATATTATTCAGAATGATGGTTTATGCTTTTACTAAAGAACAGGGGTAGTATGTATAGAGTGAATAAGAACTGGACATTGAATGTTCCTCACTTTTTTGCACTTCTCTTTATGGATTTGGCCTATTTTGCAGCACTATGCATAACTGAGAAGTCTCTTTTCATTCCTCTCACAGGAGCCTGAAACTGTGTTGGGCTTCCACTGAGACCGCTAGGCTTAAATTGTTGTGCAAAACAGGTCAATTCACATTCATTTATTCACAGGAATATTCCCATTTGTTTTAATGCACATTCCCCATTTTGTTCTTGTTCTTTGAAGGTGGATTTTTGATTTTTAATTTACCTCCATAAATCATTCTGTGTATTTTCTACCAAGGACCCATTGGTTCTACAACTTCTACAAAGACCAGTCTACAAACCTTCTAATAATGTTGAATAATGCAACAAAACTTTCTACCTTACACTAAATAGTAGCTTTTGATCAGGATTTCAGCGTTTTTTTTTAAAGCTGGACAGAATGACCCTCTCCCACACATTTTAAATTCTATTGAATTTCTAGGGGCACATTTACTTAGCTCGAGTGAATGAATAGAAGAAAAAATACTTTGAATTTCGAACGGTTTTTTTGGCTACTTCGACCATCGAATTGGCTAATTTAACCTTCGACTACGTCTTTGACTTCGAATCGAATGAATCGAACTAAAAATTGTTTGACTATTCGACCATTCGATAATTGAAGTACTGTTTCTTTAAAAAAAACTTCAAACCCCTACTTCGCCAACTAAAACCTACCGAACATCAATGTCAGCCTATGGGGAAGGTCCCCATAGGCTTTCTAATAAATTTCTGATCGAAGAAATTTCGTTCGATCGATGGATTAAAATCCTTCGAATCGTTAGATTAATTGCAGTAAATCCTTCGACTTCGATATTCGAAGTCGAAGGATTTAACGTCGATAGTCCACTAGTAAATGTGCCCCCTATAGTCTAGATAAAATAGACTATATTTATATAGACAGACAGTTTTAATTGGGAAAATTTCTTAACTTAATCAAAATCTTCTCCATTTCTACTTTTTTCTTGATAACACAATGCACCTTAAATTTAGCAATGTTGTTAATGCTGAAACAGTTGACTTATCCGAATAGCAAAAGAGGACAATAATATTATTACTGCAAAGCCAGCTGATGTTAGCTTTGGCTGGTCTTTTCTAAGCGCTTTGTCCACCATGTTCTTTATTATGTAACAAACAATATTAGCAGTCAGGACCATTTAAGCCAGATGCTCACAAAAGATTTTTGATAGTTTTAAAACATACAGTAAATAAGTAAAATGTCAGAAAGTTTCCATTATGTTAAAGGAAAACTGTACCCCCAAAACTAATACTTAAGCAAGTTTATATCATATTGAGTGACATATTAAAAAAATATCTTACCAAACTGGAATATGTATTTAAGTAAATATTGCACTTTTACATCTTTTCTCTTGAGCCCCCATTTTATATTCTTTGTGCTCCCTCAGAGATCACCTGACCAGAAATACTGCAGCTCTAACTCTAACAGGAAGAAGTGTGGAAGCAAAAGACAGAACTTTGTCTGTTAATTGGCTCATGTGACCTAACAAGTATGGTTTGTTTATGTGCACTGTGAATCCTAGGATCCGAGGGGGCAACCCTTATTCTTTTAAACAGAAATTTTCTATTTAGGATTAACCAGTGGCACATGCTATCAAAAAAGTATAAATGGTTAAGTCACGTGAATAGTGATGGGAGAATTTGCACCGATTCACCGAAAAATTTGTGAATTTCCCGCAAAATTCGCGAAACTGTGAAAAATTTGCCGGCGCCGGTGCCTAGTTTTTGACATCAGCGTCCGTTTTTTTGACACCAGCATCCATTTTCTTTTCATGAATTTATTTCCCGGCGCCGAATCGTGCAAATTTGCATCGAATTCGCGTCTGGCGAATAAATTCGCCCATCGCTTCATATGAAGCAGGATATTATATATAAGCTATTTTGTGCAATATATTTTTATAGAGACCTACAGGGGTATACTTTTCTTTAATAACATTTTAGATTAACTTGACCATAATCCCGGCTGAGCATTTTTTCTTAAGATAACAAAAAATACAATACATTTTATGAATTTGTTTCATATGAAATGTGATCACTTTGTCTAAACTATTTCTCTGTTCTTTAAACATAAAGCTGCAGACCCAAAAGACCTTGATCTCCCCCTATTGCACATACAGATACACTGAATTTCTAGCCATCTCCTGCTGTTCGATATGAGTGATTCTGACAATTGTCTACATACTGCTGCCACATTACACTGCTCTTTTTGCAAGGGATAACAGATTACATTTTCAGCAGAACAACCATGTTTTATGTATTCCTTATAGTGCAATACAATTTTAGATTTTGGTTTGTTTATATTATTTTCACACTAAAGCAAAAAAACATTTTTTTTTTAAATATCCGAGCCTTAGAAATTAATATCAGGATAAACTTGAAACAAGCAGTATGTAGTGAGATTCTAGAAAAATGTTACATTTTGTGTTGATGTTTTGAGTAAACACTGCATCTTCTAGTTCTCCCCAACCACATTGTTAAAATACACTTTTAGTGATATTAAACTCTATAATTTTTCTAGGTTAATGATGTGAGTTCTTGGGTATTATGAGGAAGGATAAGTCCTTTCTGTCCTACCCTGCTACAGAAGAAATAAATCATGTTACACTGGAGAATATTCTTGCAGGTAACATGCTGGGAACTTCATTACTTGAACTATGTCACATATTACTATGCATATTGCTACTGATTGGGCCCAGACTTATAAATGCAGCCTATTTCTGTCATAGTCTTTGGAAGAAGAAATCTGTTTTCTGCTTAGACAGGTGCTATACTGAAAAGAGTGTAGTAAAGAAGGGGTAATGACAAAGCTATTGAGCAGCAATGTGTCTCTGCCCTCTGAAAAGATTATTTTATTAATTTTATGTCTAATTCATTGCAACAATCTTCCTGTGCGGCATAAAATTGCAAATTTAAATGTAATAAAATTCACATAAAACCTTAGAGTTGTTTTTGAAGTATAGAGTAGTATACTAGAATTCAGATTTGGATTCTGTGTAATTTGAGATTTTACCTTTTTTTCATGTGTTAGTAAAGGTCGAGATTAATATCATGTTTTCTTTAATCTCCCAGCAAGAAGCACAGTGTAATACTTATTAGAGCTCCTTTTTTGTCAACAACATAAAATTAATGAACCAAATGTGGCAAATTAATGAATATATCCATTAGCAAGCTTTTGATAGACCGAGCGAGTAATTATTTCATAAAATACATTTCCATAAATTAGAATCTACTTGCACTTCATGAATGGCATTATACTTTTTTTTTTTTAGGAGGCTGAAATTATTAAATGATCTGTTTCCCTTTGTTTTGTTTGTTTTAGTAATATATATATATATATATATATATATATATATATATATATATATATATATATATATATATATATATATATATATATATATATATAAATATAACACGATGGATCAGCACACACTGTTGTTTGGTGAAGCAATAGTGTTTATTTCAAACAAAACACATTTTTTATCCGACGTTTCGGTCCCACCAGGTGGGACCGAAACGTCGGATAAAAAATGTGTTTTGTTTGAAATAAACACTAATGCTTCACCAAACAACAGTGTGTGCTGATCCATCGTGTTATATACATGCCTGCTTTTGATCGTGCACTACTGGAAACATCAGTCTGAGTGCTGGTACTGTGGGATTCTATATATATATATATATATATATAATACACAAAAGCCATGAATATCCTGTAAATTATATCCTTATAAACGGTGAGTAGTGATGTCATCAGTTATAAACGGTGAGTTCTGATGTCATTTCTGTCACATGACTCACTGAAATTTGTGTATTATAATTAATAAAGTACCCCCAGTTGTAAAATATGAGGATATTATAAGTTACCTCGGAGTTCCATGACCTGTATAAAAGCACTCGGCCTTCGGCCTCGTACATTTATATGGTCATGAAACTCCTCAGTAACTTATAATATCCTTATATTTTACAAGAGGGGGTACTTTATTCACTATATATATATATATATATATATATATATATATATATATATATATATATATATATATATATATATATATATATATATATATATATATATATTGTGCACATTACTTCTACTATATGTATAGTATTATTTAAATATATAGGTGTCAATAAACATTATTTCATTAGAGCTTTTTTTCTTAATGGTTTCTGTGACTGTTTCCGGAGAGCCTCATAGAACCCTAAGGCAGTGGGGACACTAGGGGGCAGATTTATCAAGGGTCGAATCATGAATTTGCAAAACTTCGAAATACGAATTTAAAAAGACCAACCACAATTAAATCTAAGGGTTTTTTTTTGGCCGAATAGATCCATTTTTGATCGAATAGGTCAGTTTACAGTCGAATTCGAATCATATGAATCGAAGTAATAGCGCATTCGATCAAATTCGATTCAAAGTTTTTCCAAAAAAACCCTTCGGTTTTTCAAAGTCCACCAAATGACTCCAAGTAGGTTCTAGGAGGTCCCCCGTAGGCTAAAACAGAAAGTTTTTGGCAGGTTTTAGATGGCGAATGGTTGAAGTAAAATTTTTAAAGAGACAGTACATGATAAATTTCGATATTCAAATTTTTAATTTTTTTTCAAATTCAAATCAAAATTGGACTATTCCCTAGTTGAAGTACACACAAATGAGCTCGAAATTCTAATTTTTTAAAATTTGAATTTTCACTTCGACCTTTGATAAATCTTTAACTAGATCATATTGGATACACATGGAAAACCAACAATGTACCCCCTAATTCAATTCCATATTTTCCACTAGAGTTTGATGGGGTTTTCATGAGATAATCCATGAGTAGTCAAAAGTGAAACTGTCCAGTTTTGCTATCACAAACAATTTACAAAACTGAGGAATAATAGCAAAAGAAATTCTTGTGTCAAACGCATTGGAGTCAATTGGTGTTTTTATTGCACCAAATGCATTGGTGTCAGTGGATTATTTTCACGTCAAATGCAGTGGAGCCAGTAGGCATTTTTTCTTGCAGCAGATGAATTGAAATCAATGGGCATTTTTTCTCTGCTTTTTCTAGAGCCAAATGTATTGGAATTGATTAGCAATGGATGAATTTGTCCCTTTTTGGTTCGCCAAAAAAAATTATGAATTTACCACGAAATGACGAAAAATTTGTGAAACTCAAATTTTGATGCCCGCTTCAATTTTGACGCCAGTGTCAATGGGCGTCTGAATAATGTTGATATGTGACGGTTTTGACGCAATCGACTTTTCTGACATGTGTCCAGAAAGTTTTGATGTTGGCAGTTTTACCAGTGGCAAAACACGGAAGTTTGCCTTGAATTTGTGCCTGCTGAATTTATTCGCCCATCACTAGAATTGATTAATGTTTTTATTCTTGCATTATTTCCATTTCCATTGCGAAAAATTACAGTTCTTTTCTGCCAAAACAAAGGCAAGGCGAAATTCTAGCACATCTTTTCACCACTTTTTTAAATTTGTACCAGCAGAAATAATGTGCTCATCCCTAACCATAAATAAAGATTTTGTCATCAAACTGGATGTGGCTAATAATGATGAGCAAATTTTGTCAGCAAGCATGGATTTGTAGTGAAATTCCGTATTTCACCATTTGGTGGATTTTTTTTGTAAAACTGTGACAAAATTCACCACAATTGACTCTGATATATTTAGCTACAAAAAAGTTGGCCATAGACTTTAATGCCATTTCATGAACTAGTCAGCAGTTTCGCAAATTTTTTATCAAAGCAAAACAGGTCAGATTCGCGCACCACTAGTAGTTAATCAGTTTGAAAAACTAAGCCCATTGACTCTATTGGGTGAAAAAAAATTGTCGCCCATCACTAATTAATGTAAGTAAAAAGAATGTTAGTTAATTATGTCAGGTTGTTTGGCAACCTGTTGGACTTCAGCCTTATCACAGTTTTTCACATTTGCCCCTACACTGTATGTTTAACTGTTCAAATAAATAATCAGATAAATTAATACAACCTATTTTATAAATTTTAAAAGAAATCTCAAAATGTACAATGAGAAATCCAAACTATGCAAGTTAACATTTCAAAGAATAATTAGCATATAGTCTAACCTATTGCAGGATTATAGGTTGAACTTTACACATTTATTGGAAATAATTAAAATCATGATTTTATAAGGGCTATTGATTGTGAAAATGCGAAAAATGTTTTTTTTCTTTCATGTTTGCCATAATGTAGTCTCTATTTTTATGATCTTGAACTGTGTGGCCATTACTTATACAGACAGAAGTGATCATCACAGGAAATCACATTATTCTAATTAATCAGATGTTATCTCATTAATTGCTCTACAGAGTCCCACATTCATTTTAACAGTCTCCTGGTTTTCTGTGAGTTCGCTGATTTCTTTTTCCTGCTTAGCATTGTACATTTTTTTAAAATCTGCATAAAACTTATTTCAGACATTAGTTGCAAATGAATGAAGACATCTTAGAGGAATTAAACACAAAAAAACACCTTTACTGCAATTTTCATTAATGGGATACTGTCATGGGAAAACATGTTTTTTCAAAAGGAGATCTGGGAAGGGGGGGAGTGGATTGCCGACTCTGTAAACTGCTCTAACTGCTCTAAATGTAATCTAAGCTCCATAAACTTTCAATTTCGATTGTGAAGAAAAAGTAAAGGAATTAAAGTCCTTGAGTTGTTCTGTAATAATTTAATTGCTGTCACTGAAATATTCACAAGTGTTCAGTAAACAAAAATGAGCCAAACCTTGAGATCCAGTTGTTCAGACAATTCATTTTAGGTTTAACCCTAATCCTTCCAAATATACAACCAATGTGGTTCTCAGCTCTACAATGCCGAATTCTGCATTACTTAAATTGTAAGATGAATTATTTTGTTCAAAACTTTTAATGAATATTCAAGGTTGGTGCAATTATCAATCACATATACAGAGCTGGTTGAAACATTGACAGCATCAAAACATTAAGGGGGGTTATTTATCAAGGTCCGAATATATCTGAGTATTTCTAAGTTAGAAATCCGAGCAACTTTGATTGCCCGAATGGACCTTATTTATGAAGAAAAAAGCCTGAAAAAATAGGGTCAGGCAAACTTCGGAGCTATCCTTAAAACTCAGGATTGTTTGTGATTTCTGTGCAAAAAACTCAGAAATCTACGAAGTTTTCTGAGTTTTTTTGCACAGAAACCACAAACTCATCGGATATCTCTACCGACACTGGGACATTCCCCATTGACTCATACAGGACCTCGAGAGATTTTTGATGCCGGGGTTTCGGATTCAGAGTTTTTAGACCATCGGACATTAATAAATCACAAAATTATTCGAGGTACAGATATTCGGACTTTGATAAAAACCCCCTAAATATGCTCTGTGAAACATCAAGCTGTAAAAGAATAGTATAGTAGATTATTTATTATTATATATTGTTCATATTGCTCCAATATATAACATAGCATTTTTGAGACAGGCCTGGCCTCATCCATGTTCTGCTTTCCTTATCAAAAGCATACTCCTTTGAGCCAAGATTAAAGGTTCATTAGGCAGAGACCTTAGGTAGACCACCCCCAGAGATTATTGGAACTATTGTTGAATGGCTGTTAAAGCAACATTGTCAGCCATATGTAACATTATTATGAGCAAAACGAACCCTGACCAACATCAGACAGAGGGGAACTGGAAAATTCTAAAAACTTCAGTACAAGGGTCAATATGTTTTGGAATGTGTGCCTAGCTCCAAGGAAACCTTCACAATCATGAAATATGCAAAATTCAAGTCAACGGTGTTGTGGATGGAAATGAACCTACAACAGAATTGCTACAATGGTATATGTGCATATTGCATTATTTGCAGTAAAAGCACTTTCCCAGAGGTTCTTTATATATAAGAAGTACGTTTCCCTGATATAGTCCTCTTAAAGTTTTCTAGCAGGGCATGTTATGACTCCTAACCTAATTTATTAGAAGGTGGCTTAAGCTAAGGGGCAGGGTAGTAATTAGAGTCTATTACGGCTAACTTCAGAAACTGAGAACATGTATATTAAACTTGCACTTTAAGAAAAGGGAGAATACTATTTAATATTATTTAACTTTGAAAGCTGTAAATTGTAATCACTATTTATTTTTTAAAAGTACCATTCTTTTCATACTGTAGGGCAGTGCATTAGGACACATTTTAGCTGAATATATAAATATAGATTTTTAAGAATGTTTAAGCAAACTGTTTGCTATCATTGTTTGCCATTCTCAAGTAGCTCAGTAAACAGCTGCGGAATACATTTACTCATTGTAAAATGCATTTTGGATTTGTTATTCTTGCCTTGTTTAGTTATAGATACAATAATGTACATACAGCAATTATATTTGCTCCATCTACAAAAATTTTTTTCGCATTAAATGGTTCTAGAATATACACGTCTGCAAAAATTGGGATAAAAATACTGCACCCTATGTTTATAGCTTACTCTATCAGCCTACATGCATAGCAACCCATAGTAGGGTACTTTATCTCCAAACATATCCCCAGTAGTCTTCATCTTTCTTTTTAGCTGATGCACAGCACATGTACAGTCTCCTTTGGCTGGACATGTACTATGCATCATCATCACAAAATACATTTGTTTAACTGAAACAAACAAAGGGTCTGTCCCTACTGCTGTCCATGAATTTAGAAGCACTCCATCAACTTTTTAGTACCCAATACTGAAGGACTTGCCTAAATATGGCTATATTGTATAACTAAAATTCTAATTTCCATTGATCTAATGCAGACATTCATGTCACAATAAAAATATCTTAACTTATAGTGACCCCTTCTTTCTCATACTATGAATACTGAATTTGTTTATGAAAGTAGGTTTTTAGATTTCTTACAATAAATATGATAATGATAATAATAACTTGTATTTTCTGCTGATGTGGGTGAAAAAATGTAGCCGTTGAGGCAAAGTCTGAATTGCCCAATGTTGTCAACATAGGGTTAAACAGTGAAATTATGGTTGACAGACAGGGTCAAATCTAAATCATTGTCAGAAGTGGAGGGTGGGGTGTTTGTTGAGAAGTGGTTGTTGGTCCAAAGTTTGAAACCTAGAAGAGAGACGTGGAAGAGCAAACACAGAAAAGTTACTTTACTAAGAGCAGTGTTAGCAGAATGTATAGTAGATTAAGCATGTTTAAATTGTAAGTTGATTAAAGTAGACCTTAATGTGGATCACAGCTTTGCTTTGCTTTAGTCCCAACAAAGAGCAGAATTACATTGCAGCATGTATATACTGTTGATGGAAATACACTCTAAACTCCATTTAGACAGTTAACAAATAAGCAGATCTTTTACTGATATGCCTAGAAACACACTGGGACAATTCAGAATGATCCAATCCTTTTGCCCCCAGGCCAACAATTGGGTCATAATAAGGCCTATGATGTCCTTATCTGATGGGATTATCTGCTTGATAGATATCTGTCAGGAAGGCTGTCAGCATGGCCCATGCACAAGCCAATTGTGCAGCTTTTATCAGCCCATGTATGATCACCTTATCATCATCATACCTTTGTGAACAGGTCCCTATGTCCTGTCTGCATGCTAGAGTTTGTTGTATTGATATTTTGATGAGTTTGGAAGAGATGAGGAAAAGTTTCAGTTGCAAAACATCAGAAAAATCTCTGCAAAGACAGCTATTCTGACTCAAATTGCTGTGATAATGGCTGTTTTCCCTGTGAGACCTCCCTGCTGGGTCTGTATGGAGCTGTAACATCCAGTGAGGACAATCTTTCACCAGATATATATGGGTTCCTGCATGGAGGGCAAAAACACAAAGGATGATGGGGGGAACTGACATCCCACATGAGGAAGGAATAGGAGGAGGGGTTTACAAACAAAGAAATACAGAGCCTGCCATATAGCTTTTGTCACTAGGTGGCAGCGTAATAATGGGTAAGCATATAAGCATTGAGCATATACATTTTAACTTGATGAACTAACTACAGGGACAGCACAACAGCTAAAGTTTCTTAGTATGAATTTCAGCTGCAATAATGATAAATAGCAATGAGCATTTGCTCTAAAATAGGAAATACAATACATGGGTTCCTGGTGCCTATATAGAATTGCTAAAGCTGGTAAACTGGAAATAGAATAAGTCTGCTTAATTGTTATATAACCTAGACAAAGTTTGCATATGTATTCAAACAAAGTTGCTAAATTCTGTACTAAATAATAGTGATTTCCTCCATTAACTATAATAAAAAGTAATTTGAGTGAGCAAAATTCTTTCCAAGAGAGGACATGTGCCATGCTTGTCAAGTGCCCAAGTCATATTGGTTTTATGCTTTCCGTATGCTGACATGCTGTGTTTGATCATTATGTCTCATTTAACTACCAAAGGCACACAGATGCATTCAGCCACACTAGGGTTCAATTTTACCAAAAGGCAATTAATGTACTTTTTGTATAGTGGGAGGAAATCATAGAACACAAAGAAAATCCACATAAACCCAGAAAGAACATACAAACTCCTCAGAATTACACCTAGAGGATGCTACAATAAATCATTCAGCATCATTTGCTGAATTGAACTCAACTTGAGACTAACAAAACCAAGTAGGCATGGTGTCGCTCATAGTTAAACTGCATTCACCTATATGATTTATATTAAAGGGGCAGCATACCCCTTTGTTCAATCACATTTGTTGACCATAGTTTTTGCCTATTGTTTTAATCACAAGAAATCAAGGTTTTTTGTTATTTCTTGAGCAAAACAGAGAAATTGAAGCTCTGCCATGTTTGGTCTTTGCAATGTATATAATAGATAATCCCATGCACAATGGACTTCTACCAACAAAATGTACCTTTTTTAGCTCAAAAAATAATACCACACATTATTCATAATTAAAACAATACGCAAAAAGTATGTTCAGCACAAACCCTATTGATTGATTAAGTGTATGCTGAACAAGGGGGCACTGCCTCTTTAATACATTATTTCTTTGTAACAAAGCTAGCACAAGTATGGTATCAGTTGTCTGGCAACCTGGTTTCTGGAAAGCTCTAAATTACAGAAAAGCTGTATTCCATAGAATCCATTTGATCTGAATAATCCAGTTTTTTAAGAAATATTTCTGTTTTCTCTGTAATAAAAAAAAGTACATTGTACTTGATCCAAACTAATATATATTTAATCCTTATTGCAGAACCAGTGTATTGGGTTTATTCAATGTTTAAATGATTTTCTAGGTATGAAGATCCAAATTATGGATAGATCTGGTATCCGGAAAGCCCCAGGTCCTGAGCATTCTGGATAACAGGTCCCATACTTGTTATTGAAAGGGTAATTTACTCTTAAATAAACATATTAGCATACATAAATTTGCCTCTTTATAGGTCTGGAGTATGAAGTGCAATTTTGGATTCCAGTCCTTAAGAGGGATATAAATGAGCTGGAGAGAGTGCAGAGACTAAGTGCAACTAAACTGATTAGAGGGATGGAAGACTTAAATTATGAGGGTAGACTGTCAAGGTTGGGGTTTGTTTTCTCTGGAAAAAAGGCGCTTGCGAGGGGACATGATTACACTTTACAAGTACATTAGAGGACATTATAGACAAACTTTCATTTGAAGCAACGTAGGGGGTTCTTTACAGTCAGGACAGTGAGGTTGTGGAATGCACTGCCGGGTGATGTTGTGATGCTGATTCAGTTAATGACTTTAAGAATGGCTTGGATGATTTCTTGGACAATCATAATATCAAAGGCTATTGTGATATTAAACTCTATAGTTAGTATAGATATGTGTATACACTGCCTTGCAAAAGTATACACCACCCTTGGCTTTTTACCTATTTTGGTACATTCTAACCTGTAATTAAATTGTTTTTAATCTTATTTTATGTGATGGATCTGCATAAAATAGTCTAAGTTGGTGAAGTGAAATGAGAAAAATATATATAAAAAATAATTAAAAAAAAATAAAACATGGTGGTGGCAGCATCATGTTGTGGGGATGTTTTTCAGCAGCAGGGACTGGGGAACTAGTCTGAGTCAAGGGAAAGATGGATGGTGCTAAATACAGGAATATTCTTGAGAAAAACCTGTGTCAGTCTGCCTGTGATTTGAGACTGGGACGGAGGTTCACCTTCCAGCAGGACAATGACCGAAGCATACTGCTAAAGCAACACTCGAGTGGTTTAAGGGGAAATATTTAAATGTGTTGGAATGGCCTAGTCAAAGTTCAGACCTCAATTCAATTGAGAATCTGTGGTCAGACTTGAAGCGCAAGGTTCTGGGTTCTCTCGCGAAAGGGCGGGCAGAACGGGGTGCTCGGCCCGGGCCAGGGGAGAGGAGTCCGCGGCCGGGGGAGCGGGGACCTTCCCCATAGGCTAACATTGACTTCATTAGCTTTTAGATGGCGAACTAGGGGGTCGAAGTTTTTTCTTAAAGAGACAGTACTTCGACTATATAATAGTCTAACGATTTTTAGTTCGAATCCTTCGATTCGAAGTCGAAGTCGTAGTCGAAGGTCGAAGTAGCTTATTGGATGGTCGAAGTAGCCCAAAAAACACTTCAAAACTCGAAGTTTTTTTACTTCGAATCCTTCACTCGAAGTTAGTGAATCGGCCCCCAGGTGTCTCAGTGGTATAGAAATAAGAGTTCTAAGCAGTTTTCTTTTGTCATGTTAAAAGAAATATAAAACTAAAATTCTGGATTTCATTTACTAACAAGTGGCAAACACTGAACAAATGCGATGTATCAGAGACTTAATCTGCCAGCAGTAGGTTGATCAAAGCTAACTGGTTGCTATGGAGAACTACTCTGGTTCCAATGTGCCCCTCTGTCCCAGCATGGTACCTTATTTCTATTATGCACAACAACTTAATTCTGCAAATATAAATAAATAAGGTCTTATTTCTAATAGGTGAACACTTACCCTTGTAAATATTAAGAAACAGAGGAAGGAATACCATTGATATGTGAAATGTGCATTCATTTTCTGGCAATGTCAAGGGTCAGATGAGTCCAGTAAACAACACTTGTGATATGAAATTTTCTTTTTTAAGAGCACACTGTATATTTATCATCTTCATTGTAACTTGCCTGGAAGATAATCCTAAAGGTGCAAATGACTCACTTCTTAATTGGACTCATTAACAGTTTTTAACTCCCATGTGACTTAAACTCACCCACCTCATTGATGATAATCATAGAAGAGAATCATTTAAATGCAAGATTTATGCATTCTTTAGGGTTTTATAACATCTACTTATTTTATTTAAAAATAAATGTTTTTGTTTTTGACAAGGAATGTCTAAAATACAGTCTATCTGATCCTGATGAAATGCAGTTTAAATCTTCACTCAACAGTTGCAGGTGTGCTTTTTCAAATACTTGAAACTGGCCCTCTTCCCACTGCCTAAAAATAACCCTACATGCCTGGGGCTAAAATGTGTGTAATATGGAGGGTAAAATTTGGTGAAATACGCAAGGGACTGAAAATAGTCTAAACTAGATAAACTTAATCATAAAGTTGGGAACGGAAAGGAAAGGCAGCATAAAGACTAGAGGGAAGGTGAAGCATAGAATTATAGGTGAAAGGGAGAAATGTGTGTATGAAATGGAGGGATCACATGCAGAATTCTACAACATGTCAGAGGAAAAGTAAAACAATATATGGTCAGTGTGAGGAACATAAAGCAGTCAGCTTATGCATGACTGGTCCCCATTGGGACCTTTTTCAAGGATGATCAATCCTTGAAAAAGGTCCCAATGGGGATAGAAACGTTGGAAGCAGATACTATGTAATAATAAAAATTACATTTTTTCATCAAAGGGAGTGCTGGTTTGGAAACTATTGGTATATGCAAAATTACCATGTACCCCTATCTTTTCTATATTGCCTTGGAGTGTGGATACTCATTGGAGAATTATATATATATATATATATATATATGTATATAGAAATACTTGTGGTTTTCGCACTCCACTGAATGAAGCAAAATACCCAGGTGCTACTCAAAAAAAATAATATCAATAGATTTTCCAAGGGAGAATGAGTGCACACTGGGAACATTTAAATCGGTTATTTTAAAACCATAATTTTATTTAAGTTAATTAAAAACAGGCCGACGTTTCGGTCCGCATCTAGGACCTTTTTCAAGACTAGCTCCTTTAGGCCTGAATGAAAATTGTCCCTTAACGTGCTTTTTACAGCAGAGGTGAGACATTTGTATGCCAGATTGTGCTACATTGTGTGTGCTTTTTTGTTTCTTTTTCTTTATTATTTTCTGTTCAAATATATGTTGAGTATTTTGATACATTGTACATACTTGAGTAACATGCCTCTGTAGATTGTAACAAAAATGTATGTACAGGTCTCTGCTCTCTCTATAATTTACTCTGTGATTTTACTTATTTTTTATTTTACTTTTTTCTTTTTGGTGTATATTTATTTCACATGTTTTCAAAAGGCTTTATCCTAGTCACATGGGTAATAATACATGCTGGTGATTGGCTTTCTCTCTAATTTCACTTGATTCTGATCTGGTGTACGTGATTGGGTGAGTGCCTTTCCCTTCCTTCTTTTTGGTCTATTTAAAGGTTTTATTTCAAACATTCATGGTCTTGAAAAAGGTCCTAGATGCGGACCGAAACGTCGGCCTGTTTTTAATTAACTTAAATAAAATTATGGTTTTAAAATAACCGATTTAAATGTTCCCAGTGTGCACTCATTCTCCCTTGGAAAATCTATATATATATATATATATATATATATATACATATATATATATATATTTATATATATACTAAACAAGTTAGCCCCAGCACTCTGAACATATAACCCCCTGAAAAAATATTCTTGCACAACTGAACTGTAACTTTCTTAAAAAAAGATACTGTTAGTTACAAAGTTTGTACAAAGCATGCATAAGCTGACGCACCCCGTCAAGGCAGTTTCCATGCGTCAGTCCTATCCTAAGTGAAAAAAGAAAGCGTTACCTTTGGGGGGAGACAGACCATACCATACCTGCTTTTCTCTTTATTTAGCATGATCTCTTCCAAAGACACCATTGGGCGGGGGTTGGGAGTACGAGCATTTAAGGAGAGAGCCACCTCCCCAAAATATAAAGTTTTTTAAAACAAAACAAGCTGAAATGCCTCTCCTTACCTTTCTTATTGGGTGCACGTGGGCAAAGTGGAGAGAGAGAGAGATCTTGGAAAATAGCACACTAAGGTGCAGATGTCACAAAATTTGAAATGGATACTCTTGAAAGATCCCCAGCAGTTCAAATCTTATCACAGCTATCTACACTTTCCTGACAGGAATTGGCACATTCATAAAACCTTTAACATTTTATGCAATGTGAAAGTTTAAATGCAGGGTTCAGTGCGCTGAGAAAAGATACGTTTTTGACAGTGACGTGACAGTTTGTCAGAATGTCACATTGCCTACTCTATTCAGTGCTAGGCAGCTGTTATAACTCAAAAACACAATTTTGCCTCTTTTTAGGTCCCTGGTAAGGCCTCAACTGGGGGTATATTTTTCAAAAAGTGAAGTCTGAGATCGCCACAGTCCACTATAGTGAGATTCCGCCGCTCTCCATTCATTTCTATGGCATTTTGAAAGGCATATTTATCAAAGGGTGAACTTTCACTTTCACCCATTGATAAATACCCCTTGGAGTATCCAGTGCAGTTTTGAGTCCTTAAGAGGGATATAAATGAGCAGGAGAGAGTAGAGAGACGTGCAACTAAACTGGTTAGAGGAATGGAAGACTTAAATTATGAGGGTAGACTGTCAAGGTTGGGGTTGTTTTCTCTGGAAAAAGATGCTTGTGAGGGGACATGATTACACTTTACAAGTACATTAGAGGACATTATAGACAAATAGCAGGGGACCTTTTTACCCATAAAGAGGATCACCGTACCAGAGGCCATCCCTTTTATATTCCGCCATTATGTTAAATATACTGTAGGTCTGTAGCTGCAGAGTGTCAAAAATGTACAGAAAAATCAATATGTATAAATCCAGATCTTTAAGTCAAAGTCTCATTGTTGTTGGTATATTTTGTCTTTAATGGGCCTAAACCAGCTCTAGTTCTCTGATTTAACTTGCTGGTTCTAACTAGGATACAGATGTACTTGATATATACTGGTATTGGAAAATAAACCACAAACATTTTCTTCTAAAGAGTAAAATAGAAAAGTGAATGTACATGGCATGGCCTGCTGTGCAGCTGCTGACTCTGTACTGTGAACACAGCTTGCCAGCGCCTTCTATCCTGCAGTAAAGCACAAAATTCTGCATTGCAATATAACTGCTTGCTAACAAGTCTTTTCTTTATTTCCATGTGAATTAACAGACATTCACATCAATGTCTGAGTATTCAGAAGCTATAATAATAATAATACACCAACAACTAACTTTAATAATATGTACCTCTCATGGGTCAGATTTAATAGACCATCTTATAATGTCAATGGATCACAGATAATCTGATCTATTGGTTATGCTTCCCATGGACACATGATTATAGTATTTGTTGGCCAGGATAAGGGCAGTTCTATTGATATTAGTATCTCCAAATAGACGGTCAAATCAGACCCCATTTAGGGTATGTACTATGTGCTCAAACAATTTTTGATCAGTGTACTGCCACCCTTACAGTAATATCACAGGCTTGGGAGTAGGTTAATTAAAATCCAAGCTGTAAACAGTTCCAACATCGGCTTGGTTATTAAGTAAAAAAAAAGATAAGCAAAACTATTTGACTTTAGCAATTATAACACCTGTAAGTGTCCAAGTAAGAAAATGCATTACACTTATTTTAATGCATTGATCATCTATGGGGATTTTACTGAATTAGTAATAATAATTTACAATCTTTTCCCACCTAAATGAAAAAAAAAACAACCCAGCGGATTAGAACCACTTAGTATTTTTAAGTACAATGTTTTTCATTGCTTTTGCTTGCAAACAATAACTATACACAGCATGGCGGCTCAGTGGATAGCAAGGCTGCCTGGCAGGTTTGGAGTCTTAAGTTTGATTCCAGCCAGGGGAGGAAAGAGTTTCTTTTCCACTGTATGTGAATAGGTTTTATCTCACCCTCCAAAATCATACAGGCAGATAAATTGGCTCCTGACAAAATTGCCCATAGTGTCTTTGAATATAATATGGACATTAGATTGTAAAATCCACTGGGGCAGGGACTGATACGAATGTTGTACCTCAATTTCAAGTGCTGCAGAAATTTGTTGGAGCTATATAATAATATATATGGAATAAAAAATATCTGACGCTACACTCATAGCACTGCCTTAAAATAAAAAAAAGAGATGTCCTTCACTTAGGAAATCGTAGGTGGAGACATGCAAATCGATCCTTAAAGGAGAAGGAAAGCTCGTCGGCGCTAGCCCCCCTCCCCCCTCCCGTGTATTGCCCCCCCTCCCTCCTCCCCCCTGGCCTACCCCTCCCGCTGGGCAAATGCCCCTAACTTGTTACTTACCCTTCTGCGCAGGTCCAGTCCAGGGAGTTCACAGGCGACAGTAGGATCATTTCGCCGGTACGATCTACTGCGCATGTGCGTGACTTTTGGCGCATGCGCAGTAGATCCGTACCGGCGAAATGATCCTACTGCGCATGCGCCAAAACGCCGGTCAAAGGAGGAAGAAGATCGCGTGGAAGAAGATGTCGCCTGTGAACTCCCTGGACTGGACCTGCGCAGAAGGGTAAGTAACAAGTTAGGGGCATTTGCCCAGCGGGAGGAGTAGGCCAGGGGGGAGGAGGAAGGGGGGGCAATACACGGGAGGGGGGTTAGCGCCGACGAGCTTTCCTTCTCCTTTAATGTCCCTGTAGCTGTATTGAGAAGGGCTCTTGTTCAGTCTGTAGAGTGATTAAACTGACACACACAAGTAAAACAAACATAAGAGATTTATTGATACTTAGCTGAGGGACCCCTCCATAAAATGGCTCAGCAGCAATTCCAACATAACCAGGCACTCTGAAGTCCAGGCAGAAGTCAAAGAGCCTCCCCCAAATGAAGCTTTATATATGTTTCCCCCACACAGGATATAAGAAGATTTATACATTTTAGCAGCTAGCATACTATATATGGTGAAAACTACACTTAGCATACTATATATGGTGAAAATCAAGCATTAACCAGTGACACATTCCTTGAATTGCCAAAAGCTCTAGACGCCATCTTTAAGGTGTTGTTCTATTCTCTCTATCTTCTGCTCTGTGAATCACTCATTTTCCTTACATTCCACCCCTTGATTCACAGAAAAGTATGATAGGAAATCAATTAAAAAGCAATGGCACATATGGGCAATAGCTGACGCTTGTCAGATATGGTACTAGCCTTGATACATTAAAATAATTGACCATCCTTAGCAATAGCTCTAGATTTTTCCCACAACAGTTTAACCTACTCAATGTGGCTTAGAATGACATCCGCATTATCAGGGATGAAGGTACATGCACCCACTTGTTCAGAATTTCATGCCCCACCCTGTCCAAGATGCAAACCAAGTCCATCTCATATCATCAGTAGTAAATAATTTGTGTCTTATTCTATGGAAAACTTTGTTTATCCACCAAATTTGTTTCTTTTATAGTCCAATAAGCAAGTGTTTTCATATGATTTTCCTTCCAATAATCCATCCATGAAGCATTAACCACTGAAGAGAAATTAAGAACAGTCCTTTAGTTCAGTCCATGTTAATGATGCCCCCCAATAATTAGATTCATTTTGCTGCTTTGCAGTCTGTATAAGCATTTGTAGAATCGAATTCTCTTGCCATAAACCAAACGTTATATCACATCAGAGCACACAAATCATCAGAAAAGGTATAACCATTTTGCCAGCCATGTTTTTAGGATATTGACCTCTCTATTCATAGTAGGCTGGAAGATAAAACAAGATTAGTATCTTCTTCACACACATCCAAAAAGATGTTACATAACCCCCTGCACATATAATAGACCTTTCTCAAAAACAGGTTCAGTTTCCCATTTCACACTATTAGCTTGAAACACACATTTACTCTCAGCAGTATATTCCATGATCCCATTATCCACCCATAACCATACCTTGTTCCACCCCCCTGAGTGTATGAGTTGGAGCCAAAAGTTTTACCTGCTGTTTTAACAAACCATTAATGTATTCAGTTAATCCTGTGGCTTGCGGATAATATGAAATAAGAAACACCCAATATACTCCACTAAAATTAGTCCCATTGTCAGTAGTGTTCCATATACTCTAGAAAGTTTATGTCTTTTCTTCACTTTCTGACATACAGGGCATTGTTGCACAATGTCTTTAGCAAGTACAGTGATTAAAGGTATTCCTTTATGCTTTGCATAGTCCATAGCACCTTGAACCACTCGATGTCCTGAGTGCTCATGTGTCCATTGGCCTAAAATATGTATCACAGTCAAAGCTTTGAACACTGTCCATTCATCTGTATATATATTCAACAAGCCTTGTGTTTCCTCCAGTACAGAAACTACTGCCATTAATTCAGCATATTGGCTAGATCCACCCACTCCAGTTGGATGGGCTGTAGGTTGGAAAGCAGCTGTTGTCCAGACGTGTCCTTGTCTGGCAGCTGTAAACAATAAAATGAAGTCCTCCGATGTCACTGCTTCCTTTATGGTAGATGGAGAAAGTGTCAGTACGGGTTGCTCAAAGTTATCACATCCAACTAATCCAGATATCTGCTGTGACACTTGAAATGAAGATTTACTTGACACTCCCCCCTTACTTGTACGTACAATTTCCACTTCTGGAAAGTGAGTTTCTGTGAAAAAGCTGCACACAAGTTCATTTCGTTACCATTTACCCATCCAGATATTGCTAAATGAGTCCCGACTGTGACAGGTACATCCATAATAGTTCCTTCATCAGGTTGCAGGGCAGTGTACAGTACAAGGAATTGTTTTTCTTCCATAGCAGTTTGCAGGGCACTTGTGTCCTTTTCCCTCAACTGAAAAACAGTCTTTTTCCTTGTAACAAAGTAAACTGAACAAACAGTCAGTAGCACATAACGTATCCAGTAACAAAACAGTCCAGTGATGTGCTGTGTACAGTCCAAAACCAGTTGTGGAATAACTTTGATTGGACCAGTCCATATAGTGGTCATGAAAGTCATACTTTGAGCCAATCCTTGATTTGTAACCAAACTGGTAAATGCATCAGTCACTTGTTCCAAGGCTGTTACTATTTCTTTCACTGATACAGCCAAAGGAGACTCTACTTTATCCACTTCTCTGTAATCAATGGTTAAAAGCCAAGAGCTATCTGTCTCTTTTACTGGCCACATTGGGGCACTGAATAGACTGACTACCAGTCTGAAAACTCTCACCTCCACCATCATCTCAGTTGCCATTGTTATCTCCTTTTGACCACCTGGAAGATGGCATTGTTTCAGGTTCACTTGGTTTGGTGGAGGTGATATGTGAATTGGAGTCCATTCAATGTTGTCATACACAATGGGCATTACAGCATTTATAGTGAAACTCTTGACTCCAACAATAAATGTTCCCAACCGTATAACCAAATATTGTACCTTAAAAATATCCATTCCCACAATATTATCTGGTAATAAGAATATAAAGATTTGTGCTTCAAAAATAATACTTTTACATAACTGCTTTCCAACCTTTCAGTCATTGCAACTGCACTTTGTTTGTCTGGCTGAGTTGTACCTTGGAATGAGTTGTGTCCCTGCCAATATAAAGTTACTGGTATGTAAGGGCATGGATCCCCAGGTTTCATAGCATTGATTTTTGTTATGGCAGGCCCTGGGAATCTGCCACCCCTTCAGTCTACTGGCTGTGGCAACTGCCACCCCTTCCCTTCTGTGTGTTTCATGTCATTTAACAGATTCTTACACTCTGCATATGGCGATGTGGAGGGAAGAGTTAATGGGGTTGGGCTCAACTCCTCATCTAAATCAATCATAGGAGGAGCTGACAGAGTTAATTCCTCAACATCACTGAGGGCAACCTTTTTAGGTTTGGCTGGCCTCAACTTCCCCTTTGCTGTTAGTTCCCTCCACATAGCGAGCAGAATTTTAGTCTCCTTTCCATCAATAGTTTCTATTGGAACACCACTGTTTAGCAAATCTAGAAACATTTGTCTGCGAGTAATTTTAACACGTGTATGCCCCTCCTGGCCCCCCTTAGCTAAACTCCGTTGCTGTTTCCTTTCACTTCTGTCTACATTCATTTCTCCCATTTGACCCAAAAGCACAGCTGCATCATAAATTGTACTTCCTTCTTTTGCTTCTAAAGCACTCAACATAGTGAAAAGAGGGGCTTTTAACTGTTCTGGGGCTGTGATAAGCAATTTCCTTTTGATCAACGGTGTAAAAGCAGCCATGTCAGGACCCCCCCAGTCAACCACTACATGTCTCACCCCTCTGTCAGGTAAAGGATCGGGAGAGATACCAGACATACATCCCATTGCTCTCAGTCTCTGCATCCCCTCTGTTGTAACTTCCCATGGGGTCTGGTCTATTAATTCATAGGGACTGTCTATAGTCTGTGCAATAGAATCCCTAATTAAATGCAATAAGGAAAATGTCCCAGTTGTGTTACGCCCACGTTTCATGTATAAACGCACACGGGGATCCTTGGCTACACTTCCTAAACCTACTGCTTCTCTGTCCGTCAGCATAATACCATCACCTCCTAAATCCCACACACGTAAAACCCATTCCAGTAATCCCTCTCCAACCTTTTGTGTAAACTTTTGCACAATTTCAGTTAATTCACTAGCTGACCATGACCGAGTTTCCTCAGTTAAATGTTGCTCAGCTGACACATCACCTCCAGATGTGGAATATGTGTGTTCTGCCTGCTGTCCACTTTCCTCCCTCACCTCTCTCTTTTGTCTATGAGTTACAATGGGTCTGACCTCACAAATGTCATCATCCATCCCCTCTTCAGACCCTGACCATTCATTCACCCCCTCCCAATCCTGAGAGGTTATCAAAGCCCGCACTTCTACGTGATTTCTAACGAGCTTCTGCTTCTTTCTCCTTCTTTTTCTATTAACAGTCTTTATAATATACTGTTGAAACTGTGCAGCTAATTGTTCTTTTTCTTGCTCTGCATTCTGACTGCATAACCTTAACAGTTGCAATTGGTCTTTGACAGTTTGAAGTTGTAACTCTAAATCCTGTATCTGCTTAGTCTGTTGCTCTAACACTTGAAAACACAACCAACCCACCTCTGCAGCAGCTCTACTTTCCCTCTTATCATACTTTGAGAAGTCAAGATTCCCTACTACATACTTTGGGTTAGCCACCTCAATGGCGGGGGAGTACTTAGCACATTCCCGGGCTACTGATATCCACTGTCCTGTGACAGACACCCAACTGGGCAATATCCCCGTTCTCTCACTAGTGCTTTTCCCCACCCCTTTCAGCCTTTTTATCCACGACATTTTTTTAAGAATGTCTCCTATTCAAACAGTAATTACAAATACACAATACACAAAGAATACCTACTATCCCCAGACCTAGACAAGGAAAAGAGGTAGAGTAGACACACAGAGTAGACAAACAGACACCGTCAGTAATCAAATTACAGACCCCACTTCTGGTACCAAATGTATTGAGAAGGGCTCTTGTTCAGTCTGTAGAGTGATTAAACTGACACACACAAGTAAAACAAACATAAGAGATTTATTGATACTTAGCTGAGGGACCCCTCCATAAAATGGCTCAGCAGCAATTCCAACATAACCAGGCACTCTGAAGTCCAGGCAGAAGTCAAAGAGCCTCCCCCCAAATGAAGCTTTATATATGTTTCCCCCACACAGGATATAAGAAGATTTATACATTTTAGCAGCTAGCATACTATATATGGTGAAAACTACACTTAGCATACTATATATGGTGAAAATCAAGCATTAACCAGTGACACATTCCTTGAATTGCCAAAAGCTCTAGACGCCATCTTTAAGGTGTTGTTCTATTCTCTCTATCTTCTGCTCTGTGAATCACTCATTTTCCTTACAGTAGCCAACTGTGCACCAATAACCACTAGTTTAATAGCACATATACAGTCTAATAATTCAGAGCCATGGAACATGGCTTCTATGGGATGGAAATTGAAAAGCAGAGAAGCAAGAAATGTCTAGGTATATGTCTTGCATTTGAGCAGGGTTCTTCAGTTCTTTTTAATCCTTCCCTCACTTACCAATTTGGTTATTTTGCTTTATGCTTATAAATAAATACAGGTCTCATAAAACTCCCTATTGTTTTTTTGACATTTTTATAATGTTATATTTCTATACATTTAGCCATTTTTCCATTACAAGAATTGTGCATGCGGGTATGGGACCTGTTATCAAGAATGCTTGGGACCTGGGGTATTCCAGATAACTGATCACCTGTAATTTGGGTCTTCATACCTCAAGTCTACTAGAAAATCGTGTAAACACTGAATATTAAATATGGTAAATCTAAAGGCTGGTTTTGCGTCCAATAAGGATTAATTATATCTTAAAAATTATACTGGTTTATTATTACAGAGAAGAAGGAAATCATTTTTAACAATGTGGATTATTTGGATAAAATGCAGTCTTCTGGATAATTTATCCCATACCTGCAGTATGTTTTTTTGCAATATTGCTTTCATTATCATTTTAGCTCTAAAAAACTACCAGTTACAATAGACCACAGACCCAGCAACTAGGACATGTCATCACACTGCATGTTTTTTGATGATTATACCAAGCACCAAAGACTGATATTTAGGAGCATTAGATTTTTATATAAAAGTAAGGAGAATATTCTAAATGGAATGTAGTTGTAAATTGTTATCCCAATGGTTCTAGTAAATTCTACAGGGGCAATTTAGTTTGAAAAATGCTAACATGCTATTAATAATTTTAGTATATTTTCAATAGGGTACTTTAATCTCTGATGATGGAATTCTCCCTATGCATTTAGGATTGCCAAGACAATTATCATCTTAAAACAAATGCATCATCAGCCTAAAATGGCAAAGTAGAATCTTCAACAAACGTATTTCATATGTTTAGTTGTCCATTGTAAGAGCCTCTGTAATTTTTCACAATTCTTAATTAGATAATACCATCTGTTGCTTCTGTTTCATTAAATGCCAAATCGTTCACAAGTTTTTGCTCTCTAACAAAACTTAAAGTTATATTTTTTATTATGAAACTATTTCTTGCTCATTCATGTAATAATAAGGTTAATTTTAAAAAAAAATGTCACTTGTTTCCTACTTTTCAGCAAACTCAAAATGTTAATATTCAGTTCTCTCTTAAAAATGAAAAAAAACATCAGTTTAAATTGAGCTCTCCGAATTTTCTTTTAAAAATTTTGCTTATTAAAAAATAATACAGGAAAAAAGTAAAGAAAGAATGTGATAGCAAGTTTTTAACACAAACTCAGAAAAGCTGTTAAACAGCTTCTCAGTTAATTGTGCCAGAATGTTTAGCATGATACTTTGTTACATCTGGTGTAAAGTGCCATCTCCATATGTGAAATTGTGTCATTTCTGAAATTTGTATTGAGATATGATGGACATGTACAAAATAATTTCTATTTTCTATTCCAAATGTTTAATAAATTATGTATTCACCATTTTTTTAAGTTTTTTTGAGCCCAAATTGCTGTTGCAAATTTTCCCAATGTCTGTAATAACATTTCACAATCGCAAAGCCTTTTTTGCAAGAAAATATTTAACGAAACTCCAGAGCAGCTGTTAATGGTTCGCAATGCGCAATTAAAATTCGCAATGCAATAAAAACCTAGCGAAGAACATTACTTTGTGAGAGGCACATTTTTATTCGCAAAGTTTTGCTCTTTGATAATTTTATTATCATTTACCCCATAGACTCATTTATGAAACCAAGTGTAATTATTTGCCAAATTTTTAACCAGGATGTAATTTTCCCACAATTCCAGCCTAACTGCAACAACAAGAGGGGACTACTTCAGATGAAATTGGGCCCCATGTTTCAAAACATTGCAAGATGGTGTCGAAATGATGTACAGTATGTAGAGGATTCTTTAGGCAAAAGTGTCCTGTGTGTATGGACACAACCCATAATGTAATTGCTTGTAATTACCACCAGATGAAGGTGACTGTTGCTTCAGGGCTGACTTATATCAGTTGGAATGATTCAGAACAGGAGATGGGACAGGTGCACCAAAGTGGAGTGCAATTATAAATAAAAAGTGCAATGAGCGTCTTTGGATGCATTTAACTTTAATGAAAGCCATCATTATGTGCAACAACTGCATCTGAAGTGCTGTATTCATTGGTCTCCACCAATCAGTCAACAACTATACGGCAATCCAAGCAACAAGGAAAGCAGGGTGCATATGCAAAAATAGCTTCATTTGCCCCCTTTTTTGTATTTTGCACACTTCCTTCCCTGACATTAATATCCCCCAAGTTCTATTAGCTTATAATGGATTGGATGAATTTTATTTTGCAGTTGCACTTTACATTATATTAGGTTAAATGTAAAGGCACAGTATGTAAATGGTGTATATTGTTCCATGAACGCTTAATATAAAACCAATAGATATTTACAGCTCTTTAGCAAGCTGTAGAAATGCAATTGTACTCAAATATTGCTTCTCTTTTATTGCAGTCGTGTTGCCATAATTACTAGGGATGCACCGAATCCAGGATTCGGTTCTGGATTCGGCCGGGATTCGGCCTTTTTCAGCAGGATTCGGATTCGGCCGAATCCTTCTGCCCAGCCGAACCGAATCCGAATCCTAATTTGCATATGCAAATTAGGGGCGGGAGGGAAAGTAATAAAAAATGTTTTCCCCTTCCCACCCCTAATTTGCATATGCAAATTAGGGTTCGGATTCGGTTCGGTATTCAACCGAATCTTTCACGAAGGATTCGGGGGTTCGGCCGAATCCAAAAAAGTGGATTCGGTGCATCCCTAATAATTACGTAAAACCATTTGACAGTGAAATCTCAGAAGTCAATATAACTTTTGAATATATTTAATTCCAGTTAAAGGTTCCCTGACCTTTTATGTATATGTAGCCCAAATAAACTTTTTTAGAAAAAAAATAGACAAGTTTCCTCTATAATTAAACAATTGGTGTATCAATGGAACTGTAACATCAAAAATGAAAGTGTTTTAAAGGAATGACTATATAATGTAGTGTTGCCCTACACTCGTAAAAAACGTGAGCCTTTGCTTGAGAATCACAACTATAGTTGATATAAACAAGCTGCCTTGTAGTCACGGGGGCAACCATTAATGCACAGATACATTTTGAAAAATCCCTTGTATACTACAGAGCTTATCTGTATCCTGTGCCTTTTCTCCTTTTTAGCTTTGAATGACTGCCCCATGGCTACACATCAGCTTGTTTATATAAACTATAGTAGAGTTTCTGAAGCAAACACACCCATATTACTAGTGCTACACAAAAGTACATTAAATTTTCATTACTTTAAAAACACTTTAATTTTTTGGTGTTACTGTTCCTTTAAATAAGCAATAGGGGTATCAGAACCCATATCTGTAAACCTGTTATCCAGTAAGATAAGAATTACTGGAAGGCCATCTCCAATAGACAAACCCAACATTATTTTTGAATTCCAAATATATATGTATGGACAGATTACCTTATATGCAGTCATATCCAATTTGTATTGATGTTTTACCTGGCCTACAACACAAGGAGACTGATATTAAATATATATTGACCCTTGGAAGTCAGTAAGAGATAGTAGTGGTAATACATATCAGATGTAGGATGAGTGTAGATATAGTTAATGCTATGATACTGTACTATCAACATAAACACCTAGCCTTCATATTGTTTTCCTAGTGTTGCTACACATAGGTGGGCACAATTAATAGAGATGACATTAGACTTTATCCCTACAGGCTCACAAAATGTTCAGAAAGCCACACAAATTCACCATTTAAATAACAGTTTAAAATACATCCCAGACATTTTCTCAAAATCAACTTTGGCATAAAAAGAAGGAAAGCGTTGCCTTATTTGTTTTCAAGTTTTTGTTACCTTGATTTGAAAATAAAACACAACAGGTTCAAATACATGCTGCTTTGTAACAAAAACCCTTTGCTGCTTTTATTCTTTTATTCATATCTTGTCTTGCGCTGAATGGAAATTTATTGTAGTAAAATTAACAAATAGGTTTTAAAAAGATCATAAACCATACCGTTACATGTATTAGTTAGCCTTACGGTAAAGCTTACTTGAAAAGTCATCCGCTAAATATCTGGATTATTACACAAAATGTACTATTATTTCCCAGAATCCATTGGTAGTAAACTTTAAGAGATGTAAAAGATGCCATAAGAGCAGGATATTGGTCTTATAATAATATATTAAGCATATAGCGTAACGTGCAACTGGAGCTTAAAGCACATGGGTTCAGGCTGTTCGCCTAGCAAGGCATTACCTTGTCCTGTACTGTTAATACTGTGAAATTGTAGTTGAAAGGTTTAAAAATGTGAAACACTTATAAAACAAGTTTTGAAAATTCAAGTACATTTTCCAGCTGTAAAACTTACTGAGAGATGTTAATCTTGATCTACTTGAACATTTCTGAGAGTTTTATGATTGAATTACCATAAAACACATTGTAAAATCAAAACACACACTACGGCACTGACGTTTGACCTCCAACTCTTTTCCCATCTACGGAACACAGAAATAGGCCATCTCCCATAGGGGCAGATTCACTAAAGGGCGAAGTGGCGACAATTCGTTACCGGTGACAATTACGTTACTGCCCGCAGGGACTTCAAATTGTCGCCAGCATTTGTCACTTCGCCTTTAGTAAATCTGCCCCATAGACTCCATGTTAAACTAAATAGAGAGAAATTCCTCTTTCTCTGTAATAATAAAATAGTACCATGTACTTGATCCTAGCTAAGATACAATTAATCTTTATTATAGGCGAAACAGTCTTACTTGGTCTATTTAATGTAAAAATTATTTTTTAGTAGACATTAAAAATCTGATTTGTGTGGTTTTATAGGTTTTTAAAACCATGAAAAAACTTATTTTTCCCTAAAACCATGAATGACAAGAAATGTATTAAAAGATTTATTAAAGATCGTAACAAAACAAAATTTTACAGCTGAATGACTGCTCCAATTGACTTGTATATGACCATGAGCTTTAAGATGCCAAAAAATATATAAAAATATATGGAAATGAATCAAACCCCAAATGCACGGAGATTCAAATTACAGAAAGTCCCTTGATCCGGAAAAACCCGGGTCCTGAGCATTCTTGTAATGTATTAAAATGCTGCAAAATAAAGTACAATTTTGCTTAGAAAAACTATATATAAAATTGATCTGAACAAATGTCATATACCAATGATTTTTTAAAATGCTAAATGAATTTTGTATGAAATCTAAACTGAAATTCTACAAAGAGATTCACAGAAATTAATAGCAAATGTTGTTTGAAAAATCCAATACAACCATTGAAAGTACCAAATAAGGGTTTAAAGCCAACTACTGAGACTAAAAGCAGTGTTCTGTGTTTCAAACTACCCATAAAAAAAGGTATTTATTGTACATTTCCCTTTTATGCTAGCCATACACATAGGGGCAGATTTATCAAAGGTCTGGTGAATTTATTTTCGAATTGAAAAAAAAATCGAATTTTGATCTATTTTTGTGTACTTCGACTAGGGAATAAACAAGGGAAAGTTGTGCTCACCACTAATTTTTAAAAACATTAAGCGGGGGTGCAATGAGATTGTGACCACAAAATTCACATAGACAAATACAAGAGTCCTCTGCACTCAACCCATTATCAATATATTAAGGACATTGAAACATTATTTGCCTTAAGCTACTAAAAATGCCTTCCCCTTTAAATAAAACAGGGATTGTTTGTATATATTGCAATATATTTAAGTTGGCCAACTACGTCAAAGTCATCCCCGATATGGCCAGTCCTACACTCAACTTTCATCTGAATCATTAAGAATTCTATTTCTTCATTATACATTTTACAAAGGGACTAAGATTCAATTGAAAATGCAATTCAATTCAGAAAAATGTATCTTACGTAAAAACTGAATTAAAAAGTTTTTTCTTCTCAAATTGAATCTCGTCCATGAGTTTTCACATAATAGACCATGAGATCACTTTGTCTCAATGATTTGAATCTGGCCCTTTGTATGATATCAGTCCATCAATCAGATACCTACAAGTATTGTCCTGTATATGGCAGCCTGAAAGGGTATAAAATGTCATCATCGTACCAACTTTTTAATTGTTCTTATTTTTTTTATTTCATAGACTTTTTTAATTACTTGCATTTTTTCCCTCTTTCAAGATTTCAAATGGGGGTCAATAATCCTGGGAACCACAAAACAAAAACTCTGCAAAACTATAAGTTTGTTTCTTTTTATTACTTTTGCAAAAATGTGAAACTCGTATAATAAACTGCTGCATAGAGTTATGCACGAAGCAAATAATGCCACACACGGTGCCACATGAAGACAAGATTTGCCTTTGGTGGGTATAAACATAGTGAAACCTAATTAGAGTACTCTTCTCCCAGCCGGAAGGAAACTTTTTTTTTTTACAGAAAGTTGAAGAAAAATTAGGAAATGTTTTAATGGTCTTCTAGTGGGCCTATGAAGTAAGCCAATGTATTCATAAGACTACCCTTGAGTAAGGGAAGGGTGAGCCTCTATATTTATATATTTTAGATTAGAACTGCAAGTGTTTTTATCTTCTAAATTTTATATGATAATTATTGGTGATGTGCTTAAAATACTTATCTATAAGTCACTTTTTTTGTGAGGGTAAGCACTAAACTAAAATCGGTATTTACTTTTTATTACTTTATTACATTTCTATTTAGTCCCTCTCCTGTTCATCTTCTAGTCTTTGTTTTAAACCACTGCCTGGTTGTTAGGTTCAATTAGATCCCATCAACCATATGGCTGCTGAAATTCCAAACTGAAGATCAGCTGAACACGAATTTAAATCATTCAAGTACTAGAAAAAAGACCAGCTGCAAAATGCCTCAGAATATCACTGTCTACACCATGCTAGAAGTAAATTTAAAGGTGAACTAACCATATTGTAGCATATTACTTAATTATGACTTTTGTGATGCTGTGTTTTTTAAAACCTCCAAATTCCTACTATCTTGGTCAGAACAAACTATAATGCACTAATCTAATGGGTTTAAGTAGGAGTTCTCCTATTCCTATGAGATCCCGGGTAAATGGCCTTCTGCATACTGCACTGGGTTTGTTAGTAGCTTGAGGGGCAAATGCTATAGAGTTGCAAACAGAAAAAATGTTTGCATAAATAAGAACAAAAAATGTTATTTTATAATCAAATATACTTCATTTTATTTTTCTAACTTGAGGTTAGGTAATTAAAGGTAATAAGTTGACCCAGGAGTAGTAAATAATAGCAACCAATCAGCAGTTAACATCAAAACATCTTATTGGTTGCTATGGGTTACTGCTCCTGGGCAAAACGTAGTACCTTTTATTATAAAGTATATGGGGTTATTATATTGTGAAGTATTAATTTAAAAGTTGGTATTTTTGATGCAAAAATGAAGACATTTTCAATAAGAAATTCTATTATATACACTGTACAATTCACATCATTCTTGCACTGGCAGATCCAAAAAAAGAAAACTTTCTAGTTTTTGCAAAAGCTACATTTAGGGGGTTATTTATTAAAATCCAAAAATATCTCACAATTTTCTGAAAACTACTCTGGCCAAATCCGCACTGATTTTTTTTCCCCTTATTTATCAATAAATTTTCCTGAAAATTTCTTGTTTGGTAATAAACTCAAAAAAATCTTGAAAAAATAAGAATACCATGACTATTTTGGATTTGCAACCAAAAACTGAGACTTTTTCGGATTTAACGGACGAAAACCACAGGTTTCCATGAAAAAATGGGGCTTTACCCCTTTAAAAGGCCAATGAGAAAAAAATCTAACTTTAATAAATAGCCCCCTAAGTTTGCACAAAATAATCATTGTCCAAATTGTGCAAATATTTGGTATGGACAACATTTTTTTTACATTTTGACCTTAATATAAATAGGTCGGGTCTAACTCTTTAAAGGGAACAAGTTTTAAATCAAACTTTACTCATGAGCCTCAGGATTAACATAGATGCATAAGTGATCCCTTTAAAAAAGATGTTAAAACCTTATTCTGGCAGATTTCAATATCTCAATAAAATAACATAAATCAAAAGATATGCTTGGCCACCTAGGGGCACATTTACTAAGGGTCGAATATCAAGGGTTAATTAACCCTCGATATTCGACCATCGAAGTAAAATCTTTCGACTTCGAATATCGAAGTTGAAGGATTTACCGCAAATACTTTGATCGATTGATCGAAGGAAAAATCTTTCGATCGAACGATTAAATCCTTCGAATCGAAGGATTTTAATCCATCGTTCGAAGGACTTTTCTTCGATCAGAAATAGCTTGCAAAATTTATGGGGAAGGTCCCCATAGGCTAAGATTGTAGCTCGGTAGGTTTAAAGTGGCGAAGTATGTAGTCAAAATCTTGTTAAAGAGACAGTACTTTGACTATTTAATGGTCGAATAGTCAAACTATTTTTAGTTCGAATCATTCGAATCGAAGTCGTAGTTGAAGGTCGAAGTAGCCTATTCGATGGTCGAAGTACTCAAAAAAAACCTTTGAAATTCGAAGTTTTTTATATTCGAATCCTTCACTTGAGCTTAGTAAATGTGCCCCCTAGTGTGCATGGATGGTAGTAATAAATACTGTAAGTGCTGTGTATCTTTCCATAGCTTCATACAGTGATCATCAAATAGTATTGTTTTTTTTTAGAACAGTTAAAAAAGTAATTATTTTATATATGCCTTTTTATTGGCCTGTATTTTTTTTATTTTTTATTTATTTTAGTGTCATTTAAAAAAAAACATGTTTTTACTAACATTTACATATAATCACACCACGTTTCCCCCACGTTTTTATAATCTACCCAATTAGCTTAAACTTGTAAAAAATAATTTTATAAAAATATTGTAATAAAGATAGTATGTTTTAGTAGTAGTTAAAATTGAACCAGTTTGTTTAAGACAATATGGTTTAAATAAAAAATCTTTGCCTTGTGAATATTTTTTGAGATTAAGTGAGTTCCCATCCTCCACTGTTTTATAAAATATCACAATGTCAGATATACCACAGATAATCCCTAGGGAGTTTGGCAGGCTAATTAGGGTGAGCCTCATTACAAAGAATAAGGTTGATAAAACACTTTTTTATACACACCAGAGTAATAAGCATTCTGTATACAGGCAGTGATTTGTTACTGCAATTTACAGCCATACATCTCCCAGGGACTAATGCTTTGTTTGTTCATTTTTGTACATGTGATTATTAATGATATCTTAACAACTGTTGAAAAAAGTAATACTTCAGATAAATATTAAAGCTACAGAGTTCACAGTTTCACGGTTGCCAACATATTCAATATTTATAAATGAATGAACTGCATATGGATACAAAGAGCTTCTACATACTTTGGTTGCTACTTGAGGAATGTTAGTCAGCTTGCAGCACCTTACACTTGTATATAAATTCCTTTAATTACAAGGAACTTAGTGGCAGATTTATAAAGGGTCAAATTTCGAGGTGGAAAATACTTTGAAATTCGACCATCGAATAGAATCCTCCGATATTCAAATTCGAAGTCGGAGGATTTTATTCATTGTACGATCGTATTCCGATCATAGTACGATTGTACGATCGTACTCCGATCGTACTCCGATCGTACTCCGATCGTACTTCGAATCGTACGATTCGAACGATTTTATCGTACGGTTTTCCTTCGAATACCAAAAACTTAGAAATTTGCTCTGGAAGGTCCCCATAGGCTAACATAGCACTTCACAGGTTTAAGTTGGCAAAGTATTGAAGACAAAGTTTTTTTAAAGTGACAGTACTTCGATTATCGAATGGTCGAATAGTCGAATTATTTTTACTTCTAATCAAAGTCAAAGTAAATTTGAAGTTGTAGCATCCTATTCGATGGTAGAAGTATTCAAAAGATTAATACGAATTTCGTATTTTTTTTACTTCGAAAATTCCATCAAATTCACTTCGAACCTTGATAAATCTGCCCCTTATTGTTTGTTTTTGTGAGCTTTGTTGTAGGGAATTCAGAAGAATAGTATACTCACAAAAAAGCCCCAACATGACCCAGCAATAAGGGAAAATCAGGGTTATGGTATATGGTAGTAGTTTTTTATTCCCAGACTATTGGGACTTCACCTCTGCCCCACACTATACTGCTTTGCCCTAAAGAGGGTAAAACCAGACTGTAGTTGGTATCTGATCAATACCTTTTTTGATTCTGTAACAGAATTCAATGCTTATGTTTCAGCTTACAGGCTATGCCAAGAAAACAAAAGGTTAAAGCAAAATAGCTTCAAACTGCTTTATCAGTAATGCAATACCATTTTCTCTTATAAATTTGCCTAAGACAATTTAGGAATCTCTCAAAAGACGTCTCTGGTTAGGAGTAAACTACAAATACAGGTATGAGATGTAATTTCCCGAATGCAGTGCCAGGCCAAGTCAGCTAGGTGCCCTAGGCTATGTAGTCCCCTTCTGAAGCATGCACGCATGCATGCACAGAGGCGCGCATGATGAGGATTCCAGACTGTGGGAAGCGAGTCAGAGCACAAGGGCATGTGTGCGTGTGTTTGCACAGAAAAGCGCAGGCACACACTAAAAAGACGAGGAGTTGCCCGAGATGTGATACACAAGGGTCTGAGCTAGGGGAAGGTCGGCAGAAGAAGTACCTGCCTGGTGCCCCTCCACCTTTGTGCCCTAGGCATATGCCTCTTCTACCTACCCCTAGGTCCTAAAGTTTTTTGGATTATGGATCCCATAGCTGCACTAGCTTTCTGTGTTTACTGGTGAGCTGTACTGAAACAGTGACTCGAAAGCAGTAACATGAAAATTTGGAATCAGAAACAAATTTTTTGTAGCACTAATGTCATACCGGACGGCTATCTAGCTGTAATTAGACGCAAGTCACCCATTAACCTGATAGAGCAAAGTGCATATGAATTAGCTTTACTGCTTGCACAGGAAACTGGCTCCTTCTGTGTTTTGTGTGACATACAAGAGTCAGCCAGCACAATGTGGCCTGATGTAATTTCAGCGGTAACACCCAAGAGGTTAGACTGCCCCAATACCTATCCAGTAGAACAGATCAAGGGTTGTAGAGCAATATTAGGATAAAAGTCTCTCATATATTTATATAGGATCTGATTGGAATTAATTTATATATCTATATCTAACATGCTATCCTAAAATATTTTTTAGGTTTTGCCTCAAAATGTTTTAGTAAAACCATGGATTGTTATTTATTTCTCATATGTTATCTACCTCCACAGAATAAAAAAGCTTGCGAATTTATATTAAAATCTGCTGGTACACCCAAGTACAAATTCTAACCCTCAAATCATATTATTATTGCATATTATCCAAGTAAAAAGGGCAAAACTATGGGGCCTGTTTATCAAAATTTTAATTTGTAGAATTGTATTGTTTTAATTCTACTTCAAATAAACTCTGCATGTTTTCTTATTTATTAAAAACGTTTGAACATAAAATATGCTAAAACAAATATGAATTTGTATTTTATTAATAATTTTTAATGGTTCAACAAGCTCAAAAACTTGCATACATTGTTTCCATTTACCTAATAAGATATATAACCCTATCTTGGTTACACTCTCATTTAAATAGAGATTAACCCTTTGCAACACAGGGCCCTGAGTTCTCTTTGCGTATGAAAGATACTGGGAACTGGGATTGATAGCACAGTGCAATGTAGTAATGTTCCTACACTGGGGAAATGTGGTTCTGTCTAGTAACTAGCACAGTATCTCTCCACTCCGGGTGGACAATACAGTTCAGTTCACATGAAATGCCCTTTTTCCCCAAAGCTCTTTCTTCCCCATGTAGCGCTAACTGCCCCAAAGTACCTCTCCTTTAGGATATAGGCTGTAGCTCCCACATGGCAGGCTCACAAGAGAAACCTGTCCTCACATTGGGGACACACAAGGGTTGCAACTAGCATCCAAACACTGAAGGTAGGGCAACCTTTCCTTTTAGGCTGAAACTCAATTCTGCCCAACTGAGCACAAACACAGTTTCACTTAGTACTGCAGCTCTGTCATGCTGCCCCCTCCCATGCTGTCTTACTTAGCCTCTCTCTGGCTGGTTGCTGTAACAGGGGCTTCTTTTATCAGCTCTGTCTGTAACCCTGTGCATTTGGCTCCAAAGTCAGGCACTACCCTGGGTCCTCCTCCTCTCTCAGGAATGCACTGGGGTACCCAGCCAATCGGATGGCTCTCCAATCTGTAATCAGGTTGGATTATGTCACAGACAGAAAAACAGGGGAAGAGCTTGTATGCTCCCCAACAGATATATGTAGGGTATCAACCACAAGTAATATTGATTATGATTATGCTACTTTAGCCTGTTCCCAATTACATTACAAAAAAATAAAATTAGGAATAATGTATGATTTGTGCCTTTACCCCACATATTATGCTATAATACTTTTTGTCTAACATATTTCCTGTACCAGAACCTTCCATTTTTCAGCACACTTCAATTTTAGAATCACCTTTAGAAACAGTTTAACCCATAAAGGGTCAAATTGAAAATTCAAATTTTTAAATTCGAATTTCCAGTTTATGGGAGTTTATGGGAGTTTATAGTTTTTATAAACTCCCAGAAACTCTAAATTAGACCCTTGATAAATATGCCCCCTAGTATAAAATAATTTTACATTTGTGTATATTTTGTGTATAATAGAAGAATGTAGTTCTAAAATTCATTTAGAGCTTAGCATCTACCAATCAGATGTTGCTTCCATTAATCTAAATGCAACAGACCAAACTGCCTATTGGTTGCAATGAGTTTTTAGACAGGAATCATATTCAGGACCTGTTATTACATTATCACCACAATAATAGCTATTTTTATAAAGCAGTACAGATATTATTTTAAAAATTTGCAAAATTTACTAAAATTGAAAGGAGAGAATCAAAGTTGTTCAACGTTATTGGCCATTTCCTTACTATCCAAAATGTGTTTAATGAAGTACAGTAAAACATTTACTAAAGTAATTTGTCAATTTGTCAGAATTGAAAAGAGCAGACTAATTATTCGGGTGTTAAAGTTTAGAGCTGGACTCTAACACCCTACCAATTCAGAAAGTGCCCACAATAAAAATGCATTTATGATCTGTGATAATGAATCTGAACAGGGCAGTGTTATATTATAAGACACTTCAAAGGAAAGAGTTACATGAAAGATGAATAAGCCTGATAAGGTTTAATTGGATCAGGTACTGAATATTTCAGTGTTCTCTTAAAATGTGTAAACATCGCAAAAAAAAAAGCAAAAAACAATTTACACATTTCTGGAAAGTAGTTATATGGTCTAATTTGATGATTTGTGTTGATAATCTTTTTACCAAGGGGATGCATTAAATAAAGTAATCTAATTTAATCATTCATTTAGCTATTTGCATAGGCATGTCTATCTGCAGCGCAAATGCCCTTAATAGCATGTTTATTTGTGACGACCAACAAAGTCCCTGCAAAGGTTATTGTTCATTTTATACATTTTTCGCAATTCGCTAAGCAAACACGGGGAAGCAGTTCAATTTTGCACGTATTATATTTAACCCTGACTTGATTCAATAACATAAGGTTGATTGAGCAACAATAAGAACTACATATACAATTTGAATGCACTATATTATACTATATACTGGACTATACTAAAAAGATCAATTTGTAGTAAACCAATTAAAGTGGACCTGTCACCTACACATAAAAAGCTGCATAATGAAAGTCCTTTGCAAATTAAATATGAAACCCCAAAAAAAATTTTCATTAAAACATCCATACCTGTTATAAAGGTGTTTAAATATCTAAACTGTCAATCAAATATTACCTGCCCCGCCTCTATGCCCGTGGCATAGAGGCGGGGCAGTCAATTACTTTCACTTTCCATTCAGCACTTCCTACATGTAAATGCTCTCCCCACATTCCCTCTTCCCTCCTCAGGCTCTATAATTGTGTAGGGCACTGCACATGGACATTAGGTCCCCCATTCTGGTGCATACACAAGATTTTGGGGTGATACACAATTTCCCTTAATAACCGTGTCCACAAAATGGCTGCTGCCTGCTTGCTGTGATTGTATAATTCCAAGACAGAAGGAAACAAAATTTAAATAATAAATACAGTTTAAGTAAAGTTTATTTTGCTCAACTAACATGATAGAAAAGAATTTGAAATTATTTCTTAGGGTGACAGGTCCCCTTTAATCAAAAAAGCTGATTTTTACTCAGAAATTTAATTATCCTCATTTCCAGGTATATGTTAACATGTGGATTCAATGTGCAGAGAAAAAAAATATCTATGTGGGACCGATTAATAACCTTTATATTGATAAATATTGTTATAGTTTAGTGCTGCTGGTATATTCTAACATCCCATAGGAAAGAAGTGAATTTAATAGCTCATAGCAAAATAAATTCTAATAAATTGATAGGAAAGTGTAACTGTGATTAACATTTGTATTGCTGGGACTGTACCTCTCCAGGCTGAGTTGGCAACCTGTTTTGTCACCTATTTTGTTTTCTGGGGGAAATCCTGTTGGGCGACAGAATCACAGTGTGCAGTGTGAACCGACTATCCACCAGGCCAATGATCAGATCAGCCTGATTTGGTCTAGAGCATGAGTGGCCAAGTCAGGCAAAGATTCACTCTTTTTTAGAAAAAATTTGAAATATGTGAAAAATATAAATGCTACCCCCGGTACTTTGGCTTGGCGGTAATGATTTTTAATGATTACATTTCTGCTCGGGTTTTCCATACCCCCAATGAAACAAATTGACAAATCATTCACTCCCTTCCCAAAAGTGCATAGTGCTTATTTTTTAAAGACGTAGGGTTCCCTTACAGCTGTCACAATTATTGCTGTCATGTCTTTTTCACTACCCAATGTGCCATAGAAAATACAGTAATCAAGTTGAGACTCAATAACATCAACCATTAAGGGGATGGTGAGGCTTATAAAACACGGTTGCTGACACTTTGTACCTCCTTATAAAGTGAGGCTTTCTGTAAGGCTTTGCAACAAAACAATAAGAACTGAGAAGAAGGAGAACTACAAATGGTGCAAGTAATTATGGAATTGGAGTATTAGCTGGAGAAGAGCTGATAGATAGCTGCTACTTTGAAGCCCAGAGAATATAGACATTTAGACTGATACTGCTTTAAACAAATGCTACATTTACAAACACATTTTAAATGAATTCAAATATTTTAATAAACATATATTAGAAAGTTACTTAGAATGTTTTGTTAGGTAGGTCATACAAAATGTCTTTGTTTCATGCAGAGTTGTATTTTCAGAGATTATTTTTGTGCGGATCTAGCCCTGTAAAAATTCTTACTGCTAAAGGTCATTTCAAGCCTCACCAGACTTTCCAGCCAAAAGTGAATTAATTTTGTCCCAATTAAGAACTACAAGGATCATGACCACAAGCTGCTGTTGGACAGGTTTCATTTAGTCTACAAGAATTTATTCTTTTTTTATAATTTCTTGTTAGAAGTGCTGTCTGAATACAGATCTACAGCAGTGCGACTTCTAATATGGTGATTTTTTTCTGTATTAATCTTGTTCCTAGCAATGTGTGAAGAGAGGGTCAAATGTCAAACATCTAAAATAATGATCTGTTAATAATATCTTATTGAATTCAACAGGAAAGGAATCAGCAGATGTCACATGTCAAGTGTGGGTGTATGTACCGAGTGTAGGTAACATTTTGCACATACCATAGGATAAAGATCAATGCGTCTTTTTAACCTGGGGAATTAGAACAGATATCCTTGGCTAGGTATGCATTAGGCCACCCTGTCTTACTTTGATTAAATATATACAGACAAGTTGGATATAGAATTTGCCTTTAGTATTATCACTTTACATATTCTATTGAACATATTTTTGTTATGGATGGAGGATTGCACAGAAAGTCAGAATCCTACGTATCTAATAACTAGATCTCAAACCAAATATATAGCAAACAAGTTATCATTGCAGATTCCATTGTATTGTAAAGAATTTAAATAGTTTTTTTTGCAATAGATTTAAAAAAAATTAAAAATGGTTTCCCTGTTCTCTGTAATAATAAAACAGTACCTACTACTTGACTCCAGCAAAACAATCCTATTATGAAGCTTAAAATTCTGTTGGGTTTAGTTCATATTTAAGTGATTTACCCTAGGCATTCTGCATAACAGCTCCTATACATGAAAACTGATATATAATGTAATTCTCCTTTCAACATATGAAAAGATTTAGAAATAAGCATACAGTATTTACTATTAGTAAGAGACATAGATACACACAAAAGAAAATTGTTCATTGTTCTTTTAGTTGTGTTAAAATTTGAAGTTTGAAACATTTCTCAAATAGTCACTTTATTAAGACTGAAAACAGAATTTTTTTTTTTTACCAATAACACATACCCATACTATTGGAGATATCAGTCAAATTTTTTTGGATGACAATATACTGAATTATACTGAAGTTTAAAGTTGCGACAATGTTCTTCACTGCCATTTTCTTTCATTATCTTCTTTTTCTTTTCAATTACTAGCTTTCCCAGTTCTTTTGTAGACATGCTTAGGAGATGTGTTTTGTAATTAGCAGCTAATGAGGTACCAGGCAAGCTTAGAAAAGCTTAAAATCCTTCCTTTCCTCTGTTTAGACTGAGAATCCTTTTATTTTCAGATTCAATTAAACACAGAATTTTGCAATTTCAAATCACTGCATGAGTTTAAACATTTTGGTCATTTATTCATGCAGTGCAGATTATATTTTAAATTACACTTTTTTTTTACAGTATTAGTATATTATTGGAGAACTCTCTTTTTTATGATTGAGTTATTGCACCGATAGATCATTTGTCCTACAAAAGAAGGGCTTTAACAAGTGTTCCCTCTGCTGGAATATAATAGGCCGCAAAACACAGCTAGTTAAATGATTTCTCTCATTATTCCAGCACTTACCCTTCATTTGGCAGATCTTCAGAATTCAATTTTCAGCTCCATTTGGCTAAATAAAATAAACTTAATTGGATGGTCAATTAAGCAACATGAACTTTCAAGTGGTGGCCAGTTGATGCCAAATTTACTTTTAAATTCATTTGCTGCCAGAGCAGTCGGTGCAGTCTATAGCAAGTCGCTCTGAATAGTGAATACTGGCTCACATACTTCAGTTTATTTTTGTTTTTCAACTAAGTGCTGTAGTCTAAGGGTTAAAAGGCATCACGTTGGGCTACTTATAGCAATGTGATATACATTCCATTGATTCCTATGGGTTAAAACAATCCTGTAGTCCATGCTAAGTGATATATGTTTTAGCTTATTGTTATCATTTGGCTGCAATTTTCTTATGCACTTTAATTAATCCCTAGCAGTAATGACATATACGTATTACAATCAGAAAAGTCACTTTATATTTGTATTTATTAATAGTTTTGCCAATCACTAGTTTTGACTATGGTTGCAGGTGCGGGTGAGAATGTTGTATATTAAAGGGGAACTATCATGAAAAAGAGGAGCACATGAATTTGCATCCATCCCCAGCCATACACAAGACTGCCCAGTAGCCAGGTGCTTAGTGCAGAGCATTTGATTTATGTGAGCACTGCACAAGCTACAGAAGAAACGGTCCCCGAGATGTCGAATTTAATTTAAGGACCACTGCAGTGCAGAGCCCTGCATGCTGTTTGTTTTCCCAATCTCCCTTAAATTTGTGGCAAAAGTCAGAGACAAGGAAACTTGGCATGCTGCCAGAAGAAAGGTGGGAGAAGGGGAGCTGTTTATAACTTTTATTATCTGCAAGCTGGCGCAAATAAATAACTAATATTTAAGAGAGTGCTCTGTTCTGCTTTAATGTTTTAGACTTTATTTTATTTAATGATATTTCACCTTTAATACAATATTTTTATTAAAGTAATAGTGCAGTACATATTTATATTGATTATACATTTAAATACGTTATACATTTAATAAAAATGTATTGATAAGCACTATTGTCTCAACTATAAAGAAACAGTTCAGTGTCAAAATAAAACTAGGTAACAAAATTGGCTGTGAAAAATAAAAAAAAAATTTCTAATACCGGTATAGGATCTGTTATCTGGAAACCCATTACCCAGAAAGTTCCCAATTAAGAAAAAGGCCATCTCCCATAGACTTAATTTTATCCAAATAATCCATATTTTTAAAAAACAACTCCTTTTTCTCTGTAAAAATAAAACAATTCCTTGTACTTGATCCAAACAAAGATCAAATTATTCCTTTCCGGAAGCAAAATTAGTCTGTAAGCTTATCTAATGTTTACATGCTTTTCTAGTACACATATGGTATGAAGATCTAAATTACGGAAAGATCCATTATCCAGAAAAACCCAGGTCCCGAGCATTCTGGATATCAAGTCCCATACCTGTATAGTTATTTAGCCAAAAGGTAATCTTTAAAGACTGGAGTCAAATGATGTCTAACATTATAGCCAGAACCCAACCTGCTTTGCAGCTCTCTAACTAATAATTAGTCAGTGACTTGAATTGAGCCCACATGGGACATAAATGTTCATGTAATTTGCTTTTGATCCGTAGCACGCAGGTCAAATTCAAAAGGAAAAGAACTGAACAATTATGTCTCATATTGCCCTCCTTCAAGTCACTGATTGGTTACTGAGTGGTGTCAGGTTAGAGAAATGCAAAGGAGGGCGTTGTGTTCTGGCTATTATATTAGACATCTGTTTACTCCATTGTGTATAGATTCTATTTTTGGCTAACTATATTGAAAAATTTTTTATTTACCCAGTTTGATTTTTACACTCAACAGTTGCTTAAAACATGTATAGTAGAAAAGAAAAAATTGAAAGACTAAAATTCAACCTTTACATAAAATACAATGTTGCTATAGTCCAGTGTGACTACAAGACTTTATATTCTGGGTTTGCACTACTCATTCGAGTTGCTTCTTTTTGGCAGCCATATCAGCCAAATGTATTCTATGGGTCTGTCACATGCCGGCATTGTTATTTACTCATTCCGTACAGTCCTTTGTGTCCCATACCTCAAATCATCTTCTATGGCTCCATGTCATATTGTTTTTTTGTCATTTTTGTCATTTCTAATTACTCTTCCCCAGATATTGCTTGTTCCTTATGTCAACCTTCTTGGCATTTCAGACATATTTGTATTAGAATGATAATACTCTCCATGTCTTAACATCCCTTAAGATGACATTCCCATGCCCTTGTATTGATTATAATGCAATTCTGTAACTGATGGCTCAGTCATCACACCGCACTATGATTAGTATTATTTTGCTTGTCTTCTTTCTAAGGTGGATATATTGCCTGTATCAAGGGCAACCTTTGAGGAGCATTCCAGCACAGTATCCAATACTATTATGTTTTAGCACCTAGCCTATATTATCCATATGTTCTGTGTTTATATTTTCTATTCATTGTCAGATTTATAGTTTTACACAGATTTTGGAACTTTATAGACTTTGTCTGAAGTTGTTAAATTAGCTCTTGCAAGTGTAAGTGTAGACAAAGTCAGTTAGGTTGTAAAATCCATAAATCCATCAAGTTTAACGTTTACAAAACAGTATCCTGTTATACTGTATACTATATAGATAAATTGAGATAATTGCATGCTCTGCATGTAGACAATATAAATTCCAATGCACTGCCAATACATCTTGAAAATATAATGTGACATGAGTAGTTGTGGAAAGAGAGAACACTAATTAATTAAAAATTAAAGTATTTATAAACTGCAAAGAAAAAATAAGGAAAGAATAGTCATACTTTCCAAGTAAATTATAAAATTTGAGGTTGAAATAAGACATACTACCAGCAAAAACTCATCCAAAAGCTGCAACTAATTGGCCTTAGAAAAGAAATAAATCTTGCAGACTCAAAAAAGGCAATGGCAAACACCATGCAGAGAGTTTATTGTGTAATATAGTACATGGGGAGGCCGATTAACAAATGTTTGCTGTGTACATTTGCTGTGGGGGAGAAAAAATAAACAACTTTTTTTCCACAATCACCTTTTTCCATCAAGCACTAGCTTATTAAAGGAAAAAAAACTCTATAAGATTGGCGTTGGTGTTTTTTTGTGGACAAAAGTCCACACACAAGCAAGAATCACATTGTTCTATTTTTTTTCAAAGAGGTAAAATTTCAAATCTTTATTCCCATTGATTTCAATATAAACTCACCAGCTTTTACTTGGCAGATTTTTTTTTTCTGGAGAATTTCTATTTTTTTTTTCTTTGCTAAATCATGACTATTTGAGCTTTCAGAAATTATTCTAGGGTATATTCATGTTCAGGTTTTTTTGCAGCTTATTTCTCAAATTAATTCTGATGTCACACTGTTTTTATTGTTGATATATCTAATTTTGGAATTGGTCTGTGTACATGAAGCAATCAATTCCTCATTTTCTGTCTTTTCTGTCTGCAATATTCACTGCAATAACAGTATTCTAATGATGTTTCTTTCCTTTGACTTTTATATTTCAAATGCTTTTACATGCCATATAAGTTGGTATTTAAATCTTTTACATTTGTTTTCTAATTAAATAAAATTGAGAATACTAATGCTTTAATATCAGCTTATTATTTTATTTATTTTATTTTTGACTGAGAATCTATTGTCTCCATCTATGCATTGGTGTAAATTATCTTTAAGTGACATAATTATCTTTTGTAAACTTTATTGTCTTTGCTTACCTAGTGGATTTTGTTTTAAATATAATTATTTCATAACATTTTAAGGTAACTATTAACCAGTTTTTCATTGACTATTTAATTTTTTTTTCAAAATATTATAGACTGCAATTGAGATCTTTTAACTATCTTTATCAGAGCATATATAAAATTAGCAACTGTTAAAGGCAGCATAGTCTGTTTATTAAGCCTCAAAAGAGGCAATGGAGCCTTGAAAAGTTGCTTGTTGACAGTCTACTTTAATAATGGAAATTTTGAGTCATGCATTTATCTAAATGGTCTAAAATGTTATAGATAGTGGAAATGTATATTATTTTGTGTTATTGTTATTGACTTTCTCTATGAGAAACTGGATTTTTAATAAAACGTGTTTTGGATGGGCTTCAAATTGAATGGTCCTTCAACTTGCTTGAAGATATCCTAGTTATCTAATCAAAGCACATTTCGTATTTGGTAATACTAATAGTGAACATGCTTTACATGGATTTATATTGGATGTCTGTTCAGGTAATTTTTAGCAGAAATTACCCTGGTATGATATACCTGGTATGATATAATAAAAAATGTCATCCATTATTGTTTATCAAAATTTAAGAACCAATGCCATTGCAATAAAATAATTTTCTGTTATCCCATGAGTACTGCAGAGTCGCAAATGTCAGCCTCTGATTATTCTTTACTGTTGTTATAGTTTAATATTTATAATTGAATGTATCAGCAATATTTCACAATGCTTTAATACATTTATACATCATTCAAATGTAGTCATTGTCCAAGCGGATATTACAATATAAGATCCCTAATACAGGAAGGAGGAAATATGAGAACCTTGAGGAAATCAACACAGAGAGAATATACAAATAGGGATGGGTGAATTTGACCAGTTTTGTCTCGCCAAGTCTATGGGCGTCAAAAAAATGGTGTAGCGTGGCGAATTTTTTTATTACGCATGTCTTTTTTTTTGATGCACACAAGTCTATGGGCGTCATTTTTGCGGCGTAACAAGGCGAAAAAATTTGTGCATCCCTATATACAAACACTTTGCAGAGGGTGCCCAGGCTAAAATTGTACATATGACCTAGGGGCAGATTAATCAAGGGTCGAATTTCGAAGTAATGAGAGTTTTTTTGAACTCCCATAACTTCGAAATTCAAATAAAAAAGACAATTTTTTTTTGCGGGTGAATAGGCTGCAGTCGATCATTCGAATCAAAGTAAGATCATATTAGATTGAATTTGATTCAAAGTGTTTTAAAAAAAAACCTGATTTTTCAAAGTCCACCAATTGACTCCAAATAGGTTCTAAAAGGTCCCCCATAGGCTAAAACAGCAATTTGGCAGGTTTTAGATGGCCAAGGGTCGAAGTTGAAGTTTTGAAGAGACAGCTCATGATTAATTTTGATATTCGTTTTTTTTTCAAATTCAAATCAAATTTGAACTATTCCCTATTTGAACTACACAAAAAATAGCTCGAAATTCAATTTTTTTTACATCGAATTTTCACTTCAACTCTTGATAAATCTGCCCCCTCGTCTAACGTAATTATCTGAATAGTTTCAAAGTTTATGGAGCAAATCTACACATTTGACAAGAATAATAGACAAATATTTTAATAGCACATTTAGATTAAATTTAAATTTTAGTTGTTTGTATATCTGAGGTTTCAACAATTTGCTAATGTTGGGTTTAATTGTATGTTAGTCCATGATCTACCATCTCTATACTACTGTTGTACTTACACTAAGTAAGTAATCAAAGTTACATAACATTATTACAATTAAATGAATAGAATTTGTATCTAAATCTGAACCTTTCTGTGGCCAACACTCTACTGTTGTGATTTTGTGATCAGCTTACCATTGGACAGATCACTATATAAGGGCAGTGACAGAGGCAGTAAAACTTGAATATGCCACCAGAGACCAAAACGTGCTGCTAGTAATAATAATGCTGGCATTGATAATACTAATAATATCATTCCTTCAGAACACTGGCTCTTCTTTTAAATTTTATCATTTGGTCTAAAGGTAAAGCAATTGTATCATTGTGCCTGAGAGATTAATAAATTAAAAGTAATCACTTGGAAAAAAACAAATCAGCCTTTCATTTTTTATGATGCTTTAACCACCAGAGGAGTTTCATTAGCTTCTTTGTGTAGAAATAATATGAGAACAATTATGCTTGCTTCCACTTTCTGTATATACATGTATAAAGTTTCAAGATAAGTAGGATTCCACTTGCACAGTAACCCCTGCCAATATATTTTATTGACATTTAAAGAAACAGTGTATACCATAAATTATATTTCTTAAGAAAATTTATAGATGGCAGGTAGCTTTTGAGCTTTGTCTAACTTTTGAAGTTTTAATTAAAATATTGATTACTGTGGCATTTCAATATTCCCATGAATAAATATGGAAAAAGTAGAATAAATATGAAACAGTAAGAAAGAGACTGTTGTAGATGTCTGTGCTCGTGATATCTTAATTCTCCAAACTTACTAGCGAAGAGTTCTGAGTAATTAAAATGTGCAAAATCTTGTAATTTAATTTCTACAATATTTTCATAAAAGTCTTTGCATCTAAGTACAAAAAGAGAGTTTGAGCAAATCCAAAGCTGATACCAATACCCTGTGACACAAAGGACAACAATGATTCCCTAGCGATGCAGATGCTTGATGATCCTGCTGGCACAGACACTGAAGAACATCACAAAAGATCATCTGACTATAAGATCATCAGAGTCCTGGGAAAATTTGTCAGCTGTAGACGAATATTTCTTTCAAGCTCAGATGGCATCTAACACCTGGTTTCCTCCCAGTTTTCTCAGTTCTGTACAGTCACAAATTCATTTTAAATCTGCTACTTTCTGCAAAAAGTTCTGCTGAAGTATTATGTAGCAAACTTATATGGATGTCTGATACAGAATACCCTGTCTGTACAAGCAGACCAATTATTAATATATAAAAAGACTTGAAGGGATACAGTGAACAGGCCTGCCATCAGAAATCGTGGGGCCCCATACAATACCTTTTTTTGGGGGGGCTCCCATACAATACCTTTTTTTGGGGGGGCTCCCACCCTCCCCAAAGCCTGTCCACCCAACTGATGGCCAGGGCCCCCTTTAAAAGTTGAAAAAAACATTGGTGGCCAGAGCCCCTTACAAGTTAAAAGTTCTGTATGATGCAATATATGTAACACATTTCTATTGGTCCTTGATTTTGTAAAGAGCTTTTCGCTGATTGGTTAAGGATCAGTGTGATGCAATGTATGGAAATTTTAATTGGTTGACACCCCTTTAAAATGATTGCACTAAGCCTATGAGTAAGTGCCCATCTTAGGCACGAAACGCGTTAGGCTTATGTACTGTACTGTATGTCCTAAGAAAGTCTTTTTAACTTTATAAATACTTGGGCCACTACTTTACTAGTAGTTGGTCTCTTCCTATTTTTGAATTTTCCGCATACTGCAAAAAACGATTGGCAAAACTTGGACTGGGGGTTTCTCTGGTGAGAGAGCACTTTATAACTTATAACTTTCTTTTTATTTCTCTTTTTTCTTTATTTTTGATACATGATTTTTGCTCAAAGAACAGAGCCACACACCATTGTCTATATGTTTATATGTGCCATCCCCACCCCTTTGTGACATCAGAGATTGGTGGGTCAGGCTAGGGTCTGCAACTATATAGGGGACTTGCCAGGTTGTCAGGTTGACTTTTTGTTGAACCCACATCACTAACTAGCAATGAGCCAAACTTATTTTGGTAGATTGCAGGGGCTGCTGGGTTATCATTAGTGACAAAAGTTGATAAGTACAAAGCCCATTGCAATCTTTACAGTGAACTTTTCTTCAGGTTTTACATAACAGCAGCACAGAATAAATGGATGAACTTTTGGTTTAATCCTTTTGTAATGCAATAGTGCAAGTCATGTAGCAATAACTCCCACCCCATCTGCTAATTATTAAAAAAAAATTACAACTGAACTGGATGCTGGTTTTACAAACAATATGTTATATGCAATGGTCTGTCATTTCCAAGAAGTGAAAATGGCAAAGCAAGCCAAACTCATCCTATTCACCTTAGGTGAACTGTGTGGCCTAGTGATTTTGCATAATAATATGTCATGCTTTGTTACAAAATTAATTATCTGTTAAGAATATGGCACACAGAAGTGTTCTGTATTTATGGAAATGCAAGTCTGTTGAGGGAGAGCATAATTATATTAACTAAGGCATGATATGTTGGCGCGACAGTGTAAACTAAAAACAAAAACAATATGATGGATCCTAATCTAATAACCAAGAGACACAAGTAGTCTAGCTTCCTAATATCCCACTGTGAAAGCAGCATGCCTCCCCTTTAACAAAGAAAACAAAATTGATTACCTTAGAGGGAGTATATCAGCATGCATCTTGTTCTGTTAATAGAATAACAACAATTTAAAAAGCTTTATTGTTATTATCCTGTTTGTCTCAGCACCTCAAATGATGTTTTTAGACAATATTTTGAAATGTATTGTGATCTTCAGTTCATCTTATTCTGAGGTTAAAGCTGAAAAATGGTTTAATATTTGTAATACTTATTGGTTACTTTGTAAGTAATTCTGTATACTTAGTGTATAAACTCATTTATTTACACTGCGGAATATGTAAGAGCTTTATAAAAACATGTTAGTAATAATAATACCTCTCCCAGAAAAATTACAAAACAAAAACTTATCCTAGCACTTCCAAACCTTTGAAGTATCATATGATATTTAAAGTTGAGGATCCATCTATAAATTAATAATTCTAATGAAAATCCACAGTGAATTCACAATCCTGTGGAAAATGTATCTGACTAGAGGGTGAAATCCAAGCCAGAGACTCCACCCAGACAGACTGTACCAAGAAGAAACTAAGGGAAGGTCTGCCAGCAGCATAAACAAAGTATAACAAGAAAATAAGATTAAAGAGGGTGTCAGGTTGAGCCACGGGTGAGTGAGTAGCAGGTAAGAGCCTTGGTGCTGTGTAACATTGATAAAGTGGGTATTTAAGGTGCTGAAGAAGAAGAAGACTGATCATGGGAGCAAGGTATCACAGGAGCAAAGAATCACAGGAACCAGGAAGGGACAAGCACGAACAACAACGTAAATTGCTGGATCAGGTTTGTGGGCTCAACGATCGAGCAACTGGGAGTTGTAGGGAACAGACTTATAAAGGCCCCTGATTGCTTGATTAGTGATAAATGCTGTTAATGAGTCGGGAGGAGGGCACTCTGTTGAAGGGACTATGTTAGAGACCAGTTATGGAAACAAGTCAGCACGAAAGCTAGATGCTTCCAGTGGTTCACTGGGGTAATGCAGAAGTAGATAATTGCCGCAAATCCATGCCTACCAAAAAAAATCGCTCATCACTATACACATTCAATTTCATTAAAATTTAAATGTAAATTTAGTTCCTTTCAGTTAACATAATAAAAGTTTATTTCTAATGAATGTAACAGTTTCTGCATTTTTAAGGAGCCATGGTATAAATAATTTGTGAAAGACAGACAGAGGGACTTGGTTCATAACAGCTATAAAGAACAGATTTGAACTTAATAAAGGGGGGAAATTAGGAATATATAACGCTTGAATAGATTTATTGGGGAAAGAAGTTTTTCTGAATGTCAGTTCAAGATTGAGCAAAAAATAATACGATAGAAACCATTTTCAGTCTTTGTTCTCTTTAGAAACTTTGTTGCTGTGGAAACAGTTACTGTTCCCATAAAAGAAGCACAGTTTCTCTCTGACACAATATTATTTCATTTGGAGAATTCAAACATTATATTTTTATACATAATATATATATATGTATATATATATATGTATATATATATATGTATATATATATATACACACACACATATATATTATTTTTTTAAAGAATGTATGTCTTGAATTTAAAAATGAAATGTCAACAGACTTCAGGCAATGAAAAGGAAATGTGTAGCACATGTTTAAAAATGGGAAACAGCTACTCGTGGGAGAAAACGGGAAGACATTTAAATGGTGTATGAATTTAAGTTAATTGCTGGGAAGTTGGAGGAAGCTAATGCAGAGCCTCATTTCCCTTTCCTTCTGACAATCATCTTCATGCTCAAATCAGCGATTACTCGACATTTAAGAACTGAGGAAAATGAATCTACAAATATCTATGTATAACTGTTTTACGTAAATGTTTGCAAAGTAAATATGCACTGTAAAGATTATTTTGCCTACTTTTATAAGTAAGGCCATGTCTTCTATGAAAGGCTATACGCTAATATTGTATTATACTTACTGTAATTATGTGGCATCTTAAGTGATACCTTTCTCTACTAAGTGCCTCTACCTATATTACATACTGTAGTTAGCAAACATGATATTTGAATCCACAGGTTCTTGTTCATATTTAGCATTAAACTGAAGGTAATTCACTTTTATACAGATACACTTTCAGAGTTGGTGTTATTTAATACATACAAGATTTTGTCCCGATTCTCCCCAGGTCATTCCTAAAGTGTCTTTATTTAACAGATGCCTCCCTTGATCTTTTAAATATTAAACTTGGATTCAAGGCACTTCAATTTCTTTTGTCAGTGTATACCTATTTCTTGCATAAATCCTGATTATTCTGTCAATATTAACAATAGATCTATCAAGGGTTAGGTAGGGGGCGCATTGGAGGTAGAGGAGGAAGGTGAGTTCTTTAGGCACGGACTGACTATGCCCACGGAACATGTATAGGGAAATGCAGGAACAGGGTGAAGAGGGTGACGAGTCAGACTGGATAGCAACAAGGGAGAGGAGTCAGGACAGGAGCAGACTGGGCAGGAGCGGGATGGAACAGGTGTAGAACAGGAACAGACTGGATGAGACAGGACGGTGCTGGTGTAGATGAGGACAGGATGGAGCAGGCGTAGAATCAGATCAGACCGGGGATTGAGTAGCAGGAGAACTGGAGCAGAAGGACTGGAGTAGACGGAGAGGACTGGATAGCAGGAGAGGACTGAATAGTAGGAGAGGACTGAATAGTAGGAGAGGCAAGGCAAGGTTAGGCCAAGGTCAGTAAAGGACAGGGCAGAATAAGATTAAGGCAAGACAGGATCAGAATAAGGCAAGATAACAAGGCAAGGTTACAGGGCAAGACAGGAAAGGAGGCTAGAGCAGGAACCTTTAGCTAGGGGTGATGGCACAGTGCTAGTATATGAACCAATGCTCAGGCAAGGAGGGTGAGGAGGGCTGGCCTTAAATAGGGCAGAGTCAGTCCTGATTGGCTGACTCTAAACCACCACTCAGGCTGTTGCTGGGCTAGGGCTGCAAAGTCCAGGTAATAGACAGTCAGCAACCCCCCAGGCTGCTCATTTGGCCCAATGGTTAAGGTGCAGATCCCAAAACCCAAAGGTCCCTGGTGTGAATCCCAGCAGAGCCTTACAAGATCATGGGGTTTTGCAGATAAGTAAATTAATAACATTTCACAAATCATTCTTCCATTGCTTTTTTAAAAAAAAGCTTAAAGGAACTTTTTTTTAACTTGTTCATTAATGACTTAGGGGAGGGTGTTGTAAGTAATGTATCAGTGTTTGCAGATGAAACAAAATTATCCAGCCCAATTAATTCCATCCAGGATGTGGCATCCTTGCAACAGGATCTTGACAAACTGGCAATCAGGGCAGCTAAGTGGCAAATGAGATTCAATGTTGATAAATGTAAAGTCATGCACCTGGGATGTAAAAATATCCAAGCCACTTATACCCTTAATGGGACTGCACTAGGCAAATCCATTATGGAAAAGGACCTTGGAGTCCTTGTAGATGATAAACTTGGCTGTAGCAAGCAATGCCAGTCAGCAGCATCAAGGGCAAATAAGGTCTTGAGCTGTATTAAAAGGGGCATAGAGTCAAGGGAGGAGGGGGTCATTCTTCCACTGTATAGAGCACTTGTAAGGCCCCATCTAGAATATGATGTACAGTTTTGGTCTCCATCACTCAAACAGGACATTATTGTATTAGAGAGGGTACAGAGAAGGGCAACCAAGCTGGTAAAAGGTATTGAAAATCTTAGGAAAGACTGGCCAAATTGGGGATGTTCACACTGGAGAAGAGGCACTTAAGGGGTGATATGATAACTATGTATAAATATATAAGGGGATCATATAATAATCTCTCTAATGTTTTATTTACCAGTAGGTCTTTCCAGCTGACACAAGGTCACCCATTCCGATTAGAGGAAAAGAGGTTTCGCCTAAATATTCGGAAGGGGTTTTTTACAGTGAGAGCTGTGAAGATGTGGAATTGTCTCCCTGAATCAGTTGTACAGGCTGATACATTAGATAACTTTAAGAAGGGGTTGGATAGCTTTTTAGCAAGTGAGGGAATACAGGGTTATGGGAAATAGCTCATAGTCCAAGTTGATCCAGGGACTAGTCCGATTGCCATTTTGGAGTCAGGAAGGAATTTTTCCCCCTCTGAGGCAAATTGGAGAGGCTTAAGATGGGTTTTTGCCTTCCTCTGGATCAACTGGCAGATAGGTAGTTAATAAAAAAAAAAAAAAAAAAAAGGTTGAACTCGATGGACATGTGTAATTTTTCAACCTTACTTACTATGTTACTATGTTACTATGAACTCTCTCTACTCAAACATTATTTTTACCATCACTGTATCATTGTTGTCATCTATAAATAAGTCTAAATTCTAGATTACTTTTTTGTTTTTGTATTTGCATGTGCTTACTTCATGTGTGCATGTGTGGAAAATGAAATAAATACTTCAGAAAAAAAACAATAAAAACAATTACCTTAGACAATAGTCTAAGATAGTCTATGTACATCTACTTCCCTATAAAGAATGGGAATGTAACAGTACATAATTCTACTTAATACGGGGACAAATAAACTGTCTTACTATTTGACCATGTCATTCACTTGTGGCAGAGCTGAAGTCCTGGGGACTCAGGATACATTGAAAATGTTTTGAGGCTCAGCTAATCACTGTGATGATGCCAGATAGTGTTACTTATTGGCACATGCCCAGCTGCCAGCATCTACCCTAGCAGCCAAATACTGTGTTTAAGCACAGTGTAACTAACTCTATACAAGAATTAGTTACCCCAGACACCTATATGCTTTGCAGCTTAGTTCATATAGTAATACTCAAAGATTAAAAATTTAAAGATGAATGATGTCCTTGCAAGCATTAACTGGAAAAAAAAAAGATTTTACACTAAAGAATTGGGGACGTTACACTGAAAAGTAGCCCACTGCTATCTCCTTTAAGCCACAAACCATTTTTACATTTTAGAAAACAGTAGGATATTTGAGCCATAAAATTGTTTGGTATTTAAAAATTAAAGCTCTACTGTGTTTCTCTGAAAACATATTTTCCATGTAGTGTTTGCATCTGTGTTCCCAAGGGAAGTCCAAGTACTGAGGACACGGAGCCAGGAGAAAATAATCGTATATTATGTTGCCATGTCTAGATAAAGAAACTCTCTCAATTAGGTTACTTGGAGGTTTCTATGCAGAAAGAACAAATGCAGCAACACCAATTTGCCATCTCTAATGCATCTTTATCATAACATCTGTGCTGAGATACAAGTACAAGGATTAGTAGAAATGTTAATTTTTTTGTAAATTTTGAAAATTTCATTTTTGTGCAGTGTTTACAACCAATCATGGTGAGGTAACAAATATGCATTGGGCTATAACCACTAACACTGGGGATTGTCACATACACTTTGGTAGTATAAAGCATAATAAAGCACCTGACTGCACCTGGGCTTCAAATATATAAAACCATTGTTTCTTATCAAAGACAATTCTAAATGGATTCATTGTTTTTTCAGTTGTTTTATTTTTGTATTTAAGAATTTGCTTGGGCTTTATCTAATCAAGAATAAATTTAGTCTGTGTAAAATATGGCATATGTGCATGGGTGTATGAAAATGCAAATTTTCAGATTCTATAATTTTCACAGCTGTTTGAATGTCCTAAAAACTAAAAACAATGGTTATTACATTAAAATACACCATTGATATAATCAGATAGATAGGTGTAAAAACCTGCAACATCAGAATATTTCAAAGTTAGTGCATTATGATATGAACTGAAGGAGAAGCAACAACTAGAGGCACTTTTAATATGCAGAACTGTATTAATACATCTTTGTCCCATGTTCTAACTGTATTGATTGGAAATAATAATCTCCTACAATTTAAGTGTCGAAAGGTTAATGATAAGTTTCTTGTTCAATCCCCAACTATAACATTAGTAAATGCCTGGGTCATAAACATGAGTCATCAAGTAAGTCAATTAAGTGATACATTTTTTAGACTGAAGTAAGAGGCTAAAGAATTCGATTAAATAAAATACCCTGTTGCCATATTTTAGTGGAGGGGCTTGCAATATTTATAAGTCAAAAATGAAATTTAAAAACATGACAGTGACTTATTTTCACCATATATACAGTCTAGATAAATGTTTCTTCAAATCCAACGAGGTGGAATATAAACTATAAATACAATGCAGGTATGGAATCCATTTAATCCAGAAACCCAAATAATCCAGAATGCTCCAAATATCAGGAAGGTCGTCTCTCATTGACACCATTTCAAACAAATAATTCAAGATTTTAAAAATAATTTCCTTTTTCTCTGTAATAAAAAAATATTGTGTACTTGATGCTAACTGCCTTATAATTAACCCTTATTGGAGGCAAAACAATCCTATGTGGTTTATTTAATCTTTTAATTATTTTTTAGTTGACTTTAAGTATGGAGATCCAACTTGTGCAAAGATACCTTATCTAGGAAAACCCAGGTCCCAAGCATTCTGTATAATAGATCCCATACATGTATATATAAATATAAACCAGTATGGGATCTATGATAAGGAATGCTTGGGACTAGTGATGGGTGAAACTGGTCCATTTTGATTTGGAAAAAGTTTGCGAAACAACAAAAATAAAAACACTCAGCGAAAAATTTCGCTCATCACTACTTGGGACCGATAAGTGGTCCTTTCTTAAATTTGGACCAACATCATTTAAATCTACTAAAATGTGCATTTTAAAATGCTTTATGCTTTATGTTTAAGATAATCAAATACCATCAAGTACAATCTATTGTCAATCTATTGTCAAACTATTATTTTTTACAAAGAAAAAGGGAATTATTAAACAAAAATCTGAATTATTTGCTTAAAATAGACTCTAGGAGAGATGGCCTCCTGTATTTCTGAGGGTTCTAGATATTAGGTTTGCAAATATATAGGCTTGCAATTCAGTTTTTGCATTTTATTAAATTTATTCAAAATTGTTCTCTTACTCAATGATGATGGTGGGGTCCAGGGTTGGCTGCAGTTAATACTTAAATTTGTGGCTAATAATTGACAGCAGTAGTAGTTTACACTGCAGCACACTGAATTGATTGAAAAAAAATAGTTTTTTCAGATCCAAACGCTACATACAAAGTAGCAATGTCTCTGGTCTATCTCAGGCCATTTATCAATAAATGTTTAAACATCTGGCAATGCTAACTATAATGAAGCAAGAGTGAAGAAATTAACAACCCCCTCATTCAAATCCCAATTATAGAATGCCCAATGTATAAAACGTGTGTTAATCAAAGTCTTTGACGTCATTTAATAGTGTCCATAATAAACTGGCCTGAGCGGTCTGTAATAAATCCTTTGAGATAGGATGTTCAAGACTAATTCCATTAATTAAGATTTGAATTTGTGTATTTCTCCATAGATTGTCCTTAACATTTAGAGGCCAATGTATTAATCTTCCAATACATAAAAAAAAATTGGGAATGAGGAAATTATGAGAAGACTTTATTTTGGCAAATGCAAAAACATTTAATCATGGTAAAAGTTCCTTTCAATTCAATAAGACTGTAAAATCTCAACAGCTTGAAAGGTTTATCCATATATTGTCAACTTGCTTGAATGCTTTAGATACACCCTCATTGTCTTTTGTAGACTCTGCACAAATAGTAGGTGGCATATTTTTTCACTAAGATTGTGATTCACAAATTTCCAAATGTAAAAAGATAAAAACTAAAAATGCATGTAAAATGTCCAAAATGTTCAGTGCCTACAGCCGATATATATTATTGTTTATGGTCCTGCTCTGTGATACAGGCATTTTTGAGACAGGTTTTGGACATGATAATTAAAAATGCATGATGAATGTACAAAATGTTCAGCACTGAAAACAAAATATCATTGTTTAGGGTCCTGTGCTGTGATACAGACATTTTGGAGACAGATTGTTTCCTACTGCACTAGTTCTTATCAAGAATATGGATATTTTTAGTGATACTGTGGGTATTCCTAGAACAGATTAAAAGCTCCTGAACATTGTATTTACAGTAGGAAGGAAAACTATATTACAAAACTGGATATTGACATCCCACCCCCTCCCCTTTTTGGAACTTGTAAAGAAGAAGCTTGAATTGGCATAGCACATGGATTGGTTGGAAACCACTATTCAAGTGGTTTTCATAACATTGGTGAGGTATTTCAAAACAATCTTCCCCCAAAGACAAATGTTTTTTTCTTAAAGGAATTGTTCAGTTTAAAAATAAAAACTGGGTAAATAGATAGGCTGTGCAAAATAAAAAATGTTTCTAATATAGTTAGTTAGGGAAAAATGTAATTTGTAAAGGCTGGAGTGATTTGATGTATAACATGTCAGTCAGAACACTACTTCCTGCTTTCTTGGTTTACACTGACTGGTTACCCTGGCTACCAGACAGTAACCATCAGAGACATGAGGGGGGGGCCACATGGGTCATGTTGCTTTTGAATCTGAGCTGAATGCTGAGGATCAATTACAAACTCACTAAACAGAAATGTACCATGTGGTCCCCCTTCAAGTCACTGACTAACTCAGAGTTATAGAGCTGAAAAGCAGGAAGTTGGATTCTGGCTATTATGTTAGACATCTGTTCACTCCAGCCTTTATATATTAAATTTTTGGCTAACTAACTATATTAGAAACATTTTTTATTTTGCACATCCTATTTATTTACCCAGTTTTTATTTTCACACTGAACTATTCCTTTAAGCGTTAAGGGTATGGTTTGGAATGCTTCTTATTAGACTGAATGATAGGGGTGATAATGATAGTGGAGGGGTATACCAGGCACTGTGTCACAATAATTCAATAAAGATCTCAGATGTTGCAAAGATTTTCAAATAAAAACATTATTAAAAATGCATAGCATATCATCTGATAAAAGAACTATCATGAAACACCTGAATAAGAATGTTTACCTCAAATAATAATAAAAAAGCAAATGAAGGTTGCATCAATAAAAGATACTTTAAATTAAAACTATAAATTAAAATTACCACTTTTTTCCCTCCATCATTACACATTCCTCATAAAAACCAAAAATGGTACTGATTACTCAAACCTTCCTTTAATTGACACCCTGGTCAGTAATCTTTTATTGTCCCTAATTTATTCTCTTGGTTGGGGAATTCTGTTGTGTGAATTATATTTAGAAAAACATAATTCGTATTGGGCATTTACAGCTATGATTATAATGCATCGTTCATGCACAGGGGTAAAATAATATATTTTTATCATGTTTACTAATTAAATGTACCACGTGCTTCCAACGTTTTATTCTTAAACAACAAATTAACAGAAAGGAGTTAATTAAAGAAGTCTTTTCTCATTATCAAGCCATGAAAGGGAAGACAAGTATGACCAAGTTAAAGTTCTTGAAATGATTATCCATAACGCCTCAAAAACTTCTCGTTTTATTTTTCTATATAATTAGGAGTTAGAATTACTCAGAAGTCAGAAGTTTGTGGTCAAAGCCTTACTTGCACTTCCCAGGAGCTTGTTCCCAAGACAGATTGTCTCACCTTGAATTAGAAGTCTCTCTCCAGTAATTGCACCTCCATATGTGGTAAGTTACCAAGTGATTGCCTTTTGCTCAAGCCCCTTATGGGGATGTCATTCATTTAAGAGCCAGCATTACTCTTAAAAAAAGCAGTTAAATAAATGTGTAGTTAGAGGAAAGTGCAAATGTAACTCCTGCTGCTTTGTAGAAGATTGACTGTATTAGCATAGCATGTTTTTCTACATTTTTCTATGTATAGATATATATAACTCAGTCATGCAATACAGCTTGCTTGATTTGTTCTGATATTTGAATCTGAAATGTTCAGGGAATACATCATAATAATAAGAACAATAAACAAAAATTCTATTATGTGTTCGATTCATAATACTTTTCATAATTGCAGAATAGATAATTTTGGTTTGGGAATAATGCAAATACCAAATAAATACAATAAGATAAAATATTATTTAAATCGGCCACAAACATATCAGTTTCCATGGACCATTTGGCTGGCCAAAATTCTCTAAACTGATAGCCCTATGATACTAATGGGCTTATTTATCAAAAATAGAACTTGTGAGGTTTCAACTCTCTATTTAAAAAAAATGCTTATTTGTTTGCTTGTTTATTAAAAAAACTAATATAAAAAAACTTGATTGAATACAATTGTGGAAAAAACTTGAATACCTTCAATTTGTGAGTTTGGAAAGCTCATTGAGAAGTTAATGTATGTGGTTGAAAGTGACGTACTGTATGTGATTGCCATGCATTTTGTTTCACAAGAAAAAACACAAGAAAGAACGCCCAAAGACTTCAATGCATTTGGCGCAAGAAAATACCCACGACCTCCAAAGCATTTGAAGTGGGAAATAAATAAAAGGAATCTCAGTACTAATATGGATTCCTAAATACAAAGTATAAAAAGAATATTAGCTTAAGTGTTGGTAAATAATATAAATGTGCAGTAGTCCCTGCAAAAGTATTTGGTAAACATTACAACTCTCACAAATGCCTATTATCTAAGTGACTCCTGAGTAGGGAACATTGCAAGAAATAGTGAAAGTAGATGTTTAATGGAGCCAGAAAAACCTTTGCAGTGCAGGTGGCTTTGATTGACAGCCTAATTGATTAATCACTATGCAATTTCTATTATTTTCTAAATCCCTTCACCTTTTATTCCCAGAGCTTACACCTGAGATCAGTAGAGCAGAAGCCTGCATTACTAAATTTATTTCAGTTTAACTGCTTGTACGAAAGTGTAAATGCCATGCTGACACACAAACACAATTTCAATGTGTGGACTTCATCCAACAAATACTGTATGTTTTATTAGAAATATATATGTAGTACATTTTTGCTTTATTTTAAAAATATGTTCTACCAAACTCTGGCAGGTGCTAGCGTATATCATAATATAGCATGAAGGGTTAAGATGTTGTGCTCATGTTTTGGCACAGTTCTTATCAATTATCTATCTATCTATAATACAGTATACATGTATCTATCTATAATCTATCTATCTATCTATCTATCTGTCTATCTATCATCTATATATCATCTATCTATTATCTCTCTCTCTCTCTCTCTCTCTCTCTCTCTCTCTCTCTCTATCATCTATCCATATCTATCATTTATCCATCTTCTATCTGTCTGTCTGTCTGTCTGTCTATCTATATATCTATATATCCATCTATCTATCTATCTATCTATCCATCTATCTATCTATCTATCCATATCTATCATTTATCCATCTTCTATCTATCCATATCTATCTAACTATCTATCTGTCTGTCTATCTATGTATCTATCCATATATATTATTTATCCATCTTCTATCTATCTATCTATCTATCTATCTATCTATCTATCTATCTATCTATCTATCTATCTATCTATCCATCTATCTATCTATCCATATCTATCATTTATCCATCTTCTATCTATCTATCTATCTATCTATCTATCTATCTATCTATCTATCTATCTATCTATCTATCATCTATCTATCTATCTATCTATCTATCTATCTATCTATCTATCTATCCATATCTATCATTTATCCATCTTCTATCTATCCATATCTATTTAACTATCTATCTGTCTGTCTGTCTGTCTGTCTGTCTGTCTGTCTATCTATGTATCTATCCATATATATTATTTATCCATCTTCTATCTATCTATCTATCTATCTATCTATCTATCTATCTATCTGATTACAATCTATTAATCTAATCTATTCGTTCTGTATTTCTAGCTGCAATGTGCCATGTTGTCGTGAATAGATTTTCTTCTTCAAAACAGACTTTTTTTCTTAGTTATATAACTAATGGATACTGGAGGGATGTAAAATTATCCCCATAGTTACAAAGGCTCACAGCTTCAGTGCTGCTCTGTCCACCCACGTGGAACATACAGTACATCTGTGGCTACACTCTATATTCCTTAGCAGAGAATTTACACCTGTTCTACACAGAGTTAGAGTAGCGAGCATTACATCACTTCCAGCACACAATGGGCTCGGTGCATAGGGTTAGGGGGAGGTGGTTCAGGCATGTCCTATATACACCTCATTGTACAAAATACTCTTAAATCTTTAGTTACAATTTAAAATTCACCAAACAGCTCTTTTTTACATATTGGTTGAAACCTTATTAACATCAGATTTACACTTATATACACCGCAGTGCAACCAAATGCTCTTAAATCTGTGGTTGAAAGTAAAAATTCACCAAACAGCTCTCTATTACATATTGACTGAAAACTTACTAATGTCAGATTTACACTTCAACAAACCTTCCATGAAAGAGTTTATTTAGCACATTTTTCTTTTCTTTTTTTAAGAGAGGAATGCAATGATTATTCATCGAAGTGCTAACATTTTTCTCACACTTGAAAGCTTGTAATAAAATATAATCGCATCATTTGATATATGTATATATATTGATGCAAAGTGCTTCTTTTATGTTAAGTCTATAAACAACTGCTATCTTACAAGTGACAGCTTCCATTCATCTTTTTACCTCTGGATTAATATGAAGGGTACTTTTTTTGTTGTTTTAAGTCTTTTAAGTCATTTACTGGAAAACTGTTCAGAGCTTGTAAATAGTGTACAGTGCAATACTGAATCTGTTTTCCTAGTATCGAGGTATGAAATACACCTGTGTGCTATATAAAATAAAGTCTGTTCTTATTATTCAAAACTGCTTTCATCCCCATCCAGCAATCTGGTAGACTGTAAATCACTTTGTCAAAGAGACTAAAGCAGGCACCTTGGTTGTTATCTTCATATTGACATTTTAGACAATGTACAAGTGGAAAAACTGCACAAAATTGACTATATTTGAACTGATTTCTTCAAACTCCCTTTTCTGCCATTGTGGTAGAATATACAGAGTTAAACATGCAAGTAAAAAATGCATGAGCCATAAATATAAGTGTAGCAGAGGACATATAGGCATGGACAAGAAAAGCCTGTGTTTTACCAGTTTATTTTGAGTCAATCATCTAAATGAAGTGCCTTATTATAGTTACTGTATACATACAGTATATCAAATCCAACTGCTGAATAGCCAGGGATTATAATATAAGACATATTCTTGCAGCATTTTCCTTTGTGCTCTTGTCAATACATTGCACTGTTTTTAGCCTATTTATGTAACACAGTTTTTGTTCTTTTGTAACCAATTCTATGAATAATAGATAGGTTGCTACGTTTTTGCCATAAATTTAATGCATGGTTTTTGCCCAGTATACTGTACATAGAAAGCTACTGATACGTTTGTAACTGAAACACAGAGATTTTCATGTAAAGTATTAGGGGGTTATTTACTAAGCTCTGAATATCCGAAATTCCACAGAATCCGAAAAATATATGATTTTTTTTTATAAAATCAGAATTTTAAAAAAAATCATGAATTTTTCGGAATTTATTAAACCCTGAGGGCTAAAAAGACTGAATATAAAAACACGGCATCTCAAACCTGTCGAGGTTGCATAAAAGTCAATGGGAACAGTGCCATTGATTTTTGGTTGTGTCGGGTGTTTCGGACAATTTCACAATGTTTTTGGAGCTTTCGGGTGAAAACTCTAAAAATTTGTAGATTTCGGGGAAAATTCACGGAAAAATCGTAAAAATCTGAGCTTTTCTCGCAAAGCAAATTTTCGGGAAAATGTAATAATAAATAAGCGTTAAAAACACGAGCGGGTTAGATCGGAGTTTGTAGCAGCCGATATTGAGATAAATTCGGACCTTGATAAATAACCCCCTTAGACTAGAAATAAGAACTTTATTAGGGTGCATGTTTTGAACACAGTGGTCTTATAGCACTTTCACACTAAGGATCTGATTTATCAACATCTTGAGTTGAGTTTTATGTTTAACATTTTTTAACGTTTTTTGCCTAAAACTCATGAATTCAAATAAGGGATTCCAAAATGTAATGTTAAATATTTAGAAAGTGCAAGAAAAAAAATGGAAAGTAAAACTTCAGAATTTAAAAGCTTGCGAGTTCATGTAGAAGTCAATGTTAAGCAATTGTTTCAATTCAAATTTTTCCAATATTTTTACTTTTTTTTTTTTAAAGTGTGTAGACCCAATGAAAATGATGAATATAATGAGGAGTAGAGTATGAATCCAATGCATTTCATTTTTTTCATTATTTGATGAAGTTTTTTTAGATTCAAAAGTTTTAATAAACAAGCAAACATTCCAGTTTGGTAAAAAAATTTGTTTATTTGAATTAAAAATTACTTTAAAATTATTATTTTTATATACATGGCTCTAAATAAAAATGCCATCGAAATATAATCATTGTCCTGCATCATTGTTGTTTTAATAAACTGTTCTCCAATGCCCATAATGGCCTTGCACATTTTGAGGGACTCTAGATATCTGCCTTTTAATGATTTAACAATTAGTTTTCACTTAATTCTATTAAATGTAACTTTTAAATGTGCATAAGCACATCATCAAACAATTTTATGGTTAAACATTTAATCACATGGACTGTTACATCAAACAGGACTAACCTCTTCTTGTTGGATGTTCCTATTATGTATCAATAAGTGGATAGTATTAATTATGCTACAGGATGTATTACCAATATTGCCAACTCTAATAGATACACATGACTGTTTTTCAACCGCCATACAGTTAACATCTAAACTAATTTCTAAAAAGCCCTGCAGCATACAGTTATATAGCTGGTTGCTTTTAAAGTGATATAGTTGCTGTGGCAAACCCTGGTATACTGCAACTAGGAAATATACACAATCTGAAGTTGATTTTAAAAAAAAAAACAGAAGCAAGTTGTCATCTACATCATGCATTATGATTTGTATAGGTAAATTGTTACTAATCTTGAATCTGAGGTTTCTACATCATTCATTCGCATCTGAAAATGTTGACAAGCTGAAACTTTAGGCTTCAGTGTATAAAATATGGCTTCAGTGTATAAAATATGGCATTTTTAGCCATAACCATTTTTAGGGTTTAGTTCTCCTTTAAAAAAAATCAGAGCACTGCATGTTGTTGCTACGGGCATGTCACCCTTTGTCATATGGGTACCAGAAGTAGATACATTTTATATCTGTGTTTGCATGTTGTTTAAGAAGATGGTTGCTACTGCAGTGACAAATTGAAAGTAAATCACCAGCCCAAAATATGCATATATTCAAGTGAATAAATCAACACATTCATTTAGAAATATACATTCAATAATAACTAGCAAATAGCTGTCTTTTAAAGGTTTCCAAAGCCTTCGCCAATGTCATTATCTATTCTGTTCAATAGATGCCTTATTACTGCTTTTCCAATTAGATAGTAAGCTCTACATGACCCCACCCCCAGCATACATTGCTTTCCTCTTGCAGCGCAATCAGGGGCAGGGCATGAGGACAGGGAGCAGCACGCAGAGTCTCTGGCAGGGAGTTTGGGTTGGTGGGGCTCACAAGGGCTGGTATGCTAGTCAGCCTGCAGGTGGCACCAACCCATAAGGTTGGCCTGTAGGGCGAATTCCCCTGCAGGAACTTAAAGGGATACTGTCATGGGGAAAAAAATGTTTTCAAAATGAATTAGTTGATAGTGCTGCTCCAGCAGAATTCTGCACTGAAATCCATTTCTCAAAAGAGCAAACAGATTTTTTCATATTCAATTTTGAAATCTGACATGGGGCTAGACATATTGTCATTTCCCAGCTGCCCCAAGTCATGTGACTTGTGCTCTGATAAACTTCAATCACTCTTTACTGCTGTACTGCAAGTTGGAGTGATATCACCCCCCTCCCTTTTCCCCCCAGCAGCCAAACAAAAGAACAATGGAAGGTAACCAGATAACAGCTCCCTAACACAAGATAATAGATGCCTGGTAGATCTAAGAACAACACTCAATAGTAAAAACCCATGTCTCACTGAGACACATTCAGTTACATTGAGAAGGAAAAACAGTAGCCTGCCAGAAAGCATTTCTCTCTTAAAGTGCAGGCACAAGTCACATGACCAGGGGCAGCTGGGAAATTGACAAAATGTCTAGCCCCATGTCAGATTTTAAAATTGAATATAAAAAAATCTGTTTGCTCTTTTGAGAAATGGATTTCAGTGCAGAATTCTGCTGGAGTAGCACTATTAACTGATGCGTTTTGAAAAAAAACATGTTTTCCGATGACAGGATCCCTTTAAATAAAGGAGTGCACTTCCTCTGTGGCCCAGGTCTGATTACAAGACAAACAACTAGGCCAGACCATAGAAGGGGACTACATTAAGCTATTACTAGGGGAAGTAGGAGCACAGTCTTCTAAGATCACCTCAGAGGTTATTAAAGGGGAACTACTGCAAAAATGAAAATTTAATATAAGCTTCATCATACTGTAGTAAGAAACTTTCTAAATATAATCAATTAAAAATTCTGCATTGTTTCTGAAATAATCAAGTTTATCTTAACTATTCCTCTCTCAGCATCTGTTTCTTTTTATTCTGTCTTCATGCAGCAGTTGGGTGTCAGATGAATGATCCCTTTCCTAGCAGATGTATTAAAGCTCAAATAACGGATTCCAGTATAAACAAAATCTAACAAAACAACTGCACAAATACTGCATATAGAGAGACAGGATTCTGGTGATTTTAACAGAGTGAGCTCTAATGCATCTTCTAGGCAAAAGGAGCCACCCTATAAGATATATTGGATCATTTATCTAACACTCAACTCCATTCATCTAACACTCAACTCCATGAAGGCAGAATGAAGAGAACCGGATGTAGAGAGAGGAATAGTGAAGATAAACTTGAAACGGTACAGAATGGTACAGAATGTATTTAGAAAGTTTCTTATTTCAGTATGCTAATGCTTATATTACATTTGCATTGTCATGATAATTCCCCTTTAAGTAGCTGTTTATGTAGCATGGACAGTCTTTGGTTCCGATGAGTTGGTAGTAGCAGGGGTTAGTACCTTGGGCAACTGTGTGCTAGTTAGGGAAGTGAATCATGCCAGTAGGTTAGTAGGAAACATACGGGCTGTAGTGAGACAGCCTGGGAGAAGCCTGTGCACTGTGTGTGGATAAAGCAGAGAAGAGGGGAGGAACATTCTGAAAGGAAAGGAAGCCCCTTCACTGTTTAGGGCAGTTTGTGCATTTCTGTATGGCAATGGCCCTGCAAGCTTCTGAAGAGAGAGTGGATGCTATGAGAGTGATTATTGTAGAAGCATGTAACTAAATATACACCAAAGTCAGGTCAGTTATGCACTTCACGTCTGCTGCTTTGTGCAGGTGATGTGTCTGCTTTAAACTGTAAATGCCTACCCTTTTCCTTTCCCTGTGATGGAAAGTTACCTAAGTTGGTTAGTCCCATTATATCTATCTGCCACCCCTGCCTTCCCCTTATGATTACATTTCTGCTTAATACAGACAGCACTGTATTCATCAGCGGAACACTGATCTTTGTGCTCTGGGGTGCAGAGGTCTCTGGCAACTTTTTAAGTGTAGGGCATGAAGCAAAGTGCAGAAATCATGATTTTGTTAATTTTATTTGCACTTTGCACTAGCTCTGCACCTGATAATTGACCCCTGTTCTATCTTAGTGTTATTTGCTGTGCCCCTGCATGTCTTATAGTTCTATTAGAACATAGATAGCGTAGTTGTAAAAACTATATTTGTGTGTCTAAAGCAAACATGCAGTGCAGAGTAATAGCTCCTTATGTTTAAATGAATATAAAACACATACTTTTTGGTGTAACTGGAACTTTAAGGTTTTTCTTAATTATTCTTGGAAATGCATGGTTGAGATGCACCTTTGGATCATATTTGTGACAGCCTTTCCACATTCTTAAAATATGGCTTTTTATGTTTCAAAAAAAATATTGTATCAATTATATTATGGCTAAAAATATACTATAAACACTTTAAAGGTAACTTTTCAGACACATGGTACAATATCACTATTTCAACAATTAACATACAATTTTAGACTCTAGACACCTCCTAAAGCCAGCTTCACTGAAAATGTAAGTTCATGGGAATGAAGACTGCCAAGAATCATTTTTACAGTTTCCCACAGTCGAATGACAGCTGGGATTCTTTAAACTAGAATCAGTCCTTAAGATAAAATAATTCCATCGACTTTCACTTTCCATCCAATCACAATGCTATGCTAATATTTCTGCAAGCACCTGTCGTTTATTAACTTAACTATGGAAAAAAGCAGATAATTAAAATTAATATATAGCCAATGTTTCATTAGCTGCTGTAAGCCCGGGACTCTATTTCTCTTCCTCATGTCAAAACGGCATATTTGTAACATTTAAACGTATATTCTCTCCCTTTTACATATTGCTCCTGGATATTGGTGCTTTTTATACATAATAATAATTATAATTTGATGTTTTGTAATTATATATATATCCCACAAGTATATCAGACATTAAAATCTTTGTGTGATCATTTTCCTACAGCTCAGAAAGTCCCGAGTTTCTATCCTTTGACCCTGTGGGAAAATGTACTAAAAATAATTAAATTACTTATGCAGCTTTATTGAGGAGTCAGAGTTTGTAACTACTTGACTATTATTTGTAAACAACATCTAAATGAAAGCACTATATGCAGCAGAATTAAAATAAACATAAGTTTGAAATCCAGCAAACAAAAATGATCTTAAAGTCTATACTAAACTTTTTATTCTAAGGTTTGGTAACGGAACCTGTACACTTTAGCATTTGCTAAAACAATTGCAGTTTTCACAACGGCAATTGCACTCATACAATTACATTATGAACCTGTTCCAGTGCCAATGAGTATAGCCTGCTCTAATGAGTGCATATGGGCACAAGGGAAACTAGAAATTACCAGGAACCTGGACCTGGCAGTACATAGTTACATAGTTACATAGTTAAATTGGGTTGAAAAAAGACAAAGTCCATCAAGTTCAACCCCTCCAAATGAAAACCCAGCATCCATACACACACCCCTCCCTACTTTTAATTAAATTCTATATACCCATATCTATACTAATTCAACCTTTTTGTTTGCAGCTTATATCCATAGTCACAAATGACTTGCACCGGGTTTATATATTTTTCTGTTATTGACGCAACACAATCAGGGTCGGACTGGGGGGCCCGGGGCCCACCGGGGCTGCTGTTCTATGGCCCCCCTCCACCACCCCTGCTGCCAGCAAGCTGGTGCGCTACGGCGTGTGTGTTTGCATGCGCGACGCACACACGTGCGCAATGTTTTCGCTGGCAGGAAGAAGCCTCTACATCGCAGATCTGGGCCGGAGGGGCCCACAAGTGCCGGGAGCCCACCAGGTTTTTTCCCGATGCCCAATCCGACCCGGAACACAATGAATGTCTCAGTGAGCACTGCTGCATTGTGGGAGGTTTGCTTCCACATCGTGTGCTTTGCACATGTCAGCTCAGTAACAGCTATATCACAAAGGTTCTTTGAAAACATTCTTCACTTTTGTAATTTTAAGCTATATTATTTTATGATGGTGTTTTAACATCACTTCCCCTCCCCTCTCATATCATCACAATTTCCTGGAGAACATTCACAGCAACAAGATGCTTAGAATTTATTGTCCTGTTGCATTGGGCAATAATATTTCCCTTTGTGAAGTTGCAGATGCAGCCAATCACTGGTACTGGGCAACACTGAAAAACTGCTGAAAAAGGTGGTGTTTTTGTTATTTCAAATTGAGTATAATAAGAAACTGGAGTATATTATTTGGCCAAATGCATTGTGGAGGAGTTGGCGTTTGGACTGTTCTCAGTTTTGACTAATTCTAGTTATATAAGGTGGCTCTAATCTCTGTAGAGCATTCAGAAATACAGTACCACTCCTGTAAATATTACCTCTTTGTGCCAAATTTGAAATTTTGTCTTGGTACTTTTCTGAGGGAAAAATATCTAGACAAACACCAAGAATCAATATAAATTTTTGGTGGTCCCTCACTACATATGTTTCAGGGTATCTCCAACAGAGTAGTAACCCAGTCCAGCCACAAAGCTTCCAAGCTTGTTTAGCACCTGATGAAGGATATTTATATCCGAAACATGTTGTGAGAAATAAATTACACTGAATTTGCTGTGGTTCTCCAGAGTTTATTCTTAAGCTGATTTGGAAACACCAAGAATCACATGTGAGAATCCATATGGCCCTTACAGTTGATTATATAGTAAATTAAGTACCCCCTATTGTAAAATATAAGTCATGAGGAGTTCCATAACTATATGAAATCACAAGGCCAAAGGTCACGGATTCCCAAGGTGACTTCTCATATCCTCATATATTTCAACAAGGGGTACTTTATTATAATACAAACAATACAGCGAGTCATATGATAGAAATCACATCACTAAGCACTAGGTATGGGCGAATTATTTCGCCTTGTTTTGCCGCAGAAATGACTCCCATAGACTTCTATGGTGATGTCCGTCAAAAAAAAATAAAGACGTGCGTCAAAAAAATTTCGCCATGTGTCAAAATTTTTTTGACGCCCATAGACTTTAATGGGCGTCGGCGACAGTTGAAACAGTCAAATTCGCCCATCCCTACTAAGCACGAAGTATAACCAATTTTATCATTAAGCACAGTTAATAAAAGGATATAATTTACAGAATAATCATGGCTCCTGTGTATCATAAATTTATAAAATAATCATGTTAGTTTTTCAGATGTTATGATGTGAAAGAAAAAGCCCTGAAGATATAAACACAGGGGCTGCGTGACAAGGGATACGAATGACCAGAAGCCAGATTACACTGTTTTATGTTTAGAAACTGGCAAAATCAGCTGCAGATGTGCAAAGTAGGAAGCTGGGTCAGTGAGTAGAGAAAGAGAAGGATGTTTTCTTCTTTATGTTCTCATATTATCTATTAATAACAGAATATGGGTGTATTCCTGAATTCACTGATATATTATGGTTTTTGTATTTTTAAACAGTATAAATGTGAGTGTCAGCATTGTATCAATCTATGTTGATTCTGCATGCTTGATCCATGGAATGTTTCTGATCACCATTGCAGAGTACTGCACATGTAAATTTAGAAGAGGGAAAAAGAAGGTTCTCTCCTGTGACTGCACTGTGCGTTGATTGATACAGATGCTACTACTGTTTGTGCTAGGTGACAGCCTGCTTGGATTTCCTATCATCGAGACACTGCAGATTCATGACCATCAGCAGGGCTGCTGAACTTCTCTCATGGTGGGAGATGCAGCTCATGCTGGAGGAGTTTGGGGCCATCCTCTCTGTAGGTAGAGGCAGCCTAATACTCAGTGGTGGATATAATGACACAGGGATGATCTGAAGTCTTCAAAGAGGAATGGCAGGGCATAGTAACCATCTCTTCTGGAATTATGCCTTTAGAATATTGCCTTGGGGTGAGGCTGGCAAGGTCCTATTTATTTGATAAAATGTGAATAAATGCTGTGGCCATTTTACCCCATTTCTGGCTCCCGGGGGTTTCATTAAGGTTTGTAACAATGGGGTTCAGTGAGATGGCTCAAGGTGAAGGGTCAGTTCAAGACTCCCCTTGTCATGATAAATAAACCTTTGTAAAGTTGTGTGGAATATGTTGCAAATATATAAATAAAGGGTAATAATAATCACTGGGATGCCATAGCTAAATCATAATTACTTTCTAACTGGTCTTATCTATACATGAAGTTTCAAGTAACTGGAGTTTCAAAATATGAGTTTTCAGTGGGCCTTTTTGAGATTTGGGTGTGGTGTTCATGCAAATGGCCTGTAGATCTCACTGTGCTCAGACTTATCTGTGCAGACTTCCTGTCAGCTTAAAAGTTAAAGTGAAAGTTACTGTTGTGTAATGCCTGCATGACTCTGCTAATAAAGCACTGTTATACTCTACTCATCCTCGGCTATCCAAAACATAACATTGGGGAAAAGTTTGAAACAAATGAACTAACAGTATGTATTCATTTTAAAACGTATTATACAGTGGGAAGGTTTAAATGTCTAGGTTAAAATTACATGAGGGAAAGTGACTTGAGAATTGTCCAGGTTTTAAAGTAAGATCTAAATTGTATTATTTTTATCACAATAACTTATTTTCATATTTTATTTCAAGTGTTTTTTGAAGTTGGTTTATTTAACTGGAATAAAAAGTGTACAATGTTGAATTCATAGCTTTTGTTTAAATATATTTTCTATAAACAGGGTCATATATTTACAAAGGTAAAAAAAAATCTGATTGAACAGATGCATACAATTGAATAGCATTTAAAAATGAAGATTTATGAAGATTATGACTATGATTAGTGTGAATAGCAATATTAATACAATCAGTAATTTATCAATCTCCTTATTAAATGCAGCTGTCTCTCAGGGACCTGATTTAGTACTTTTCCCCAGAACCTAGCAGACTCTACTTACTGAGGTGTTTCTTCAGCAAATAATCTGTTTTCTGTTGAGACTGCTTCATTTCCATTTTGTGGAGTGGGTGATGTGCATGATGTTTTTCTGCATCTAGTTAAAGACAGAAGCAGCAGCACATTTCTCCAATTATATGCCATTTCTCCAGTAAGTCAGATTAGTGAAGTAGCTTATTATGGGCATGAACGACTGTATGAAACAATTTGACAGTCTCTGAGTATGGAAAATATAGGAAATACAGGAAAACTATACCCTGATTGAAATTCTAAAACACTCAACAGCTTTTTATACAACTTAATACAAGGGTAGGCACACTTGTACAAACACATATTACCCTACATTTTTTTTAACTTTACTTAACGATTTAAGTCCCCCTATATCATCTAGTTCTTTAGATATAACAACTGAAATGGAAGAATTGTTTTGCGTAAAGTGTAATTGTACAGTAAACAAAGTGTAGTTGATCCACTACATCAAATTACCTAAAACAAAGTAACAAAATGAATTAGCTATAAACATTTGCAATGCAATTTCCCCTGTGACTTATAAAGCTATCCATCTTAATATTGACTAATGCAATTAAAATATTTCCAGTCTTTACAAAGGATTATGCTATTCCATGAGTACATAGAATAAGGAGATTTGAGTTATTGGGAATAAGAAGGAGTTGTATATTCCCTTTATATCTGAAACACGCTTCAACTTTTTAAATCGTTTTCAGCAATAACAGCCCACCTTGGAATTAGTTTAAACACTTCATTTAGCCCTTCATTAGACCTATGACAAAACCTATAGAATAGGGTCAGACACCTCATCTGGAGTTACTATAACTACTATGTCATATTACATGAGCAATGGCTCAGGAGGAATCCCTGACAAACAAGCTTTGACTGAAGCCTGTAATTATGCAATGGAACTATGAAATGCAGGATATTTGTAGCCAGCCAGTCCCTTGAGTGGTCTACAGGCTGCAGGTATAATCTACAATGCAATCAAGTCATAGTAAAGGCTCAGTGGGAGAAATAGATTGTGTTCCTTTCATAGTCATGGATATTTAAGTGCGGGGTCTGGTGTGATCAGATATTTATAGATAGATGGATGGAGCACCAAAGACGCCAGTAAAAAGTTAAAAACGTAAAATTTTATTTGGTAGCCATTAAAAAGCCAATTACAATGGCTACCAAATAAAATGTCGATGTTTTTAACTTTTTACTGCCGTCTTCGGTGCTCCATTCATTTATTTTTGCTTGGACACATACATGGCTGCATGGGATAGTGGAGGAATGTGCAGCACGCAGAGCCAACAGTCCAGCAAGTGCACCCACTGAATATATTTTTTTGTGCAGGACTCTAATCAGATATTTATAGACTCAGTTGAGTTTATTTTGGGCATTGGTTAGTGAAAGTTTAAACTGTGTACATTTAGTGCAATTAAATTTGAGCTGAGGTGATATATACAGTACATAGACTGAATTTGTGTGTATAAACTATAAACTATGTACGTTTTCTTTGAATGTTTACTTACCATGATTGCGTTATTCAAAGTCTATTAATGGTGTGCAGCGGCATACACAATGTAGCTAAACCCAAAAGGAAAAATAAAGAAACACTAAAATAGAAATAAAAGATTCAACATTCCCACACTGATTAAATAGCATTTGTGTAACTAAGGAAAGAGGTAGCAGGCATTCATTCCTTTGGCAATTATCCAGGTTTTTGCAAGAAGCTCTGCTCAATTACTGTTAGACTACGGTATTTAAGCTTCAAGGCTTCTATTACTACATGCTCATTACCAGAAGATTGACATACTGTAGGACCTATGTATTGCATTATATTATGGGTGAATGCCAAGCCAATGATACTGAGGTAAATGTAAAGTACTTGAACCATTGCTTAATTTGTAAAATGAGTTCAGTCCTTATCTATTATACTTTTGCCATCAAATGCACATAAAAGATGTTGAACTAAAGTTCTCTATAAAGAGGAGAATATACTGTTATTTGTAGCTATTACAATCTGTTCGCACAGACTTTTTATATATACAACGAATACAAATACGTTATTTTACGTGCATAATTTCTAATAAGATATTGTTTTAAAAGTGCTATGTGAAAGATCTGCATTAAATCAAACATCGTGACCATTATTAAAGTAGCTGTACCATATACAGTATAGTCCCTATGTGCAGTGGGGCTTTGGCACTCCCTATGTGATTATCAGGACATTGTCAGTGAGTAAGTGGGGTGTGCATCTGTGTTTCACATTTGGTTTTAAAAAGCAAAAACCTGACTGGTTTTATTTTAAAGAATAAAAAGTATTGCATGACTCCAAAATGTAATCTGGATCAAACTCTGCACTGCTCTGTATTGCATCTCTGCCAAAAATGAACTACTCAAAGTTGAATAAGAAACAATTTTAGGTCATATCCAAGGGGACGATTGTGTGTCCTCTAAATAGTAAAAAAAAAAAAGAAGCCCCCAAGCAACAAACATTGCACTGCCAGCTGTCACTAGATTGGCAAACCCACCAATTATTTCTTCCCCAACCAAAACTCTATAATTAAACTTAAATTAACTCAACAGGTGATCAGGAGGGACATTGCTGGCCATTAGACTGGATGTGACTTCTTCCATCCACTAAAGGTACCTTGCTCCAGAACCTTATTCCAAGTTAGGTTCGAACATCTGCATCCCACCAGTATAACCCCTCTGCGTGTTCAGAGACCCTATTGTTTTGGCAGTACAATACAGTATGTCTATTGGGATCGTGTTTAGGATTGTTCCTTCAAGATGCACTTCCAAAACCATAAATAACAACTTGCCAGGGTGCCGGTAAGGATGAATTACTAGTAAAATATAAAAAAGCACTACACTCTACAGGTCACCCAAAAAGGATTCATTTAAAAATAAAATTAGTAGTTCAATGTTTCGATCAGAGTCCAAAACATTGGACCATTATTTCTTTTTCGAATAAAGCCTTTTGGGTGACCTACTGTATGTAGTGGGGTGCTACTTATTGACACTATACATACTGTATATTTGTGTATGAAAATACTAACACCATTTCTCTATCCATTCTAAAAAAAACAAGGTCTCTGTATTCCTCTACATTCATGTTCATAAAACAAAACAAGGTAATCAATATGCATTTATTTGAATTAATAATCACATGCATTTTTTTCAGTCTTAAACGCATTTAAAAGCAGATTATTAGACTGTTCTATTGCAGATTTATAATGTAAAGCCTATTCAAAACTTTAACAAAAAGGAAATAATCATTACAGCCTTAAAAAAAATACGTGAACATTATTTTTTAATCACTATTCATCTCTGGGGTTCCATTGTTTAATGTCACTTTACACATTATTTTTACTTCTATTAATACATTTAATACCTACCGAGATTTCGTATAGTGAATAATAGAGAAATAATGCAGCTATATTTTTCATGTAAGTATTACCTTTTCATAATAACTAGATTCCTGTGCGATTTTTGTAGGAAATTCATGCCAGCTCACTAATTTATCTGCAGTTTCTGTGTAAAAGAAAGAATACAAATTTGTACAGATATTTAATACAATTAAAATAAAACTTGCAGTTGACTTTTAAGTTACAGTTCTAGTGTTGCAGTAATGCCAATGTCCCTTAAGTCAGCTAAGGTCATGTTTATAGTTGGTACTATGGCATTATTCATGGTGTGCAGTGAGCTGTAGGAGCCCAACATTCGACCCAAACCCAAAAAATTGACCCGAACCTGACCCTAACCCAAGCCCTCCAAACCCAAACCCTACCTGACTGAGCAGTGCAGCTCTATTTATAGACCCAAATAGACCCATGCCTGACCTGGCCATCTCTGATGTCACAAAAGGGTGGTGTAGAAGAACCTATAAATAGAGGCTGCCAAAGGCAGTCTAAGGTCTCCATTTTTCTGTGGAAGTAGGCCCTGCAAGTAAAGCTGTGTATCCTGCATGTTTTGTCACACTCTCTGCGATGTGTCCCAAATTTCAGCTGGATTTAATAACAAATTATATGTTAGTATAAGTCGCACAAACCATTACAAACAATAAGCAGGTGGCGTTATTTGCAAGAAAATCTGACTGGCTTGCTAGACACACTACAAAACATGGTCTCCCTGGGGGATTAATTAAGGTCCATAAACCCAAAAGAGATGTTTTGGGCTAGAATGCCAATATATTCTGAGAAATTTCAGGTTTGTTGATAATGTTTTGTTTTTGTAGACAGGCCCAGAAGAGATCTTGAAAGCCACAATGGATAATATTAAAAGCCACACTAGTGCATTGGTGCTAGTCACAAGCGGTAAATATCTTGTGTAGAACTTTGTGAATCACATTTTAATGTGTATTTTTTTGTGCTTTACACTTGTATCCAAAATGGACCCCTTTAAGTATAAGATGAAGATATGAATCAATCACCCATGCACACATGTAACACCTTGTCACATCTCCACCAATACTAAGGCTCCTACTTACCCCTTGGAGATACAGCTATTCTTGTGCCATTACAAATCATTTTTGTTATTCCATTCTTCATCAAATATATACATAGAAAGACTAAGGGGCAGCTTTATAAAAGGTCGAGGTGAATTTTCAAATTTAAAAAAAATGAATTTCGAAGCTATTTTTGTGTACCTCAACTAGTGAATAGTCCAAATTTGATTTGAATTTTAAAAAAATTCAAAAATTCTAATATCGAAATTTATCATGTCTCTTTAAAAAGTTGACTTTGACCATTCTCCATCTAAAACCTGCCGAATTGCTGTTTTAGCCTATGGGGAACCTCCTAGTTTTTTTCTTCGATTCGTACAATTCGAATGCGCTATTATGATTCTAATTAATTTAGGTTGGTCTTTTTAAATTCGAATTTTGACGTTTTTCAAATTCGACCCTTGATAAATATGCCCCTAAATGTAAGAATTTGCTTTTGAATGGCATTGTTCAATGCCTTCTCATTCTTATGAAGTTGGGAAATAAGTAATATATTTTCTGCAACCAGCACACTTACTTTTATTAAAATATATTGTTTTATGTATTGATTATTAGTTTTAATAAATATTAATGACTTATTATCTATATTGTTTTATGTATTGATTGTTAGTTTTAATAAATATTAATTACTTATCTATCTATCATATATTATCTATCCATCTATCTATTTATCTATCTGGATGTGTGCATCTTGGGTTACATTATCCTTACAGTAAAACATGGGGCTGGTTGCATTTAACTGAAATGACTAAGCACTGGGAACTGAAACTACAAATGATAAGCCAAAAATCCTTTCTAATAGGTGCAGTCAAGGTTATATACTCTTAAAATGTTAATGACTAGTACTAGTACATTGTCACATGGTAAAATGAATGCACAAATATAAAATAAAGAAAGAACAAAATTTACAATTATACATTTTTAATACAAAATAAAAGAATTGTTAAGTATAAAAATAAAAACTGGGTAAAACTGGCTGTGCAAAATAAAAAATGTTTTCAATACAGTTAGTTAGCCAAAAATGTAATGTATAAAGGCTGAAGTGACTGGATGTCTAACATAATAGCCAGAACACTACTTCATGCTTTGAAGCTTTCTTGGTTTCCATTGATTGGTTACCAGGCAGTAACCAATCAGTGACTTGAGGGGGGGCGCACGGGTCATAACTGTTGTTTTTGAATCTGAGCTGAATGCTAAGGATCAATTGCAAACTCATTGAACAATTATGTCCCATGTGGTCCTGCTTAAAGTTACTGACTAGAGAGCTGAAGTTGGGTTCTGTTCTGTTATATTAAACATCCGGTTACTCCAGCCTTTATAGATTACATTTTTGACAAACTATCTATATTAGAAACATTTTTTATTTTGTACAATCAATCTATTTATCCAGTTTTTAAATTTACACTGAACTGTTCCTTTAAAACATTAGTGTATTTGAATGACGGCTTTAGCCTAAACTGAACAGTGTTATTCAAGAGGAGGCAATCGTTTTTTTCCCACTATTAGGGTGTTGTAGGGGTGGAAAAAGGAAATTAAAGGACTGAACTAGTTGCAGGTTATTTGGAACAAGGGGAATGAATCACAAACACAAGTGCATAGTGCTTAATAGTTAATAGCAAAGTGCATAAATAGTTACCATTGGCAAAATTACAAAACTCTCTCAAAAAAACTTACAAAACTCTCTCTCTCTCTCTCTCTCTCTCTCTCTCTCTCTCTCTCTCTCTCTATATATATATATATATATATATATATATATATATATATATATATATATATATATATATATATATATACATATTTCAGGGTAATATAGGGTAATGGCTTTCTAATCTAATCTGTTTAAGGAGTCAATATGGGAAAAGCCATATTTAGTTTGACATGAACTGTATCTAAGAATGTTCTCTGAACTCGTGAAACTTAAGAAATTATCCCAGGAAGTCACCAATATATTGTAGCACTGTGAGAATCTGAATAAAAATAAACACTGCTGTATTCCAGGCCTGATCCCTTGAGAAAGTGAGACGGAATTAGTCAACTATATAGGCTTAATCTTGATGGATGAAGGAAAAGTTTGTAACCATTGCCAGTTTACTTTGAAAGGAATTTGGGAGCAAGTCAAGTCAGGCAGGTTATGTAAACAAACACTGGCTAGAGTAAGTTCTTGAACTTATTGTCTCCAAGAAAAATAAATAAGCAGGTGGACACATATAAACCCAGTAGAAACACATTTGTACATTTGAGACATTTTTGGGCTTGTACATGAAAATGCAGAATTTGCAGATTTCCAGGGAATATAAATAAAATAACTTAAATGACGATGACCACAGTTTTTTTTATTAATAATATTACAAAAAGTTGGCAATTGTATATTGATTCCATACTTATTTATGAGGTTAATATGATTTTTATTATTTATCACCTTAAGCTCTTTCACATTAATCATAAAATAACTGGGGCAGTAGATGTCTGGGATGGCCAGCTGGCATGGCCTGTGGGATGGATGCAACCCTGCAATTGATTTTATTCATAAACTTGCCTATAGCCTTTTTGATGATACCACCGTTTTATTATAATTTACCCCACAAACATGAGGTATACTTCATAACTGGATCACTAACTTGGACAGCACTGAGCTCCAGATATGAAATGAGCAATCTTTTTGGCTATTAGAAAGTCCCATCTCATGTCTTTCTCATGTCTTCAGTAATGATGAGCAAAACTTCTCTATTTTGCTTTGTCAAAAAATCTGAAAATACTCCAGCTAAAACCTGTCAAAACCATGTAAAAGTCAATGGCAGATGGGCCCTTTAACACTTGTACCATGTTTTTTAAAATTCAGGATTCACTATAGTTTCAGGCTGATTGCACTAGTTTTGTTCAATAATCCAATAAATTTGTAACGTTTTCGGAGTGACCATTTGCAAAAATTCCAATTCACACAATTCAAATTGATGCTTGATTTTATCACACTGATTTTTCCGAGAAGTTTTATTGGTAAATTAAGGTGATTGGGGTCTGGGAGTTTTTTCAAATTTTTTTCAATAAAGTGAGAAAAAAACTGATTTATGTTCTCGCTTTTTTTTTTCTTTCTGGTTAAAAAAGTTTAAGCACTTTTTAACACTTTTTAACACTTTTTAACACTTTTTTATTAACATGTATTTATATAGCGCCAACATATTGCATAGCACTTTTTTCTGGTTAAAAAAATGTATGGCAAAATTCTGTTGCAGATCTGGGAAAATTGTTTCCTCTTCTGAAAAAAATTTGGCACTTGCAAAAACACTAATTTCTCCATGAATCTTTATAACACCACAAAAATACATTTATCCATCTGCTTCAGCTTTGTACTCCTCAGTCTTACATTAAAAAGTGATGGGCAAATCTGTGGCGTTTCACTTCACTGGAAAATTCGCAAATTTACTGCAAAATTCACAAAATGGTGAAAAATGTGCGAAAAGCGTGTAAATCAATGGGAGTCAAAATGCATGACAATTTTGATATGAGCAACAATTTTTACACGCGTAACTATTTTGTCCAAATGAATTAAAGTCAATGGGTGTCCGAATAATTTTGATGCACGACAATTTTGTGTGCGCAGCAATTCTGACGTGCAACAATGGATTTTTCGCTGCAGTTATGCAAATTTATTCGCTTGTGGCAAAATTATGGAGTTGAATTGGACATTCCCGTAAATAATGCAGTGGTTCGTTATAACGGGATCTGGTTTTAGTTGACTAAAAACTCACGGTGACATTATGTTACTCTGCCATATATGAGATGCATTGCTATCAATAGTGTGTGGTCCACAAATTATCATTACCACAACAACTAGATTCATTTTTGCAAACATTAAAAATAATAGAGGACCTTTTCTGAGATTCTGTCTTTTAGTAAAACCAGTTTTATATATATATATATATATATATATATATATATATATATATATATATATATATATATATATATTTATATATATATATATATATATATATATATATATATATATATATATATATATATATATATATATATATATATATATATATATATATAACTAACCTACCAATACAGAAAATGGGCTTTTAAACCTGCTAGAAATTTGAATGCCCATTTTAGAAATTCTACAATTGTTTAACACAACTAGATAGACAATAACCATCAAACCAACACATACAATAACTACCTCAATAACTTTTACACATTTTAACTTTTTGTCTCATTTTAGAAAAATATATGTTGTGTCTGTTTTCAGAGAACAGGAACAACCTGCCAAAAACTGCCTTTGCACTCAGGGTTCTGTGAATCTGTTATACATTCAATAAACTTCCTCCAGCAGAGATGGATTCATGCCATATAAGAATTAAGAATTAATTTGAAAGCCTTGCTCTAAATGGTGAGCTTTAAATTGACCTAAGTGCAGTTTAATTCCAACAGCTGTTTTGTTTAACAGAATAGGTTTTCTGAAATGTCACAGTCATTTACATTGGATAAGTCCATATATTAAAAGATTCAGTGTAATGACAATCACCGTAGAATCTTAGCATTCTGTTGACTGCATTTTCTGACCTTTTTTCTGACATATTCCGTTTAGAGTGTTCATATCCTAAATAATAATATATTTATGATATGTTAGTAATGTTAATGTTAATACTGTTTTAATTACTTAATATAATGCTTTAATACAGAGAACTACAGTGTGTATCCTCAACTAAAAGTCTTATAGGTATCATAGTTTTTGGGCAAATTCATTAATATTCAAATATTCGAATGTTAATAAATTAAAGAAAATGTGAAAACTAAAACCCTGAATGTGCTCTTATTTGAGAACAACGCTTGAAACATAAAGCTTGAAACATAAAGTCTAAAAACTATACCCTCAGAACGAATACTTAACAAACAGACAGTTTATATCATGTTAAGTGTCCTATTAAAGAATCTTACTAAACTGGGATATCTGATTTGCTGATGGTCTGTGTACTGATTCAGAGATCACCTGACCAGAAATACTGCAACTCTAACTGTAACAGGAAGAAGTGTGGGAGCAGAAGACAGAACTTTGTCCATTAATTGGCTCATGTGACCTAACATGTATGCATGGGTTCTCTTGAACTGTTGTGAATTGTATGTTCCCTGTTAGGATTTTAATGTGACAAAATGGTGAATCCTGTATAGAAGCAGCAATAACACAAATATACCTGAGAATTAATAGAGTCTCTGGTCTTCAGGTACTGGTAATTTAGGATCCCCCATGGATCCACACACTGACAGAAGAGTGGCCTGAGCTTCCAGGAATTTAAACGGTAGCGGAAAGATAATTCTGACTGGAGATATGTGGTCTTAATTATGACCTCTTCCTACAGGTACTTGGAGAAGTGGGTCCTTCACAAGACAAACCTCTTGACAGGAAAGGATGAGGTTAATCCATACAGCTGGAAGAACACTGATTCCCACAGGGTAAGTAAACCTGGACCATTGGAAACTTGGGTAAGTATGCAGTCCCAGATTTAGGAACCAATCAATGATGTAAGCTCCCCCCATACACTTAGGTAGGAAACATGCAGTCAATAAGGGGTTATGCAGTAGTAAGCTAAGCCGGGCAACATAGGCAAGCAAGGGTTAACAGCACAGTCCTTAGCAGGGATAAGTAGCCTTGCAGGGAAACAAACAAATGTAGCACAGCTAGCAAGGGTTAATGGCACCTTCTTGACTAAGCTGATAAGGGCTTGAAAACAGTTAACCTCAGTCTTGCAACATAAATCATGAACTGGACTTGTTTGAGCTTGCAGGGGTTAATAAACAGTTTAAGACTGAATTCACCAGTGCTATATTTTGCTTAAAGAATGACAGTCATTTCAGGCATAAAATCAATGCAAATTGGTGCTGATAATGGTCACACACGAACAGCAAGAATCAGGCCAGGGTCACTAAGGAGCAACCTGCAGGAAACAGGGCCGGTGAGGAAGAAGCATCGCCAAAAAACAGAACACGCCGGGTCAAGCCAGAAGATCCGTCCTACTGATGCTGCGATGCCAAGGGAGAAGACCAGAGCCGAATCCAGAACCGAGCCGGTCAGGAACCAAAGGAATCTCGGAGCATGCAGACGTCAAACCTACTTCCAGGTTGACATTAGTATAACTGCGCAGCGAACCTGCACATGCACTGCCCCTTAAATAGCCGGGAGAAGGCAACCACAGTCCCAGGGGAACAGTCCTTTTTATGTAAAATGGCAATTTTCTATTTCAGATTACACAATGGCACATACTACTAAAAAAGTATATTTTTATGAAAATGGTTTATTAAGATGAAGCAGGATTTTACACATGAGATGTTTTATGCAATATATTTTTATAGAGACCTAAGTTCCTTGGAACTCACATTCATTGAATTCATTTTGAGTTCCAAAACTCTAATTGAAAAATAGCTTAAAGGAGAACTAAACCCTACCCCATTTTTAACACCCCTCCACCTCCCTCTACTGTCCCCTTTCAAGCTCCCGCTGCAGAACATATATTTTGTTTAAAAGGACCCCTATGTGCCAAACTGCCATCAGCAGAGCTGTACAGTGCAGTTCAAAGTTGCATTTTCCCCTGTCTTTGGCTTCTCATCTGTCATTTCTCAGGTACGGATCTTGCGGGAGCATGCACAGTCAAAGCTGATTCAGGAAACAGACCCAACTGTGTTGATGGTCTAACAGAAGAGGATCAGAAGTCATGGGAAGATGGCACTTTTAAACTTCACTTTGCAACTCTGCAGATTAATGGCAGGTCAGCATACAGAGGAACAGAATAGATGTTGGGGGGAGGGAGCTTGGGGAGAGCAGTGGAGGGGGATGTAGGTGAGTTAGGATTTAGTTCTCATTTTTAATTTAAAAATTAAACTCCCATTGGCTTCTACATGAACTCAACAGATGGCAATTTTTTATTTGAGTAAAACTGGAAAATTTGAATGCTTTGAGTTTTTAAAACTCAAATTTGAATTCACAATTTTTGCTGTGAAAAAAACCTTAATCACAGAAAATACATGGATTCGGGTGTTTCTGTATCCAAAAGAATCCTATATTGTCTGAAAGTGCCATTGTTAAAATTATTGAAAGTACATATTATCTTTGTGCTTTTCTGATTGTTCAGTTAAAGCATCCTTCTTGGCTCATACCATAGTTACAAGGATGGTTAGATATAAATAAAATTCCCCACAAGATAAACTAATATACTTGCAAGTCACACAGCTAGTTGGGAGCAAGTCCAGTTTCTCTAGATGTACTTCTATTAGATTTCCTTTACATAGTACAGGTATAGGATCGCTTATACGGAAACCCGATATCCAGAAAGCTCAGAATTACGTCTCCCATAGACTCCATTTTATCCAAATTTTTTAATTTTAAAAATAATTTACTTTTTATCTGTAATAATAACAGTAGCTTGTACTTGAGCCCAACTAAGATATAATTACTCCTTATTGGCAGCAAAACCAGCCTATTGGGTTTGTTTAATGTTTAAATTAATTTCTAGTAGACTTAAGGCACGAAGACCCAAATTACGGAAAGATCCATTATCCGGATAACAGGTCCCATACCTGTATTGCATTATTTTTAGGTGTCTAAGTAAAGAACCTCTTTGTCTTTCACTGGACGGGTTATGTTCTGAAACACCCACACCTTCCTTGATCAAGTGGAGGGATTTAAATAGGTTACTTCTTGCATCCCAATGTCTGGACCCAGTAAACACCATTGCCCTAGATAAACTTCAATCTTTTGAATATATAATTTCCCTAGTGAAGTGGAATTGATCTCCCACACAGAACCACCAAAGGAAGAGCCGACTCAAGGTCAGATTCATTTTTCTTTGTCCTGAAATGGATAAGGGATTCTGGGGCAGAATCTGTATCCATGTTAAATCATTTATGTTTTTTATCTTATGAGGAGAGGAAACCATACTACTAAACTTTAATGCTCATTTTGTAATGTAATAGATTTACTGCTGCATTGTAATTCCCAGTAATAATTTCTTACATATCCACAAATTGGCATCTTCCCTTTCCATCATTGTTTTCATCGCTGGATTGGAGATCAGATTTAATACATACATTATAAAAGGTACATAGAACCTCTGGGCAGTCATCCAGAAAAGCTTAGTAGCCTACACAGAACCCTTTTAAAGTAGTTCATAGCACATCTCTATGTACGGAGTGCGTTTGTGAAATTAACTTACTCACCCAGCTGAGGTGGTTTGGTTAAAAAAACAAATCATTTTGCCTGCTGTTTTCTCTCAGTTTAGCCTTTACAATTCCACAATCTGATAAACACTACTGTAAAAAAGCAGGAAACATTTGTTTAAAAAAAAACATTTTTACAACTAAAGCTAGAGACCTATTGAGCGTAATTAGCAGAAATATATTTCCCAGTTATATTTTGTGTGTTTTTGCCAAATTCTTCTCAAGTAAAAAAAAAAAAAAAAAAATCACAGCAACTGAAAAATGATTCTGCTTAATATGTCAGTGTGTTTCAGAGACCCCCTGGGCCGCAAGATTATTGTAACATATTTCAAAAGCTTGTGCTAAATGCACAAAGGCTGATTAAAACGATTAAAAATGAACTCTTAAACTGCAGCTGCAGTAAATAGAAAGTGGCAAAGCCATTCATTCAGCGTATCAAAAGAACCCGTCCCCTTGTATATTTATCCTTCTTCACTGACAAGTAGCAGTATATTGGAAAATGTATAACCTGAAGGCTGCACATGAAAAATATGCTGGCAATAGCAATCTCTCCCAACAATTCATTACATGGGCAGGAGCACCAGTTACAAGTAGTGATGGGTGAATAAATTCGGCAGGCGTAAATTTGTGGCGTATTTCTGCACCCGGCAAATAAATTAGCGAAACTGCGATAAAAATTTGCAAGCAAAAAATCAGTTGCACCGAAAAAAATTGGACGTGCATTAGAATAGTCGCATGCATAAAAATTGTCGCGAGTCAAAATTATTCGGACGGCTATTGACTTTAATGCATTTGAACGGAATAGGCGCGCATATAAAAATTGTCGAGAATGTTGAAATTGACACCCGTCAAAATAATTTTGACACCCATTGACTTCAATGCATTTTGCGACTTTTCAGAGAATTTTTCAGGAAAGCCCATCACTAGTTGCAAGTAAATCTAGTCTACATAAGAGCCCTTCCCTAAGAAATAAATGACAGAGGAATATATCGTCTCAATTAATATTAAATCCCATTATCACATTGAAGTAAAAAGTATTGTGCTGACTTTAACACCAAAATAACTCCCAGTCAAGTCCTTACTCGTTCTAAAATGGTGGTATGGATTAAGAAAGATGTTATATTTTAAATATTATATGGGTGCTTGTGCTAATGATCCTGATAAAAAATCAATGAGATTTGTAAATGTATTTAATGTGGGGCAGACATGTGAAAGGCTGGGAAAAATATAAAATTAATTCTTCTCTTTTAATTTGTCAGTGAAAAAATTAATGATGTATCATTCCTTTCTAATGAGTGAAGAGATGTAAAAGTTACCTGAGACTGCTATAGTTTTACATTGTGTTAACTTTTTTCACATTTTGGAATCAATTCCAGGACTTTTCAACATAACTGACCGAATTTAAAACTTAGATAGATAGAAACTCTTAAAACAAGAACTTTGTAATATCAAGCTTTACTTTTGTGAAGATAAAGGACATGGGGGCAGATTTACTAAAGGGCGAAGTGACTAGCGATGTTGAAAATTCGCCAGCGTGACGCCATTTCATTACTTCACCAATTTACTAATGGTCGCTGTCGTAACTTCACTAGCGGTAATTTGCTCCCTTACACCCTGGCGAATGGACGTAACTGCGCAAATTCACTAAGATGCGGATTTTACTGAATGTACCTTTTGTGCCAGACTTGCCTTCCCCACCTCAGACCAGGCGAAGTGCAATAGAGTAGATAGGACTTCCCAAAAAATGCTGCCGACTTTTCATTTTACAGGGTGATAAGCGGTAAAAGAGCGTAAATTTTTTGGGGGTACCCGGCTTCCCCCTTACATTTGCTAACACATTACACTCTATCACCATCTAGAGGCAGGATTTAGCACTAAAAATGACACAACAAAGTGCAACAATGTGCGACATCCTAATGGCTTCATCAGTATATATATATATATATATATTATATATATATATATATATATATATATATATATATATATATATATATATACAGTGCACTGTAAGGTGTATATGAATAAAAATCACTGATTTCACAGAAACCTAATGGGTATGATCTTCAGCAGTTTTCCCTTTCTTAAAAGAACAGTAACACAAAAAAAAATGAATAACAATATAATGTAGTGTTTCCCTGTACTGGTAAATCTGGTGTATTTGTTTCAGAAACTTGACTATAATTTGAATAGTACTGTAATAGTGCTTTTGAAGCAAACACCCCAATTTTAACAGTGCATGGCAATGCTACATTATATTGTCATCTCTTTTAAAAACTTTCCTTTTTTGGTGTTACTGTTCCTTTAAACCCTCTCAGAACAAACTTTACAGTGTTCTGTGCCATTAAATAAAAATTTGCTATTTTACTTTTAGATTTAATTCTAGTTTTAGTTATTTAAGCATTTTTCTTTCTTGAATGTGTAGGCTTGTTTAACTTGGAGTAATATCCTCATCTAAGTATGGTCTATATTAGCCAAACAGTTGCTGAATAAAGCTCTTTAAATAATTTGAATAGGGTTTTATTTCCAAATAGACGATATCTCTTTTTTATTCATGTAACATGGATTTTCTATCTATTACTATGTTAAAACTTTATAGACTTTCCAAAGCTTTGTAATGCTATTGTCTGTAATTAATCGGCGTATCAGGCATTCATTATTATTGTCTGTATTTTATATTATGTTTACTGTGCAATAGGCACAACTGTAAAAGGCTCCTCAAAAACTATACATACTACAGGTATGGGACCTGTTATCCAGAATGCTTGGGACCTGATGTTTTCTAGCTAAGGGCTTCTGTAATTTGGATATTCTGTTACAACCACACTGGTACCATTAAGTAAATGAGTAATACTCTCATCCTGTATCTTTTTACTATTAATATACTTTAAAAATGTTTTGGGGTTAGTCTTAGCCTCTGCAGCAATGCTCTCCCCATTTCCTACCTTTGCCTTCTGGATTGCTGTACGTTCCCCAAACTAACAGCCTTTTCTATTTGCATCAGGAGCTTAACCTCCTCCTCACTTACATTAGGGGGGTCTAAGAGGACCAGAAGAAACACTTTGGAAGAAGACTGTAGGGGAATAGAAACAACAAGGCCCCCACAAAACTCCCCAGGTTTTGCCATTTCCCAGCCTCTTGGGACAGGTGTAATGAAAATTCACCTTTTTCCCACAATACAGGCACCATCCTTTAGCCCCCCCTATAGCCCATTGCTTCAGAGGACAAATGAGTAGTACCCAATTGCATGGGTTCCTCGGTAGGCCCAGGGACTGAGATTTCCAGTTTGGATGGTGACAGTGAGAGTGATGCAGCAGGGTGTTCTTTCCTGACACATCTCCCTATGCCTCATATCAATTTTAATAGAGAGGTGCATTAGGGAATCAAGGGAGGATGGAACACAAAAATTAACAAGGCTCTCTTTGATAAAATCAGAAATGCCCGCTCTGAATTGACGACATAAAGTAGTATTATTCCATCCCGTCTCTACCGCCCAGTGGCAGAATTCGGTACAATACTCCTTGACCCATTGTTTGCCCTGCCCGAGGTTACGAATATATGAATCTGCAGAGGCAGAATGATCAGGGTCGTCATATATAATAGTGAAGGCCTTAAAAAGGAGTCGAGAGAGAGAGAGAGAGAGAGACGGACTGGATTAGCTAAAAGCCCATAATTGGGGATCCCCTTGAAGTATTGTAATAACAACCCTAGACTCCTTGGTTGGAAAGGAGTGGGGTAGGAACCCAAAATCTAGTTTACACACCTCCTGTAAGGCAAAAAACTTACTACAGTCCCCAGGGAATGGGAACTTAGGTTCCACTTTGGAGCTAACCGGGAAAGTGGGTATTGTTCTGCTTCCCTGGGCAGGAGCTGGGCCAAGAGCAACATGTTGTTGCTGAATAATGTCCAACCTTGCAGACAGTCTTTGCAGGCATTGGACAATTTGATCCTGCTTTGCCTCTTGTTCCCTGAGATGCTGGAGGAGACTTGGCTGGATTGCCTCAGTTGTAGTGGGAGAAGTAGCTGCTCCTTTCGCATCCAAGTCAGGATTAGTCTTCTTCTTTTTCTGTACCAGGTGACAGGATCATTAGTGAAACTCTAAACATTTCTATTTTTTTTTAGGAATTCCTCTGGCCATAGACATGGGACCACTTCCATCAAACTATAAACAGGTAACATAGGGTGATGGATAGTGAATATCTCCCCCATAACCATCCCACAGGTGTAATTTTGTTGAAGCTGTCATTCAGGCAAGGTTTGCAACTCTCTTTAGATCAGAAGGGAAAAAAGGAGTAACAGGAGGAGTGGAAGTCATTGATATTTGCTGGAAACAGGGGTTGCACATTATGATTGATTAGGCTGTTAACCCATGTATTTAGCAACAAAAAATGAAAAACATCAAGGTTAATTTTCATTAAAGGTATCAGTAGTATGGACTTTTCTCCTCATTCTCTTAAGATACCATATTCACAATGGTGCATATTTTATATTCCAAGTGGAAAATTTAGATTAAAATGAGATACCAGTACGGGTAATCTTCCACACTGGTGCATATTGGGTGCATAAGGGAGCAGGGTGCAATGTAGGGTTGAAACGTAGAGGAGTAATTGGCAAATGACTGACATAAAAATGCTAAGCAAGGCAAATTAAACCACTCTACGGAATTTTACTTAGAAGTGCATAAATATTAAATATGTTTATTTAAAAAATTGGAAATGTAGGGGTGATCCATTTAAATATTTCTGAATCTAAAAAACAATCATTTTTCCATGTCAGTGTAATCTTCCCCGGAATATCCAAACGTGCCAAAATTGCAAGAATATAATTGATTTCACAGAGGTAAAATGGATTGGACTTTTTTCCACCCTTAACCAGTTAGATGAAACAATATTGTTTTAAAACTTCAGGCCAGGTTTTTATTTCCAGAACACCCATGTAAAGTTGTTGACAGTCTTGTGAAATATAAAAATGAATTCTGCAAAATATATCAAAAGAATGAGCAGCCGAGAATGATGATGATATTCCTTGGCAAATTGTTTTAAGACCACCTAAATTGTAACCTGCAATGGCAAGATTTTTCGCAACAGAAAATGTTTAAAATATCATTAGAAGATACACAATATACATGTACATTCCTTAATGGAAACAATCTGGCCATATTTAAGCTCACACCATCATGGAGCTATTATATTCTGCTAATAAAACCAAAGCAAGGATGAAGGGCTGCATTCCAGCATTAAAAATGAATATTTTAAATAAAAACATTACATATCTAATTTACTTCTACCTACAACGTGTGGGTTTATTTAACTTTTTAATTTACTATAGTTATTCTAAATATAGAATTTAGCAAGAATCAGTTAACTTTGGAAACTAAGTAAAACTCTGTATCACATCAAGCTGCACTAACAATGATGTGGATCAATGTGTTATTTTATGCTGGGGTAGCCATATTTTGAGAAGAATTGGGACAGGCATGGCTTAAAGGAGAACTAAACCCTAAAAATGTATTTGGTTAAAAATACCATATTTCATATACTGAACTTATTGCACCAGCCTAACGTTCCAGCCTCATATTAGCAGCAATGGTCCAGGACGTCAAACTTGTCACAGGGGGTCACCATCTTGGAATGTGTCTGTGACACTCACATGCTCAGTGGGCTCTGAGCAGCTGTTGAGAAGCTAAGCTTAGGGGCCGTTGCAAATTATCAAGCAGAAAATGAAGTTGACCTGTAATATAAGCTGATGCTACAAGGCTGATTATTAAATTCTGATGCTAATTGCACTGGTTTCTGTGTTGCCATGTAGTAATTATCCGTATTAATTGCTAATCAGCCTTATATTGTGACACTTATATTCTATGTGTACTGTATATTGTGAGTGGGTCCCTGAGCTAAGTTAGTGACAGCAGCACAGAGCATGTGCAGTGAATCAGCAGAAAAGAAGATGGGGAGCTACTGGGGCATCTTCGGAGACACAGATCTTTATTGCTAAAGGGCCTTGGGCTGGTACAGAAGCCCAAAACATAATGTACAGCATTTATACCCTACTTCTTTGGTTAAGTTTTAGTTCTCCTTTAAGGCCACAGGCCTACAGGCTTCTGAAATGTAAATTTGCCCTTAAGACTTTAGTGAAATTGCAACACTTATTAGGATCTAATTTCCATAAAAACAGATTTACTATAAGAAGACCCTCATGAAACCAAACCAGTTATTTGGAATTGTAACTCTGCCTGCCCTGCTCTACACTGCCTGTGTGTGCCATGCTCTGCTTGCAGTAAACTGCCTTTGTGTGCCAAACTCTGTATGTGTGTGCTATACTTTGCCTGCCCTATGTTGTCTGTGGGAGGTGAGCCTGGTGGGTGTTTGTCCTGGGGGTTTGTTGGCATTCGGAAATAGTTCCTAAGGTATTTAATTATGTGTTGGGGGGTTGCTGTGCTATCCACAGGGGAGGGGCAGGCCTTTGGATTCAATGGTATGTTTTAATATGACTTAATAAAAGTTTTTTGTTTTGAATGAGTGATGGTACTCAGATCGATTAATTTTCTGAAGTCACCCGAAGTTTCCTCGTGAGGCAGCGAAGGCTTTTCAGGGGGAACCCAAAGAAGAGGCGATTTGTCGCCAGGCGACTAAATCTCTCCGAATCTTAGAGTGTGTCTCTGCTCTTAGAGATTGCTAGTGCCACCTCATGGGTCCCTCTCCCCCCAGGCCCCTACCTCAGTCATGAGGTCCTCCACCAACACTGCAACACCCCCCCTCCTTCACGTTTACCTATTCACTGTTGTGGCTGTAATCGAGAGGGGAGGTAAGGGGGAAAGTGCCCATGGTTTCAGACAGTTCTGGGTTGGCGTGGCCTACCAGGTTTTTTCTATGCATAGTATTTCTCTTTACCTTTTTCTATCTATTGTTACCTCACCTTTCGCTAAGAATAGAAGTCTTTTCTTGCAGCTTTAGGTCCAGATTTTGCCCACATCCCATATTGGCTTCTGATGAAGTGACTAGCATAGTCACAAAACGCACCGAGCCATGCTCCCCCCTGCTTGCATCATCCATGTATGTTCATGTCTTGATTTTAATCTGATGCTTCAATAAACTGGACATTTTAAACATACACACTCGTCTTCATGAATCGTGCTGTGATGGGAGGCTGGAAGTGTGCCTTTGATGTCTATATTGGATTAACCACGTGACTATTTACCTACTTGCAATTACTAGTATAGCAATCGAAGTGAACCAGGGCCTGTGCTTTCTGCTCGCATAGAGCAATGGTAAGTCAGACAGCCCAGAAACACCGGGTCCCTAGTTTAACTCCAGCCAGGATATTACACTTACTCACTGGACCTTACTGCTTACCCTGACTATTGCTATTACACAGAAATAATATGACAGAAAGCAAAGAGAAGAAATACATTCTTAGCTGAATTAAACAACAAAATTAATTGATGTCAAAACTAGAGACAAATTCTGGAGAAATGTGGTAAAATATCAGTAAAAATGTTGTATAAAAGCCAAATTTGCAAAAGTACAGCTAGAGGGATAGTGACTATTTGAAATCTATCTCCAGATTTCATTTAACTTCTTATCCACTTGGTAGATTCCCCACCAAGTAAATTATTTTGGGGCATTTTTTGGTAACTCACTATATCATATGCTGTCAGGCAGGTGTCATAACATGTGATATATATGTACATTAAAACTACTTTTATATAACATATGAAGGAAGCATATATGGCAGCAGCAATGTTTTCTAAAGTTTCCCAGCTTGAAGGCTTTCATCAAGTTTTGTGGCATATTTTAAAATTGACAGCAATGTCAAAGCATAAGATTGTGGAGGTGGATACACATATTACATTTTGCACAGTTGAAAAAAAGAGAACTTCCTCTAGCAGCTCTGCATTTCTTTCATATAGGTGGCTGACTTCCAGCATTAAATGCATACTATGGCAAACCTGTTCTGACTTTATTTAATGGGGGAAAAAAGATTTATTGGTATTATTATTTTATGCCTTCAACATTTTCATTTGATATCTCAGTCTCACCACACTTATTATCACTGATTCCTCTCTATTATTGTAATCTGTTTAATGCTGAGATTTTTTAGACACTTCAACATAAATTTAGTGATAATAAACCTGTGGTAAAAATCTCTTGGGACAGTGACTCTGTGTCCACCAGGAGTGGAGTGTGGGACTGTGCCAGGGTTGGGCTTACCACACGGGTACCCCAGTGCAGGGTTAATTTGGTTTATACATTATGTATATGTACCTGTATATTTGCATTTTTTCCCTTCAGTTATATAAAGTTATATTTTGTTTGCAGCACTGGTGTGTTGGGGTCATCCGTAGGTGTATTCACAGATCCCACTAGGTTGAGGCACTGCCATTTAAAGAAATTCCCAGAATCCTTTCATTTAGCAAAGGGGATTCAGAACCTGTGCATGGTAAGATATTGATGACGTACATCTTATAATACATGAAGGGTTTAAAATAGGGTTACATATTGTGTCACAGAAATGCATAGATTCAAAAAAACAATTGTTTTACAACAACACGCAGACAGTTTGAGACTGATAATGTATTCAATATCAATATATATTCTTTTAAGGCACTTTCCAAATAAAGATGTCAGACTTACTGGTCAATATAATTTCCCAGTGGTGACTTTGATAATTTTCAGAAAAGTTTTACAAAATCTGTTTCACAATAATTATGCTGTACCATGAATATAAGAAAGAGAAAACTGGTCAATACTGAACTTAAAGTGATATATACTTCTTATGGAAAGCTTGGATTAATAACAAAAATATAACCCTTGGTTGTACTGTTAGTCAGACCAGTAGAGATTACAGTCAGTAAAACAAGATTTACAATGACAATACATTATACCATACTATTGAAGTGGCAAGGTATGGTTTTCTTTAATATTCAAAGCAACATTATATTATATTTTCATTTTTCTTGCAAGCCTATAGAATAGCCTAAGCAAAACTGAATGTACTGGACCAAGGAGACACTTTTTATGCTGTGTGTTTTGGGCATTTTAAAGTCGACCTGTCACCCAGACACAAAAATAAAAAAAAGTCCTTATCAAATTAAACGTGAAATCCAATTTCTATTTTTTATTAAAGCTTTCATAGCTGTTGTAAGCTCATTTAAAAATCTCAGCTGTCAATCAAATATTGTCTGCCCCTCCTCTATGGGGCAGGCAATTACTTTCACTTTCCATTCAGCACTTCCTAGATGTCACTGCTCTCCCCAAATTCCCCTGTTATCTTCATTGTTTATTGTTATTGTAACCAGGGCATGGGGATGGACATCAGGTCCCCCATTCTGGTGCACACACAAGATTCTGAGATGATGATGCAAGGCTTGTCTTAATAACAGTGTCCACAAAATGGCTCCTGCCTGCTTGCTATAATTATGAATTCCCAGACTGAAGGAGACAAGATTCAAATAATTTATATAGTGTAATTAAAGTTAATTTTGCTTGACGAATGTGATAAAATAGGATTTTGAATATTTTTTTTGGGTGACGGGATAAGGATATTTTGAAAAACATATTAAGATAAATGAAAGTTGAGTTGATAGTGAACTATAGCTGCTTTACTACAAGCCTCAATATGCCATTGAGTATTGAATGGTAGTAAGCAGTAGAAAGTGTGCAAACAGTATACAGTTTGACCTACCCATATCTGACATAGGATTGCCATCTTGCTGGTATTTTACTGGCCTGTACGGTGAAAATAATGCTGAATGACAATATTATTAGTGATGGGCGGATAAATTTGTGAAACTGCTGGGAAAATTTGCAATATAAAATATAGAGCATCAAAAAAATGTATTCGGAGGCCCATTGACTTTAATGCATTTGAAACAAAATAGGCTTGAATACAAAAATTGTCGCGGGTGTCAAAATTGACTCGCATCAAAATCATTTTGACACCCATTGGCACCCAATTTTATGCCGTTTTGCAAATTCGAATTTGAAATGGGACAAATTTGCCCATCACTAAATATCATTAATAAGGAAAAAAAAGGTGGCAACCTTACAGGAGGGTACCGAGTAGGCATGATTATATAAATGATTGCTGCATCAGAAGTTAAGCACAGGGAGGCATGCTGGAGGAGGCTGGGCAAGAGGTGCAAACATAATGAGTGGGAAGGGTTCAGGAACAGCAACAAACCCACAATCTACCCAAGAAGTAAATTGTGGGCCCAAATATATCCTTGTTCCTATGACTACATATCTTTCGATATGAAACATGCATGGACATTTTTAGGTGCTGCATCTGAGCCACCAGAACAAAATGGAGTGTGGACCTTACCCTGAGTTGTTTATGTAAATGCCCATTGGTCAGTCCAATGGTGCAGGACCTGGGGTTTTTACACCCAGGTCAGAATGTTCAGGACCTTTCCATAATTTGGATCTTCATACCTTAAGTCTATTAGAAATCATTTAAACTTTAAATAAACCCAATAGGCTGATTTTGCTTCCAATAAGGATTAATTATACAGTATCTTAGTTTGGATCACGTACAAGCTACTGTTTTATTATTACAAGAAAAAGGAAATCATTTTTAAAAATCGAAATTATTTGATTATAATGGAGTCTATGGGAGACAGCCTTTCTGTAATTCTGGATAATGGGTTTCCGCATAACTGATCTCATACCTGTATTTTATTTGTATTTTTATAAGAGTATAAGTATACAACAAAGGCAAAAATAACAGTAATAATACTTATTCATGTAAGGACTCAGCAATACATGGGAATAAATAAATCCATGCTAGAGACTATAAAAATAGGCAAATCAAACACCCTTTTGTTAAACACTAAAGAAATAACACACATTAAGTATAACTAGGGATGTCGCGGACTGTTCGCCGGCGAACTTGTTCGCGCGAACATCGGCTGTTCGCGTCCGCCGCAAGTTCGCGCGACGTTCGCCAATAGGCGTTCGCGTCAAAATCGTTCGACCATTCGACCATTCGATCGCTAAAATCGAACGATTTTCGTTCGATTCGAACGAAAATCGTTCGATCGAACGATTAAAATCCTTCGATCGTTCGAATCGAACGATTTTCGGATGTTCGAAGTTCGCGAACTGTTCGCGAACTGTTCGCAATTTTTGCCGGTGTTCGCGAACGGCGTTCGCGAACACATTATCGGCGGTTCGCTACATCCCTAAGTATAACCAACGTTCTAATGATATCCCTCTTTCTGAGGCAGCAGAACTACATAACGCCATAGGTATCTGTAATCAAAATCTTTATAAATCATCATCCCTTCTAAATTGCACTTATAAATTACGCTCATGCCGAAGTTAGCCTGATTAGTGACACATTGTGTGATAATATCCATATCACGAACTCATTCAATTATTTAATCAATAGTCCTTGTAACAGTACTGGAAACCAAGGGATTTCACAGATATAATTATCTAACATGCCTATCAATAAATTATCATTTGCAGCAAAAAGTCTAGAATTACAAAAAAGACTGAACATTGTTTTCTTTATTGATCGTTGCAAAAAAAAAAAAATGTTTAAAGCCGCAGTTTGTCACCCCTTTTAAATAGTGTTGACCTACAACTCTCAGAACTCCAGAAAGTCTTCTGCTGTCAAAGAGTTCCTGGGAATTGTCTTTCAACTTATCTGGAGGGCAGAGGATTTTTTATTCTTGATTTTAGAAATTGGTATTTGTATGTATTGTACGGAGCTGCAGACTATGCTGATGCTTTATAAACATGCATTAATATAGGTATGAGATCTGTTATCCGGAAACCTATTATCATGGAATTTTTTTCATTATGGAAAGGTCATCTGAAATAGACTCCATTTTAAGAAAATATTTCAAATGTTTTTAAATGATTTCCTTGTTCTCTGTAATAATAAAACAGAACTTTATAGTTGGTCCCAACTAAGATATAATTAATCCTTATTGGAGGCAGAATATCCTTTACGTTTTATTAATTTTTAGTGATTTTTTTTAAAAGACTTAAGATATGGAGAATGAATTTACAGAAATACCCCTTATCCGGAAAACCCCAGATTCTGAGCATTCAGAATAAAAGGTCCCGTACCTGTAATAATAATAATGTAGGGACTGGTAAATTCGTCTCCCAGTATTATTTAGCAGGCAGTCCCCTAGTGTTATAGATGCCTAACTGGGTCCTAAAATACAGTTAGGAGGGGGACCTGTTTCCTTATCTTGCTTAAAGTTATGCCCCTTGGTGTTCTTACAGTGCCCAGTGCTAAAGTATGAAGTCCTGGGCAGCCATGTGCTCAGGGCCCATTTTGTGTTGGCTCTAGCCTGAGCCGGCAGGCAGAGCTCCAGTGGAACCTAGACACGTCAGGTCTAGTAAGGATAGGATACTCACCTTAAGAGGTCACTCTGAGGATTCTGAGTGGGATTATGATCCCGGATACCAATTGCCCAGAAGTAGGGACTAAGTGTACAGACTTAGGGATGTAGAGATTCCACTAAGGGAAAAGTTCATGTTCTCTTCCCTGCAGGGACTGATACTGACCAAAGATGTGATGTTGCTGTATGATCCTGTTTGCTCTATATGTACAATCTTCCGTGGATGATCCTGTTCAATAAATATGTTCTTTGGTTAAGTTATAACAACCCTTGGCGCCCAATTATTGTACCCTGCACAAAGTTACAGTTGTACTACACCCTGCCTCCACAAAATTTGCGAGGGCTTACCCCCTAAGAATTAAGTTCTCATCCAGAGCACAGTATAGGGGTGAAGCCTATAGATAGAGAACAGTGCACTCATTTTACTATAGCACTACAATAATAATAATATTTAACTAATAAGAGGCACATGGGTTGAATGGGTTGCTCCACCTCTTACATCCAGTCAGACACAGCTTGGTCATGACTCCACAGGGAGCCAAATAATTACTGCTTGTTTCAATCAGTCAATAACTACAAAGTTAAGAATAAAATATAAAGCCAGAGGGCCAGACATTCTGGCCACATAAAACATCTATTTTACACCAAATGTTGCCTTGATGCTTGCCTGCAACACTCACAGAGGTCCAAACAGAGCCCTTACTGTGTTCTTCATGTATTTAGCAAGTCTATTTAGTTCTAAGTATTTGGTGAGATTCTTATGGATGTGGAAACCAAGATATGTAAAGGTGTGTGCCCAACACTGGTTACTGTGAAAACGCTGGGGTCCAGTGTAAAGGGATCAGTTTAGTGTTTAGACCAGTTAATCTTTAATCCTGAGTTGGTCTTTTGTCAGTTTATCAATTGAAATGCAGCATTCAGGGCAACATAGGGGTTCTCTAGAAATAGCGACATATCATCTGCATACAGTACATAGCAACTGTTTTGGTTACAGGGCCTAACAACTGGTCCCTATGGTACAGACCAAAGTTGACCATACATATAGAGATATGTGTATCTATGGTGGTCCACTAATGATGACCGACAGTAAAGTACTACAGATATGGGTTGGTTTGTGAATCGGTAGGTTTGAAAACTTAAACTGCCAATGCAGCAGGTTGGTAAGTACATGGGGCTTTGGCAAATGCAAAAGTAAAGACTTCTGTGAGCAGCTGGGCAGGGTACCTGATCTGCATGTGTGTGGCCTCCTTAACTCTGTGTCCTATTAAGAAGAAGGCATAAAGCCAAAAAACACAGGCTTCCCACCCAGAGAGCACTACAGCCCTGTAGAACCATATATAAACTGTGAGGTGTTACTTTGGCAAAATCTAACAAATGCAGAAGTGGCATTTACCCGGAGCCCACCAAGACAGTGTGCCCACCATCAGACTATTCATCTTGTATATATTTTGACAAAAGCATCCCCCAGTGATGGTAGACCCCCTTATTTGAATCAAGAAGAAAAGTTCTTTTGCATGGACATTTTATGCTCTTGTCTTGCATGACAGGAGATACTCTGCACTTAGCCCAAGGCTGTAAATCCAAATGAAATTCAATGTGTTGTACAGTGCTTGTGGCCCCTTCTAAGAAATAATTTGAGGGTGTGATTGGATTACAGTAAGAGATGGAATGGATAGTTTTAGCAAATGATATCCTGCAACATACAATGGGCAAAGCCTCATTAAATGTACATATTATGGCACTGTAGAAGTATAACCTACAAATGCCACTGTCTCAAGGAGTCAAGCTCCAAATGTCTACAAATGTCTAAACAAACAGGAATATCCGTTAGTAGTTAATTGCCATTGACTTGAGTGCCTGTTAACGACCAGTAACATCCCTAGTCATTTACTGAGCAGTCCCGAAGTGTCAATTTTCGTGCAAAAGCCATTTGATACATAACCCCCACAGAGAGGGCTGCATTCGAAAAGCTTTTAAGGGTAATGAGCTTTTGTAACGTCCTGCTTGACAGAAGTGTGGTACAAAAACAGTATCCTGCTTGATTTGTTAATGCCCTTCAATTTAATAGGCACTTACATTCACTAATTCATCCAATTTAAAACTTCAAGCACTGACAAAGTCATTATCATTTTAAATAAGACATTACATGAAAAATCTGGATAACTACATTTTATGCTGTGTTTTGTATTAATTAGTTATGATCTCTTGAGGAAACAAATGTAAATGAGACAACATGTCTCAGTCATTGTATATTTCATTTGTATGAAATCCTCTGCTCTGCCTGCTGTTCGGTTTCTAATTCCCTTCTGGTTTCTGATGAACCATGTAGCTTCCCCTTAATTTATTTGCATACTTTTGAAACATTTTATTCTGTTAGTTTGGCAAGGAATATACAAAAGCAGACAATATGCCTGTGGGGGGAAAAAAGAGAGAGAAAAATGGATGGATTTTTGTAGGATTGTATGTTAATTTGCATGTATTGAGGTTTGAAAGGACTGTGGTGGAAGGGAATTAATTTTAGGGAAATGTATGTGTGGAAGTGTGAGTATGAGTATATGTGAGTCGAAATGAAAATTCGAATTTTGAGCTATTTTTTGTGTACTTCGACTAGGGAATAGTCCAAATTCGATTCGAATTTGAAAAAAATTCAGATATCAAAATGTATCATGTACTGTCTCTTTAAAACTTCAACTTCGACAATTCGCCATCTAAAACCTGCCCAATTGCTGTTTTAGCCTATGTGGGACCTCCTAGAACCTCCTAGAGTTGGAGTCAATTGGAAAAACCTTGAATCGAATTCGATCCATTGCACTTACTTGCCTATTCACCAGAAAAAAAAACCTTCAATTGCTTTAATAAATTTTGTTTGGTCTTATTTTATTTGAATTCTGAAGTTTTTTTTATTCTAAATTTGACCCTTGATAAATGTGTGTATAGTTGTGAGTGAGTGAGTGCATTCGTGTAGATTACGGAGTATATGAGCATGTGATGGGGATGTACAGTATGTGACTAAGTTTAAGTATACAGAAGTATAGGGATGAAGGTTATTACAGGTGTACATGCATGTTTGTGTTTGTATCAATCTCTATGAATTTGGGAATTGTAATTGTCACTCTAATTGTCAATGTGCATATGTGAATTTATCTATATAAGGTTGTAGGTGTGTAAGTAAGTGCTAGGCTGCAAGGGTAGTGAGTTTTAGCAGGTTATTTATAAAGGCAATTTAGCTCCAATAATGACCTACCTGCACTGCAATGCCATATTTTTCTAGACACAGCATAGTTTAGCCTTAAGGCATCAAAGGGATGGCTAAAAGTAATATTCTAGTTTTTGAGGGACTAGTAATATGTTTGTTTTTTGAAGGGGAAGTCCCACTACTTGAAGACTCCTTACCCCACTGGTGTCTGTAGGCCCACAGTAGGGCCAACAATCAGATAAATCCAATATGGCTCAGTGTATTGGAGGCCAAATCTGGTACAGATAGCATGATGGGCTTGCCATCTCTGCAAATCACAAAGAGTATGGCCAGCTTAAAGGAACAGTAACAACCAAAAATTAAAGTGTTTTAAAGTAATAAAAATATAATGTACTGTTGCCCTGCATTGGTAAACTGCTGTGTTTCTGCAGAAACACTACTATAATTCATATAAACAAGCTGCATTGTGTAGCAATGGCGGAAATTGAAAAAGTCTAAATGGCACAGGTTAAATAGTGGATAACAGATAACACCATTCTGTTCTACAGAACTTATCTGCTGTGTAACCTGAGCCTTTTGTCATGTGAATGGCTACATGGCAGCTTCTTTATATAAACAATTGTAGTGTTACTGAAGCAAACACAGCAGTTTTACCAGTGCAGGGCAACACTGCATTATATTGTTATTACTTCAAAACAATTACATTTTTTGATGTTACTGTTCCTTTAAGAGGTTTTAATAATAGTAGAATGTTATTTACACAGTGCATTAGAACACCCATTTTATGTTTTTCCATGGACCGGACAAAATAGTGTAAAATCGAGGAAAATATCAACTCAGGAAATTGTGTTATGCATTATACATTGGTGGGACCACTGAAAAATGGTGTAAAATCATAGCAATCTTAAAATCAGGAGATGTAAAATTGAAGTTTCATTGTTATTTATACAGTATATCTACAACAGTGTTTGAGTATTAGTTAAAATGCCCAGTTTATGGATTATATTCCTTATACATAATTGTCACAGAAAATAGTTCTGTAACTGAAAACATTTAAAGTGGAACTGTCACCCAGACACAAAAATCTGTATAATAAAAGTCCTTTTCAAATTAAACATGAAATCCAATTTCTATTTTTTATTAAAGCATTCATAGCTCTTGTAAGCTCATTTAAAAATCTCCGCTGTCAATCAAATATTGTCTGCCCCTCCTCTATGCCAATGGCATAGAGGCGGGGCAGACAATTACTTTCACTTTCCATTCAGCACTTACTAGATGTCACAGCTCTCCACACATTCCCCCGTTCTCTTAACCATTTAATTGTGTATCCAGGGCATGGAGATGGACATCAGGTCCCCCATTCTGGTGCACAAACAAGATTCTGAGATGATACAAGGCTTGCCTTAATAACAGTGTGCACAAAATGGCTGCTGCCTGCTTGCTATTATTTTGAAATCCCAGACTGAAGGAAACAAGATTCAGATAATTTATATAGTGTAATTAAAGTTAATTTTGCTTGACTAATGTGATAAAATAGGATTTTGAATAATTTCTTTGGGTGACGGGTCCCCTTTAAGATTATTGTACTGTATTTATTTATTTATAAAGAACAAAAATACCCTGAGTGTATATGGAGACTTGGCAAACTATAGAATTTGACAACAGCAAAGAACTAGTTGGTCCATGTTGTCTGAATGTAGCAGTATAAGAAACCTAGTTACACCACTAACACCTGTTCTTGTATATTTTTTATTACATGCCTTTTTAAAGTGGACCTGTCACCCAGACACAAATATCTGTATAATAAAAGTCCTTTTCAAATTAAACATGAAATCCATTTTCTATTTTTTTATTAAAGCATTCATAGCTGTTGTAAACTCATTTAAAAATCTCAGCTGTCAGTCAAATATTGTCTGCCCCTCCTCTATGCCTTAGAGGTGGGGCAGGCAATTACTTTCACTTTCTATTCAGCACTTCCTAGATGTCACTGCTCTCCCCACATTCCCCTGTTCTCTTTACCATTTAATTGTGTAGCCAGTGTATGGGGATGGACATCAGGTCCCCCATTCTGGTGCACAAACAAGATTCTGAGATGATGCAAGACTTGCCTTAATAAAAGTGTCCACAAAATGGCTCCTGCCTACTTGCTATAATTATTAATTCCCAGACTGAAGGAAACAAGATTCAAATATTTTTTATTGTATAATTAAAGCTCCCTTTGCTTGACTAATGTAATAAAATAGGATTTTGAATAATTTTTTTGGGTGACATGTCCCCTTTAATGTACTGCTTGACTCAAAGTCATCTGAAATTATAATCTTATAACCTTTTCTTCAGTTTGCTGATGACATAAATATATTTGGCCTAAATTCTAAAACTTGTCTTTTGTTTCCTGTGTGAATATTGTCTCTGTGCTACTTCAGCCTCTGTCAAGAGTCAAGATTATAACAATTATTTTCAAAGAGATATATCTGTAGGCCTAGCAGAGCTCAAAGTCTTGGTCGGGGGCCCAGCCTGAAGGTGGAATTTGGAGAAAATCTGAGGATCATGCAGTGTGAGATTTCAACTAAACACTTATTTGTGGCCTAATTATTCTTTAAAGCTATGACTAAATAGTTGATGTAACAATGTACTCAGCCATATTTAAAATTATTAATTAAAGGGACATACACAACTGTGGTGGTAAATAAGCTCTGCATTTTTCTACAGTCAACCTACTATTAAGGGCATTTTTGGCAATGTAGTCTAAAATATGTTTATATTTGGTGCTTTGAAAATTCGCTCATGTACTGCTGTAGGCTTTGGTTTATAGATCCATAAGGGTTATTGACAGGATGCCAATTGCAAACCATGGGTGCTACAGCTTTGCAGAATCCAGTTTTGCAGCAAACAGACCATGAAGCTGACCCCATTAATTCAGTACATTTGTAGTGCTTGTGTTCCCCTTCTTGCACTTCTGCCTGGGGTTATAGTAATCAGCCCCTTATATCTTGTTGCATAATAACTAAATGGTTGATGTAATCAGTTATAACTTATATTTAAAATTATTAATTAAGGGGAATGCTGACTAAATCTTGGACCTCAAAGAGGGGTAGGAATAGTAACAATTGTGTTTATGTGAGATTGTAGACTGCAGCCATGATAATGTCCTTTTACAGATATAACGGTTAGGGATGCACCGAATCCACTATTTTGGATTCGGCCGAACCCCCGAATCCAATGTGAAAGATTCGGCAGAATATTTGCATATGCAAATTAGGGGTGGGAAGGCAAAAACATTTTTTATTTCCTTGTTTTGTGACAAAAAGTCACACGATTTACCTCCCCGGCCCTAATTTGCATATGCAAATTAGGATTTGGTTCGGCCGGGTAGAAGGATTAGGCCGAATCCGAATCCTGCTGAAAAAAGGCTGAATCCTGGCTGAATCCCGAACCGAATCCTGGATTCGGTGCATCCCTAATAACGGTTCATACTGTATATAGAAGTTGGCACATTTCATTACTTAAAAGTATGTACGGATTTGCATCAATTGAAAGGACATATGCAAAGCTCCAGCAACTACATGCACTTATCAATACAAACACCCCATGCCAAGTTTCCTTTATTAGAGGATACTGGGGTGCAAGGGACCCCTGTTCTTTTCTAAGTACTGTTCCTAGGTAAATTAATTCTCCCTCCAGGAAAATCTGTAAGATCACAAAATATTTGAAAATCTGCTGGCAGTTAACACAAATGAAGTATGGTTAAATAGTTTGGAATAGTTGGCTGTGTACCTAAAAGAAAGCCTTTGGCAAACTGCACAAGTTTAGTCAGACTTTGAGAAGAGTTTTTCAATTTGAGCTATTAATATAGTTATAATTACTCATTCCAAAGACAAATGGTGATAATAGTTAACAGTAATCATTCATTTTCTGCTTAATATTTAGGCTTCTATGATTCAGTAACTTAGATGATTTCCTATCTATAAGGTTCATTAATCACTGGGGGGAGAATTCCATTGTTAGTTAAATAATACTTTGTTCATTTAGGTAATATACATGATTAATTAGATTAGACAAAAAAAAGCCAGAGAAAATTTGTAATGTGAACCAAAACACTCTGAACTTTTCTAACGCGCTCTTAGCTGTTTTGTCTAAATGAGATAAGTCAAAATAACAAGTTTTCAACAACAATATATTATATTGTGCAACATGGAAAAAATAAATTGACTTTACCTTTTAGCAGGATCCAAGTAGTACCTACCTGGCAAGACAGATTCCCGTTGTTTGAAATGTAAATGAATAGGGATGGGCGAATTTGTCCTGTTTAGTTTCGCCAAAAATTTGCCGCCGGCGAAATGTCGCCCGACGCCCAATAAAATCTATGGGTGTCAAAAGAATTTTGTTGCACAGCGATTTTTTTTTTGCCGCCCGTCTTTTTATTTTGACTCACAACCTCATACAAGTCTATGGGCGTAATTTTTTTCAGCGAAACAAGGAGAAAAAATTCGCCCATCCCTATAAATGAATCAAAGAGTGTTTATGTTAAAGGGCGATGGATGTGATGATACTGTAATCTTATGCTAGCATAAAGAGTATACATGTGTGTGTGTCACATTCATGTATGTGAAAGAATGGCATAAACTGTGCCCCTTGACATGGATCTCTAAAGCTATCACCCTATCCTACATACCTTGATGCTGAAGTCTGATTGTTTAGAACTGCAGTGTACAGTACAAAGTGTTGCAATCACCACTGAATTTTGATTATTCCACAAAAATAATAAAGCAATTCTATTCCATCATCTACTTCTTCTTATGCTTTAAATATCACTTCTGCTTCTAAGGCAAAGGTACAGTTATGTTGTTGGTTTGATTATATCATCATATATACCTGTATTTGATTGTCGAGATAAGATGTGAAACTGCACAGAGTTTTGGGTTTTTTTGGATGATCAATCTATGTTCTTGTGTCTTGTTTAAAACAACTACAGGTATAACAACTGCTAACCCTTCAAAGATGCCCCAGTAGCTCCCCATCTTCTTTTCTGCTGATTCACTGCACATGCTCTGTGCTGCTGTCACTTACTGAGCTTAGGGGCCCACTCACAATATACAGTACACATAGGGTTTTTTTTTATCAATGTCTGAATTTATCTGGTTTTTTACTCTTATTTATTATTACATTTTCCCGAAAATTGGCTTTGCTGGAAAAAATCTTACGATTTTCACGATTCTTTTTGTAATTTTCACCCGAAAACTTCGGGGCATTGCCCGAAACCCAGCGCACATCAAAAAAATCATTGGGACTTCTCCCATTGACTTATTTGCAACTTCGACAGGTCTGAGATGCGGGATTTTCAGATAAAGACTTTTCCATCCTCAGGGTTTAATACATTACGAAAAATTCATGATTTTCTAAGAGTCTGATTTTATATTTAAAAAATCTAATTTTTCGTGATTCTTGCATTCGGAGTTTAGTAAATAACCCCCTTAGAATATAAATGTCACATATAAGGCTAATTAGTAATTAATACAGATAATTACTACATGGCAGCACAGACACCAGTGCATTAAGCATCATAATTTAATAATCAGCCCTGTACAATCAGTTTTGATTACAGGCCAAATTCATTTTCTGCTGGATAATTAGTGACAACCCCTAAGTTTAGCTTCTCAACAGCTGCTTAGAGCCCACTGAGCATGTGAATGTTGCACATTACAATTTCCAAGATGGTGACCCCCTGTGACAAGTTTGAAGTCCTGGATCATTGCTCCTGTTGTGAGGCTGGTACAATAAGCTCAGTATATAAAATATGGCATTTTTAGCAATATTTTATTTTAGGCGTTACTTCTTCTTTAAAGCCACCATATAGACTATGGTACCCACATTAACCAAATAAAGGGTGACTACTGCCCACAGGAGTACATAGTAACTTATAAGGGTTCATCTGCTTTTTTAGGTGATTCTATTGACACAGGCTGCTGTGGTAACCCTGTAGCTACTGTACCATTGAGGACCCTGTAAAGGGGTCAAAACCAGAGTTTGAGAACTTCTTCCTTTTAAAAAAGCCTGTGACATTTAATAATGATATTTCCCCATCACACTCATTGTGACGTCATTTGTTGCTAAATGCCTTTCACTTATCCTGCTTGACAGCCTTAAATAAAGCCTCAGCACTGACCCTGACCCAAAGTAAGGCCAAAAAGTGCCTAGATAGATAGATTAAGTATAAAGAAAGTGTTTCAGTATAAAGAAATTCTCTAAACATTACCTTTACCTATCTAGAATAAGAATTTTTCAACGCTTTTATGAATGTCCAGTAATGAATATAATTGTGCATTCCCTGGGACTCATACAGCTTGAAGAACTTTTAACGTTTGATGCAATGATGCCTTAATATGCAATTGCATGTGAGACAAGTAAATTATTATTAATCTCCCGACAGAACAATTTTCATGTACAGCTAGAGGCTCAAATTAGAAGTCTAAAGACAGATTTCCAAAGTCCAAAGTTAACTTTCTGTTAGGCCTTCTTTTCATACATGGATGTGATAGCTCTACACACTCCCTAAGCTGCACATAATTAAATCATTGTAAATTAATCCTTCATATGTAAACATGAAACAAAAGTGTATGCGATTTCTTTGTATTTATTTAGGCTGACCAGACACTTTTTTGGAAAATTTTCAACATTTATTTATATACTGTAGGCAGTGTTGTTATGTAAAATGTACACTTTTGGGGGAGGTTGTAATGACATTTTTGGCAAGTTTCAGACTTTTGCCCATTTTCATGTTCATATCCACTAATACTTACAATATATGGAATATTCGTAAATGTAATAGAACCAATTATGATTATTGATGGGCGAATAAATTCACAAGGCATGGATTCGTGGCAAATTACTGCGTTTCCTGCCTGCGAATGTTTTATAAAAACTGTGTTGAAAATTTGCCGGCGAAAAATCCTGCCACAAAAAAAAAAATTGGAGCACGTCAAAATTATTCCACATGCAACAAATTTCTCTCAGTCCAAATGCATTAAAGTCAATGGGGCAGATTCAACATTTTTGGGTAACCCAAACATTAATTGGAACATTATCTATACACTGGGCTCATGTGTAGGGCAATATAACAACTGTATTTTCTTTATTAAGGTTCCCTGGACTTGTGTAATGTAATGTATTTACTGCAACATCTACGTCCATTCAACTTTATTATTTCCTGCCGTATGATTATAAATTAGCCTGAGCGAAGACCTCTAACGAAGTTGCGCTAGGCAGAATTGAACGCTAGCGCATCTTCGCTTTGATTTGCTTGCATTGCTGAAGTAACACTAGTGAAAATTCACCAGCGTTCGGCACCCTGGATGCAACTTTGCATTCCAGTAAATTAGCGCAGTCGGAACGAATTTTCACCTGGCGAAGTGTTGCAATGGCTGTGAAGCCATTACTGGTGAACTTCCGCCGCTTAGTAAATATATCCCAATGCGTTTTTTTCTTGTGCAGACTCTTTTATCCCGGTGACTTTTTTGTCCAACTGCATTTAAGCCAATGTGTGTTTTTTTTCTTATGGCAACTTTTTTGTCAAGGCAAAATATTTTGTGGTAGATTTTTGCAAAAAAATTTGCAGATGGCGAAGGGTGGAATTTCATTGCGAATCCATGCCTCGAAAAAATTTGCTCATCCCTTATCACAAGTCACACTGCATTTGCCTACTCATTTTTCATTGGTAAGCAGGCGGGACTAGCAGAAGAGACAGGTGGACTCCCCAAAGCCAATGGGGAATAACATTTTTGACCATTGATCTTCTTTAAGGGCAGAGACACACGGTCAGAAAAATGCCTGGCAACAAATCTCCTCTTTTTCGGTGTGACTTATAGTGATGGGCGAATTTATTTGCCAGGCGCAAATTCGCGGCGAATTTGCGCGATTCGCTGCCAGCAAATAAATTCGCGAAATGCCTGCGAAAATTCACGCCATAAATTCGCCGGCGTCAAAAAATATTTTTTCGAAAAAACGGACGCCGGCATCAAAAACGGGCGCCGGCGTCAAAAACGGCGCCGTTTTGCGAAACGGCGCAAATTCGCCCATCACTAGTGACTTATGTCCCTGAACTGCCTTCCCTTGCCTTCCCACTGATTTTGGGAGCAACTTCAGGCTAATTCAGAAATCAAAGCGTTCCGAGTGCGTCCCACTGGCGATTTAAATTCTAGCAGGCTGGAAGGCAGTCGCCCCAAAGATGAGGAGATTTGTCACTGGGCGACTAATCTCCCTGAATCTGATTGTGTGTCTCTGCCCTTAATGTAAATGTGAAATATTCTCTGGTGTCACTAATATATACACATGGTGATAATCTAGAATTACTCCCAATCTTGCTGATGTAGGGAAAGATGCAACAAACATGATGCCAGTCATTCAGTGAAGTGCATCAAAGTAAACAAGAGCTTCTACTTATACTGCTCTCGAAAATGTCCTTTTAATATGACCATAATGTGGAAATCACAGCGCTGAACCATTTTTAAAACAAAAGCAAAAAAGCTCCTTAATTACATTCAAAATTTCAATATCATTTTCATTTTCCATTTGTGAGTTAATGAGGGGAAATCAAGCTGGCCAATTACCAGAAACACTTTCCGTAAGATTCATCAAAGAGAAATTGGATGATTTCTTCACACTACAAATTCACAAAGGAAATCCAGGCAAACCCTACAGCTACACGTCTGCATAAACCATCGTAGAAAGGAATTGTTAGTGTTGGAATTATAGTCAGTGTATGAGACATTAAAGAGAAAACGTAAAGTTCCATTGGCCAGTCGCTAGTCAGACTTCTAACATCTTCTAAAACAATCATACTTGGAATTACGGGAAGTTGATTTTATTTTATTTTTTTTAATGATTTCATTTACTCTGTAATAATAAAACAGTAGCTTGTACTTGATGGTAACTAAGCTGCAAGAATCCATATGGGTGGCAAAAAAAAAAAATCTTATTGGGTTTATTGAATTTGACGTTATGTTGACGTTAAAAATCTTATTGGGTTTATTGAATGTTGACATTATTTTTAGCAGATCCAAATTACATATTGTACTATTTTATAGTTCATCTATTCATCTCATCTATTCATGTAACTATGAAGATTTTCATTCATCCAGGTCATGGTATATCTAGTATAGGTAAATCTAAAAACAACTGGACTTGCTGAGTAATCAATGAAGACGTTTCACTACTTTTTTTTTAGATTTACCTATACTAGATATCTATTCATGTACAGAACTGCATGCACGAGTACCCTATATAACTACAAATACAAGTGCATACTGTATATCCATAACAAAACAAAATAGGGTTATGATCCTTTAATCACGCACCAGTGAAAAAGCTGCAAAATATGAATTGAGATTTGATTAATTTAAACCAACACAGACTTCAGTGTTGGTAATATAGTGAATAATGTACAGTAACCCCTGTTGTAAATTATAAGGATATTAAAGGTCACTGTGGAGTTGCATAACCATATAGGCAAGACCAAGTGCTTTTCTATTGGTCATTTCACTCTGATGTGACTTCTTATATGATAAGAATTTTTAATGGGGTCACATGACTAGTGATGGGCGATTTTTGCGACGTTTCGCCGAAAAATTTGCGAAATTCGCAAAAGTCATTTTTGACGCCGGTGCCCGTTTTTGACGCCGGAGCCCGTTTTTTGACGCCGGCCAATTTTAGCCACCGAATTTTCGCAGGCATTTCGCGAATTTATTCCCTGGCGGCAAATAGCGCAAATTCGCCGCAAATTCGCTCATCACTACACATGACTCACTAAAACACACGTTTCTGCAAGTTTCATACCATATTATATAACTAAGCACAGATTTCAACTGATTTCAACTGATCGCTAAGCACAATTGATGGCAATATAATACAATATACAGGTATAGGATTGGTTATCCGGAAATCTCCAAATTACAGAAAAGCCGACTCCATTTTGTCTAAATAATCCAAATTTTAAATAATTATTTATGTTTTCTCTGTAATAATAAAACAGCACCTTGTACATGATCCAAACTAAAATATAATTAATCCTTATTGGAAGCGGATCCAGCCTATTGGGTTTATTTAAAGGGATACTGTCATGATTTTTATGGTGTTGTTTTTATTTCTAAATTACACTGTTTACACTGCAAATAATTCACTTTACCATATACAATTCTAATTAATTTCTTAACAAGTGTATTTTTTAGTTGTAATATTGGTGTGTAGGCAGCAATCTCAGGTCATTTTACCTGGTCATGTGCTTTCAGAAAGAGCCAGCACTTTAGGATGGAACTTCGTAGAGACAGGCTATTGTTTCTTCTTCTCAATGTAACTGAAGGAGTCACAGTGGAACTCGGATTTTTACTATTGAATGCTGTTTGCATATCAACCAGGGAGTAGTGATGGGCGAATTTGTCCCGCCACGAATTCAGTGAATTTCCAGTGAAATCCAGTAAAATCCTTCGACTTCGAATATCGAAGTCAAAGGATTTACCGCATTTCATTCGATCGAACGATCGAAGGAAAAATCATTTGATCGAACGATTAAATCCTTCGAATCGAACGATTCGAAGGATTTTAATCCATCGATCGAACGATTTTCCTTTGATAAGAATATACTTAGAAACCCTATGGGGAAGGTCCCCATAGGCTAACATTGGTGCTCAGTAGGTTTTAGCTGGCGAAGTAGCTAGTCAAAGTTTTTTTTAAAGAGACAGTACTTCAACTATCGAATGGTCGAATAGTTGAACGATTTGTTCGAATCGTTCAATTCAAAGTCGAAGTCGTAGTCGAAGATCGAAGTAGCCAATTCGATGGTCGAAGTAGCCAAAAAAATACTTTGAAATTCGAGGTATTTTTCATTCTAATCCTTCACTCGAGCTAAGTAAATGTGCCCCATAATGTTTCATTAAAATCGCTGTTTAAAATGGCATTTGTACAAATGTTTACAATGTAAAATCATGTAAAATTTTAAATTCTAATTTTCACTTCGACCTTTGATAAATCTGCCCCTTAGTGTACTTCGACTAGGGAATAGTCCAAATTGAATTGAATTTGAAAAAAATTAGAAAATTAGAATATCGAAATGTATCATGTACTGTCTCTTTAAAAATGTGACTTTGTCTATTCACCTTCTAAAACCTGCTGAATTGCTGTTTTAGCCTATGGGGGAACCTCCTAGAACCTATTTAGAGTCATTTGGTGGACTCTAAATAGGAGGGTTTTTTTCAAAGTTTTTTTTGAAAACTACTTTGAATTGAATTTGATCGAAAACTATCCAAATTCTAATACAGCCTATTGACTCGAAGTTAAAAAAATTCGATTTTTTTTTTTTTAATAAATTCGGTTGGTCTTTTTTTATTCGAATTTCGAGTTGATGGGAGTTTCAAAAAATATAAATCTCCCCCCATGTGTCTGTGATACAAACCCACTTCTCAGCACCGCACACACTGATTCAGCCTTAGCTGTTATCTGAAAAGTCTCTCATCATGGTCTTGGCAGCCTCCCAAATGATCTCCTACGCAGGGTTTTATTTAAACTCTCACTTACTAGAAATAGACAATGACACATTAGGTGCACATAGTTTATATGGAGGTGTATTGTCAGAATGAGATTATAGGAAAGTGAGGGCTCCATGCATTGACAGTAGAGGGTGTTTTGTTCTGTGTGCTTTTTTGTTTTTAACGCAATATTTGAGTGGAAAGCTTCAAAACAAGCATGCTTGTCTGTAGCTCAGCGACCCCCTTATAATGAACTGCAGTGAATCATGTATAAAAAGACTATACCCCAATGAGCCAAAGGCATCAAAATCCGACAGAATAAACTTACACAATGCAAAACTGAGAAGGGGTTAAATCTGTACTTCTATTTCAGTCATATTGTAGCCACTGAGCATTTCTGTGTCTTAACGCCCAGAACTAAGCAAACATATTCATTTCACAAACGTGCAGGTATCATTTATGTTATTTTTATAGCCCGGCGGCTGCTGAACACAATGACTTTGCTTTTGTGTACAGAATATGTTTCCTAACAGAATAATATACTCTCGATTATCTCTCTTGACATGAAACAAAATCAAAATAAAAGATTTTTTTTTTAAATCTTCCCACCTCCAATTAGTTGCCTCATCTTAGGACATTTCTTTGAGCTCTTAAGCAATTAAAGAATGGATTCACAGAATTTCATTGTACAATGCAAAGAAAAAAAAAATAGGGGAAACTTGGAAAATATATAAGGCCAAGTAAAGTAAATCTTTATCGGCAGAGGTATTTTATTTGTGTTGAGTGGCAGGCTTGCTTTTTGCCCTACACGACTGACTAAAGAATGCTGATATTAAACATATTTTTTTAATATGATGCATACTGATTTCCTAGTAGAATTTTTTTAATTAATTTTCTTTCTGTGCTGCATCTACCAAACCAGAGACACTGCTATGCAAATACCATACCTCCTCCTGCCTCCCAAACTCTTACCTCTCCTACTCTTGGGTTGGGACAAGAGGGATAGAAACACTAGTGCATTGGGAATAATTCCACTCTGAAAGAGAAGAATTCCCAGTTAGTAAAATTAAATTCTGCTTTTAAGTCACCGGGTGTATAAGAAACGTTCCTGTCAATACATAAAAATGTAATCGCTTTTTATGTTTGGCCATGTCACATCAACACTCACTTTCTCTTGTGTTTTAAGCCCCGTCCCTATAAACCATTATGCCCTATATCAGTAGCTTATGAAAAGCCAGTCATGTACAGCTTTAAACAAGAGGGTAGACAAATGCTCATCACTGGCTCTCCATACAGAAATAAACTTTAGGGGGACATACATTTACTCCAATGTATAATATATGAAGATGTCAGGTTCATGGACAGATCCATAATTTACAAATTCAAAAAATGTCTCTATGTCCATGCTTTTATAAAAAAAAGTTTTATTACAACATATTAAAAATCAACAAAAGAACCCCACAACGAGTCTACCGCATTTCATGCTTACCTAGCACTTCATAGGCAATCCAGATTCATAATTGACCTTGTCCTGGAAATCAAAATATTTTGAACTCTTGCTGCTGTTCCATTTGATCTTTATCTTTCTCGTATCTACTTTGCCTTGTCTATTTATTAAAAGGGAATATAGTCAACCCTAGACATTCTTTAACATTTAAGGACGTATGTATGAATATATAGATAAATCTTCTACAAAGATATTGGACAGACATGACATTTTGTCACCCTTGTAGTGGCTCTTATTATGCCCCTCTTTACTGTGTCAAATTTCCAGAACCCACCAGCACACCCTGACCTCTCCAGCATAAGTTGGCCCAGTGCACAGTCAGAAGGGATCGGCAACCCCAATTGTAGTCAGCGTAATAGAAGAAAAACTGGCACTCAGAGCTCGATGCATGCGGGCAAAGCCCTGCGTGTTTATTACAATGTAACGTTTCTGGGGTGGGCCCCTTCGTCTGCCCGCATGCATCGAGCTCTGAGTGCCAGTTTTTCCTCTTTACTGTGTCAACATATCCTTGTATTCCTGTTTATCTAACCCTGACTAAATAGAAAAAAATAAAGAGCTGCCACCGAAGTCTGTCTAATGGCATAAAAAAATATTTTAAATCCTGAAAATCACTTGTCTATAGCAGTGATCCCTAACCAGTAGCTCATGAGCAACATGTTGCCCACTAACCCCTTGGATGTTGCTCCCAGTGGCCTCAAAGCAGGTGCTTATTTTTGAATTCCAGGCTTGTAGGCAAGTTTTGGTTCATAAAAACCAGGTGTACTGCCAAACAGAACCTCCTGTAGGCTGTCAGTCCACATAGGGGACTTCAAAGAGCCAATCGTGTCCCTTGCTTGGCACCCCAGGAACTTTTTTTAATTTTTGTGTTGCTCCACAACTCTATTTATATATGAATGTGAGGTGAAAAAGGTTGGGGACCCCTGGTCAATAGAATATCACAATAAAACAATGCTATTATCAGGACCTCAGATTGCTTTGGTCTTTTATACATATAGACTGAATCCCAGTCATAAAGGAAATAACTGCTGGTTGATGGGAAAAGAAAGGAAGATTTTCTGCCAATACTGAAGAAAGGGTGTGAATAAAAGGTTCCTTGAACTTGTGAGTATTTGAAATACACCTGCCTGGACTTGTGGTACTTGAATGGTTCCACTAGCAAGTCAATATGCACAACCTGTGCTAATTACCAGCCTTTCATGCTTTTCCAATTACTGTGGAAGTCTGGGATCTGCTGCATTATGGGTAAAAAAAACTTGATTGTTTGCTTCTAACAGTTGCACATTGCAATGTACTATGCACCTTCTTTATAAATGAAGCTGAATGTCTTTACAGAATGCATTCCTGAATTTTACTAATCTACAACTAAATACAAACCCAATCAAGCTTCTTTAAGGATCAGGTGGAGAGGAAAATATGAATGGAATAAAAATGATTTTGTTTCACATTTCCACTAGTACAGAAGCTGATTAATATAACGTGGTCATTAAAAAATTTTCCTTTATATTGCCTTTTGCTGAGTCTGTCCTGTCTCTATGCCTGTTCCATTCTGTTCCTGCCTTACTCTGTTTGCATATGCAACTAGCTGTCCTGTCTCTTCTCCCACTCCATTCCCCCTACAATCTATCCTGTCTCTATGCCCATGCCATTCTGTTCATACCTTGTTCTGACTCTACGCTCCCCTCCTTCACACTCTTGCCTCTCCTGTCTCTACACCAGCTCTATCCTGTTAATACTTGTCCTCTATCTCTACTCCTGCTCAATTCTGTTCAAGCCTTGACCTGTCTATACACACACTCCATTCTGCTGCTGCCTTCCTGTTTCTTATTGGACACAATAACCATCCCTTGCCTGAAAGACTCAACACCCTCCAATTAGGGGGATATTCCCCATATCCCTTACAGTGTCTATGCTGGTGGGTGGCACCCAGAGTCCCTACTGCTCTCCTTGTTGGAGCCTCTGACTGCTCTGCATACTACCCTACCCTAGCCTAAGAGCAGCCAAATCTACACCCCTAGATAGAACAGGATCTAGCAGGGCATAATTTAATCTGCAAAAGGAAACTCTACCCAATGATGGAGGTAACTCTTAAATTAAGGTGAGCAAAACTTTTATCCTCCTACATTAGCAAATTGTCAAATAAATCAAGTAACTAATGCACAAAACATTTATGTGTCATACACAAACGTAGATAGATAGATAGACAGATAGATAGATGATGATAGATAGATAGATAGATAGATAGATAGAAGATAGATAGATAGATAGATAGATAGATAGATAGATAGATAGATAGATAGATAGATAGATAGATAGATAGATAGATAGATAGATATGGAAAGATTTGAGTAGGCAGGTAAAGTAACATTTTGGAAAGTTTTCAGTGTAAATTGCAAGACAAAAAATGCAACTGCCTGGAGATTACTTGAGACAATGAAACAAAAGAAAATAATTAAAAAAGATAAAAGTTTAATACATATATAATTCTTTAACTTTTAATTTTGGGCGATGCTGTTGTCTTCTCGGAAGTAATGTTTTTAATTACTCTTTCACAGTTTGAAGTAGTATTGCAGCAACTGTATTTTCTTCTGCTGCACATTCTTATATAACATATTAGTAATAATGAAAAGGCATAATTTGATTGGATGTGTTATTGAACAAAATGCCATGCATAATTAAATGTATTTGTGGCAGGGATATTTGAAATAATAAAACTAATTAATGTAATGAGAGTGTAAGGGGTTACAGAAGTTCAAATTACAATCATTTTGATTCAGGGGATAATTTACAAAGAATTTTGTTTCTTCAGTCAAGATGATGTCTTGGTTTTCACAAACAAGAATATATCCTATAGGATTATTAATATTTATAGCCATAATGTAAAAATATTCTGAATTTATTGCAGTGGCTTCTGAGAAGATCTCATTTTAGAACATCTAAAAAGCAGAATATACCTTGAATGATATCTGAATTGTGATTAGTATCTTGGTATTTTGTTCCACAAAACAGTTGAGCAGAAGTGACTTAACTCTAAATAACACACCACTTTGGCGTGCTGTAAAATAACTTGAAATAACTGAATGATTAATATAGAAAATAGAACCAGCTTCTGAACTAAGCAAAGATGTAATTGTCTGGGTAGCGATGGGCGAATTTCTACAGTGTCGCTTTGCCGAAAAATTCTCGAACTTCCCGCAAAACAGAGAAAAATTTGTGATATTCGAAAATTGACACCCGCGTCAATTTTGGACATGAGTACGAAAAGTTGCTTGAGTCAATTTCGATGCAGGCATTAAAGTCAATGGGTGTACGAATAGTGTTGATGCGTGACGATTTTAATGCGACCGGCTTTTCGGACGCGTGTCCAAAATTTCTTGATGCTGGGAATTTTCACGGGAGATTCGCAAATTTATTTGCCAGCGGTGAAATGCAGAAATTCCACGCAAAGTCGCGCTAGGCGAATTTATTTGCCCATCACTATGTTTGGGAGGTGCACAAGCTGCAGGCTTAGAATTTAATAACGCTGAAAAAACTAGATAAACCAGTTCTGTGTGAGGACCAGCCCTATTAATATCTTTGCTCACAGTTAGTTGTATTAATGCTGCAACTTTCTCATAGCCTTTGCACTGGTTCCCTGATCCTTTAATGATTTACTGGAAATTCAATTTTATTTCTTCCCATACAAATCATTCAATACAATTCCTACTTTTCTTCTCTGATGACCATTAACAAACAGTTCTTACTTTAATGTAAAACACTGCCTGCTGAGAACTATGGGCCAGATTCCCAAAAGGGTGAAGTGATTAACGCTAGCGAAAATCACCAACGTGACGTCATTTCGAAACATAATCGATTTCCTAACGGGCGCAGGTGCCACTTCACTAGCGAAGGAGATAGACACTATTGTTGCTTTGCACTCTAACGCCATTCGAATTTTCACTCTGGCGAACGGACGTAACTCCGCAAATTCACTAAGCTGCGGCTTTTACTGAACGTTACCTCATTTGCTAGACTTGCCTTCGCCAGCTCAGACCAGGCGAAGTGCAATGGAGTGCATAGGAATTCCTCAATTTTTAGTGGAAAATTTTTCTAAGTCCCAAAAAACGCTGGCGTCTTTTCCTTTTTTCAGAGAGCCTGCAAAAGTGCATACCATTTTTTTTTTTTGGCTAACCGGGTCCCCCCCTCCATTTTCTAACATATGGAACATAAACTATACAGTGGGCTCATGTGTAGGGCATTATAACAACTTTATTTTATTTATCAAGGTTCCCTGGTGCAATGTAATGTATTTTCTGCAACATATACAACTTGCGTTGCCTAATTTGTCGTATGCAAATTAGGCAACGCAAGCGCATCTTCGCTTTGATTGCTGAAGTAACACAAGCGAAAATTCGCCAGCATTTGGTGCCCTGGATGTAACAGTGCACTTTAGGGAATTGGCTTTGTCCTAGCAAATTTACGTCTGGCGAAGTGTTGCGATGGCTATGAAGCCTTCACTGGAAAATTTTTGCTGGTTAGGGAATTTGCCCCTATGCATCATCCTGGCAACATCTTTGCTGTATCTTCAGTTTATGTGTGTACTTTGCAAAATGTTACCTGGATGGTTGGTCAATAAAGCATTGCTTTCCCATGGATATACTCTGGATGGTATTTGCTAGAACATGCTTATTTACATTTTCCATTTCACTTTTTGCATCATATTCAGATAAAAGTTCTCGGACACAGGCTCATCCTACCTTCTACTTTACTGTCATGTAAAAACAGTTAGCCTTGGTAAGGTTAGATGAGGTAAGGTGGAACATGGATCCTAAATGATGCTGAAAATAAGGGATTGAGACAATAGAAAGTGTTAGAAAGGTCATTTACTGTCTTTGTGTGACAGGGACATTCCTGGTTCTGCCACTGCACAAGGGAGGCAGCTGAGCAGTTCCTGTAAATTTAGGCTTTTTGGCCATCCCAGATGGGTGTGTCAAATTCCAGCAAACCTATACTATAAATTTGGGCCAACCAATCTCAGTGGCATAGCTACCATTGATGGATCTGCTGCATATTAGTCAGTCCTTGTGCCACCTGCTGAAAAGAATGGCAAATGGATGGACACGGGTGGGGAGGAGAAAGCTGCACACTAGGCCTTCCTTAGTTTGGGGGGGGGCGGCATGTAGTAGCTATGTATGTTACTAGCCCTTTCTATATAATTCCTTCACTTTCCTTACTTGTTGTTGAGAGTCCATGGGGTATATTTATCAAAAAGTGAAGTTAGAGATCACCACAGTCCTCTAGAGTGAAATCCCGCCACTCTCCATTCAACTCTGCAATTCAAACTCAAAGGCAGAAGAGTAATAAATTCCATTAAATGTAATAGGAATTATTTAAGCATAGTGACATTGTAGGAGAAGAGCAGTCAAAGAAGTCAGTAAAGGCAAAGAAGAAGCTGAATTCATTTAGAACCTCTGTGTCACAGAATAAAATGATCTCTTTCATTTTCACAAGAAGGGAACCACTAACAAACGGAAAGATGTCTATAACAAGATTAGATTATACCTTGTATTGACCTTAAGGTGCTAAACGAGTTTAGTTCTAGACAGATATTTTCTAATATCCTCAGCACTGATGTCAAGTCATTTGACATAAAGGGAAAGTGATACTGCAGTTTAACAGGCGATACAAATCCCTGAGACAGGCAATGCAGAGGATCCAATATTTTTACACTTTGCAAAGGCTTTCATATACAGTGTGTCCCCTACATATATTGACTGATTTATATAATGAGCAATTACATAACGTAAAGGAAATGTTTTTAATCTGCACTGATTAAAAAAAAGGTAACATTCTCTGTAAATGGTTAATTTTCATGGGGGTTTCTTTGCACCCTGCCCTCAACTTTTGCAGAATAGCTGAGGTTTTCAAAGTTCTGTGTCTGCCCCATGAATATAGCAATACCTGTGTTCATCACCACTGTATTGATGAGGGACAGGTTGGGGGCAGCACATCCCTTCATATCTTTAAATCCTCTGCAAGTGTGCAGCAATACTTCTGCTAAATGTCCAGTGAGAATGAACACTAAGGGGCAGATTTATCAAGGGTTGAATTGAAAATTTGGATTCGACTGTCAAATTCGAATAGGGAGTTATTCAAATTCAATTCGAGTTTTTTTTTTTAAAAAAATTGAATTCGATTTTTGAGATTTATCGTAATTAAATGTAACTATTCTCCACCAAAAACCTGCTGAATAACTGATTAAGTCAATGGGAGAGATCCAGGGATCAATTTTGAGTTGTTTGCAGCCTTCCTGACATTCAAGCTTTTTTCAGAGAAAAACCTTGAATCGAGTTCTTAAATTCGAATTGAATTCGATTTGAATTTGATTAAAGTTTGATTACATTCATCCGAGTTTAAAAAATTAGATTTTTTAAATGCATTTTGTAATTACTTACCTGATACCCTAGTGCCGGTGTGCCTGTTGGCAGAAGCTGCTCTAGCCTGGGGTACTTCTCAGCGAGTACCATAGAGTGATCCTCTCCCTGCTTCTTCTTTGGTAGAGTAAAAAGCTTAAAGGGATACTGTCATGGGAAAAAACATTTTTTTCAAAATGAATCAGTTAATAGTGCTGCTCCAGCAGAATTCTGCACTGAAATACATTTCTCAAAAGAGCAAACAGATTTTTTTTATATTCAATTTTGAAATCTGACATGGGGCTAGACATATTGTCAATTTCCCAGCTGCCCCAAGTCATGTGACTTGTGCTCTGATAAACTTCAATCACTCTTTACTGCTTTCTCTCCTAAAGTGCAGGCACAAGTCACATGAGCAGGAGCAGCTGGGAAATTGAAAAAAATGTCTAGCCCCATGTCAGATTTCAAAATTGAATATAAAAAAATTTGTTTGCTCTTTTGAGAAATGGATTTCAGTGCAGAATTCTGCTGGAGCAGCACTATTAACTAATGCTTTTTGAAAAAAACATGTTTTACGATGACAGGATCACTTTAACTTCAACAACAAAAAACTGCCCTTTCACTATGCATGCATCAGTCCCGGGCATTAAAGAGAGAAGGTAAGTGCCCCAGCAGGCACGAAACGCGTTAGGTCTTGCTCTGATGTCCTAATGAGTAAGTGCCCCAGCAGGCACAGAAAACGTTAGGTCTTGCTCTGATGTCCTAATACATTTTCACATTTTTTAATTGATTCATTATTTCGGGGGATACTCACATTTTCTTTTTTTGAAATGTTAACAGGTCCCATACCTGTACTCATCACCATGGAGTCACTCTCTCACAGCATTAAAACAGTTTGATAAAAACTCTCCCTTTAGCCCCAAGATAAAATATTTATGTATCTTCACAATCCTCCACAACTCCATCTTTAGGATCCCTACTGTTACCAAAATATGAATTACTTTACTGAGCCAGAAACTTAGTCAAACTGTTGACTCTTTAGAGAGAATGTTGACTACATCAGGTGTCACTCAAATGAATCAGATGTTATTTTTGGAACCCAAAATTTGTATCAATCATTAAGATGTCATTCATTATATTTTATATTGAACATGGCAAAGATTAATTCTAACAAGCACAGTCAAAGTTTATCTAAACCTTTTTATTCTTAGTGTTAACATTTAAAAATGCATTTGCATTTCTCAAATTATTGCTAATAAAACGCTGCGAGATACCTCGGGGAGCATATATTACAATTAGCATGATATGAGAGAAATCACACTAATTTCTTCACTAATACATTCCTGCACCCAAAGTACATGTTCCTAATGCTAAATTCCCTTTCACGTAGCTAGAAGGAGACATGCATTTAACAAAATCTGGAGATAAATTGTAATATTCTCTTCCCAATGATTCCTTCAAAAGGCAAGGTACTTGTGTAACTAAAAGCATTTGCATTTATCATATGAAATTGTAGTAAAGGAATAGGAAAATTACTATTAATTAAGGCTATTAGTAACAGTGGGTCAATACTATAAGGACCACTTAAGGCTTAAAAATAAATGTTCTCTTTCTTTAAAACCGCAGTTTTGCATTAGATATTCCCTTACATTGATTTATAAACAAGTATGGGACCTGTTATCCAGAATGCTCGGGACCTGGGGTTTTCCGGATAAGGGATCTTCATGACTTAAGCCTACTAGAAAATAAGAAAACACGAAATAAACCCAATAGGCTGGTTTTACTTCCAGTAAGGATTAATTATATCTTAGTTGGGATCAAGTATACAAGGTACTGTTTTATTATTACAGAGAAAAAGAAAATCATTCTTAAAAATTTGGATTTTTTTAATTATAATGGAGTCTGTGGGAGACGGCCTTACCGTAATTTGGAACTTTCTGGATAACGGGTTTCCGGATAATGGATCCCATACTTGGAAAAAAACTCAGTTTATTATTACTGTATATTATCACACTACTAATTGTATTCATAATGGTTGTTTATGTCACAAACGCTGCCCGGAGCTCCTTCCCCTCCGGCGTCACTCCCAAAAGTCGGCGCCCATGGCCGCCACGTGGGTAGCGGCGCCAGCGCAATGACGTCATCACATTGACGCTGACACTGTGACGTCACCAATGGCGCCAAAATTGTAAATAAAAGGGAGCTCTGGCCAACTAGTCGCTGCCAAATTATAGGATCTGTTTATTAGTGTTCCTGGGTGCTTTATTGTTGCTATTCCTGGACTTTGACCCCTGCCTGGACTTTTGATTTTGTTCCATTCTGCCTGCCATTGAACGTTTTGGCGCAAATTGGGACCCTATTTAAGGCCCATTCGGATCTGTAGCCAGTGCCCGTTATAGGATCATATCCTGAGGTTTCCTGAGCCTTATGCTACCTGTTTCTGAATTACTATCCTGATTGTTCTATCCGTATTTGACCCAGCCTGTTCCTGACTTTTCTGACCTCTGTATCCTGATCCTTCCTGTTTATTGACTACCGAGCCTGCCTGATCCTGTTTGTCTGATTACCCGGTTTTGACCCTTTGCCTGCCTAACGACAACTCCTTCTGCCTGATCCAGTCTGTCTGATTACCTGGTTTTGACCCCTTGTCTGCCGGACGATTCTGTTATCTGCCTAACCTGACCCTGCCTGTCCTGTTTCCGTTTCTACCAGACGCCTTGTACCTTGACCTTCTGCCCAAAGACTCTTGTTATCCGTTCGTGCCCCTTTGCCAGCTAGAACATCTCGCCTTGCACCCCTCGTTAAGTCCAGGTGGCACCCAAGTAAGCTGAGGGCTCCTCCCGAAGCCCAAATGTGGTCACACTACTGGTGAAGCCGAGCCGAGACCAGGGTGCTTGGCCATTGTTCTGGTATTGGGTGCCGGCCGTGACATTCATATAATACATAGTGATATAAATAATAATATTATTGTATATTATATTCCCCCCCTATTACCAGAGTTTTGGTTCTTTTAAACAAGCCGACAAATAATTCACACCAATAAGTGTATCTTAAAGTGATTATATTGTATAATATATCAATGGATTGCTACACCACCATGATTTTAACAACAATGAAAACAACAAAAAACAATTGATTCATTTACTAAACAGTATTATACGGCTTCTTCTTCTTTCATTCTACTGCACATGAGTCTGCCCCGGGAAATTTGAAGAAAGAAGGAGCTGGAAGAGGATCGCTCCGTGGTTCTTGCTGGAATAACCATGGGCTGGTGCAGTTTTCTGCTGATAGTCGCACCAGCCCTGGGTTTCAGGTAGGTGTATACAATCACTTGGGAGTGCCTAACATTTGGCACCCCCAAATGGAAGAAGACTTTTCTTCTCCTTTATGCCAACAATCTACCCGGGCCGGTGCAGTTTTTCCTGGGGTTTCAGGTTAGTATATACGGTCACTTGGGGTTGCCTAACACTTGGCATCCACAAGTGGTAGAAGACTTTCCTTCTCCTTTAATAGCTCCTGTAGAAAACAACTTACATTCCAAGGAAAGCTTTGATATGGAATTTTGGGTCAGGGTGTGACCTGGATTGCAAGCCACCTGGAAGACTAACCTTGCAGACAATGCATAACACAAAAAAATGCATAAGACCAAAAACAAATACATATGTAACATAATATAATGGCATACCCAAAATTGCTATTTCTTACATTGTGTTTGTGGATTCTTAGCTTTGCTTATCCTGGCTGCTGTTTGTGTACTTTTTCTCCTGTTCCTGGTTCCTGGCTCCTGTACCTACACAAAAAGCTGGAACGGTATAAACATTTTATGATATATTACAATTACTGAATGTTCAGTAAAGACTGAATGATATATATTTGTATTTAAATTAATCTAAATTAATTTAAATATCCTACAACTAGTATCAGGAGGCCCCCCCCCAGCAAAAATTGGCAGTGGAAGCTCAACGAAGCGTTACAAGACGATAATAATATTTTCTACCAATATAGTGGAATCATTATTAAACTATTTCAAGGAGAATGACATTCCTGACTCGAATCCGCAAGCTGTCTGGCAAGCACATAAGTGTGTGATAAGAGGCGAATTAATCAAAACAGGAACTCAAAAAAAAGAAAGAGAAACAACAGAAATATGATCAGTTCTTATCAAATTTGAAAAACAACATAAATTTCATAACTCGCCTGCTCTTCTGGACCAAATCACTACAATCAGAAAAGAACTCAAATCTATACTGGATAACTATACTAAAAAGGCATTTTTTTTTTATCAAAAACAACTTTACTTCGAACATGGGAACAAATGTGGTCAATTATTGGCCTCTGCACTAAAGAGCAAACAGAGAAAGAATCATATCATGAGCATCAAAGAACGCTTTGGAAAAATTTCCCATGATACCGATAAATTAGGAGAAATTTTTCGAGACTTTTATAAAACTCTGTACAACATACCTTCGGAATCTGACCAGACCCAGATGAATAGAACAGGTTTTACAATGGACACTTACCTACAGACCACTCTAAAACCTCAAATACAGAAAGAAGGTCAGGAAAGATTAGAGTTACCAATAACCAGAGAGGAATTAGAACATGCTTTAAAAACTACTCCCACACACAAAGCACCTGGCCTGGACAGCTTTACATGCTCATATTACAAAAAGTTCTCCAGAATTCTACTACCCCATCTTCAGAAGAACGCTAGCCTACGTAACCTTAATACATACAAAAGGAAAGAAAAAATCCATTAGATGTTAAAAGCTACAGACCCATCCCTCTCCTTAACGTGGATACCAAACTATACTAAACTATTTATGGCTGAAAGACTGAAACCTTTTTACCCAATATAATAGATTCTGAACAAGTAGGATTCGTCCCTAGGAGGGAGGCCCGGGAAAATACCCTCAGAGTCTATAGCAGTGGTCCCCAACCAGTAGCTCGTGAGCAACATGTTGCTCTCCAATCCCTTGGATGTTGCTCCCAGTGGCCTCAAAGCAGGTGATTATTTTTGAATTCCAGGCTTGAGGCAAGTTTTGGTTGCATAAAAACCAGGTGTACTGCCAAACAGAGCCTCAATGTAGGTTGACAATCCACATAGGGGCTACCAAATGGCCAATCATAGCACTTATTTGGCACCCCAAGAACATTTTTCATGCTAGCGTTGCTCCCCAACTCTTTTACTTCTGAACATTGCTCACGGGTTCAAAAGGTTGGGGATCCCTGGTCTATAGCATCATACACTACTGAAAAAATGCAACATCCCATTGGCATTGCTCTCTACAGATGCAAAGAAAGCATTTGATAGGGTGAGCTGGGAGGCCATATTCAAATGCTTACACTGGCTGGGAGTTGGCCCTATCTTCCGACGCTATATCCAAAGTCTATACACACAACCACAAGCCAGTATTAGAATCAATGGGACCATCTCAGAGTCATTTAATATTGATAACGGTACGAGACAGGGCTGCCCCTATCTCCTCTCCTGTTCATTATCATGCTGGAACCATTCCTGCAAAAGATTAGACAAAATGCGAATATACCAGGGGTCCGCATTAACGGTTTTAGTCATAAGATAGCAGCATACACTGATGACATGCTCTTTTTTATAACAGAACCCAAGACGTCGCTCCCCAATCTAATGCAAGAATTTGATGCATATGGCGCTATAAGCAACTTAAAGATCAATCAGCAGAAATCCAGCTTCCTCAACATCTCCCTCGCCCAACAAGACTGGCAGCAAATAAATATACATTTACAATAGAACGCAAACATCTCACATACTTGGGACTTAAAATCTCAGCAAATATTTCGGAAGGAGTATCTCTTAATATATACCCACTGCTTAAAAAGATCCGGTCAGAATTACAACAATGGGATAAACCAGGCTTCTCATGGTTTGGGCGCATCAATATTGTTAAAATGAACATTCTCCTCCGCGTTCTCTACTTGTTCCAAACTATCCCATTTCCCATACCCAAAACGTTCTTCAAAGATCTGCAAGCAGTAAAGTATTCAGTAAAGAAAATATGTGTCATGAGTGTAAAATGGATCACGTTATGTTGTGTTACAAGTGATGCTGTAATATGCATAAACTTGAAATGTGGTTTTATGTTGTCCTTATTGAATGCAAACAAACAAAATAAAGAATTTTTTTAAAAAAAATAATAAATGTAAAATAAATAACTCTGGTCAGTTTTCCATTGCGACCAAATCAGCAGATAAGATTTGAGACTTGAAAAGAAAATGAGTATTGTATCTTCTTGGTTGATTGCCAGTATATTGATGATGATGATGATAATAATAATAGATTCTTATTATTATGCACACTGCTATTTTAAAACTAATATTTCTGTTTCCATAGTATATTGGACCTCACTGCCTCTCAACAGTCTCAGAGTGTTTTTTGCTTACACATTCTACAAGGCAGATTAAGGAAATGAGGGGTTAGCCAAACTAGCAATATTTAAATTTGCAGAAACTCTGGATTGTGATCCAAAAATAGTTACCTGTCACCTGAATCCGTATGCTAAAGGAGATGAGGATCATTACTTTTTCCAGTGTGAAAGGTTATAATTTAACAATCCAGCAGATCCATCAGTTGGAGAGAATAGAAAAGAAATAGGAATGACAGGTAATAATAATGTTTTCAGAAAAACCCCTATATATACCCTAATAGTACCATGAGATATAATGGAGGTAGCAAAAGTCAATTAACAATGTCCCCTTTAGAGAATACAACAGTGCTAGCAGGAAGTGTCTGCAAAGTGTCACCAGTAAATGAAAAGCCTTTATCCACTAAACATGTAGTCATGAAAAATATCAATCACATGCAACAGAAACAGGCAGCGCAAGGAAGTTAGAAAATTATTTCCAATTTCCATGCCCAACATTACAAATATTTGGACGAGGTAAATATATTGTATAGAAAATAATTTCATTAATACATTTGGCACAGGATGCTCTATACACAATGACCACACATGCATCAAAGGAAAGTTAGATAAATATAACAACTAGAAATACAAAAACATATAAAAGAAATGGAACAATTGATCTTTAGATTTGCTGTAGGGCGGCAACCTGACCTCTGGTGCCCAATAGGAACTGTGTATTGACTGCAGTCTACAAGATCGAGCAAGAGGGGTGATACCACTCACAAAAATGTGTAACAATTTGGATTGCTATGAATAATATGGATAAGAGAAGTTGCAAACTTTATGTACCTTTCTTCAAATGTTTAAAATAAAGTATAATGAAAAACTGTCTTGATAGGGATACAACCTATGGATCTCGACCCAAAAATGGGTCGCTGTGCTGTTTATGGTGGGTCACAAGTTCCTACAACATAATATGATTCATAATAGTCATTAAAAGTAGAAATAGAGTTTGGTTTAAATATAAATTATTCAACTTTATTTGGTTGCACTGAAGAAAAATGTTAGAAAACCCTGCTCTAGTATTAAATAATAAGTTAGTGCACAAATGCAGTGCAATGTCTAATTTTAACACCAGATCACCATGCTTTATTACCACAATGCTATATTTTTCCCAAAATTCCAGTGTCATTTTTGCCAGCCTCACCTGGAGTATGCAGTGCAGTGTTGAGCCCCAGTTATTTATTAATCAAGGGATATAAATGAGCTGAAGAGAGTGCAGAGACTAAGTGCAACTAAACTGGTTAAAGGGATGTAAGAATGAAATTTTGAGGGTATACTGTCAAGGTAAGGGTATTTTCTCTTATAGACAGATAGTGAATCTCCCATAAAGAGTATTAATGCACCAGAGGCCACCCCTTTAGACTAGTGGCAGCATAGGGGGTAGTGATGGCCGACTAAATTCGCCTGGCAGGAATTTGCTTCAAATTTCTGCATTTCACAGATGGTGAATACCTTTGCAAGTCTCCCGCGAAAATTCGCAGATTTTCCTGATTTTGTGTGAAAATGTCTGATCTTTAGGATTTTTTCATGAAAATGTTCGAATTTCAAATTTTTTTGGTGAAAATGTCACTTTTCAATTTCACGATTTTTCCTTGAAATTCTCCCATCACTAATAGGGGGTTCTTCACAATGATGACAGTGATGTTGCATTATGCCCTGCCGGATGATGTAATGGCCGAGTCTATTAATGCCTTAAAGATTGGCATAGATAATTTCTTGGACACGTATAATGTGATTAGTTATGAGCGAATTTTTTTTTACATGACAATTTTTTTAAATGTGCCTTTTTTTTCTCTCCAAATGCATTAAAGACAATAAGCGTTTTTTCTTGAAGTGACTTTTTTGTCTTGGTGACTTTTTTGTCTTGACAAGTCAATCGAAGGTTTTTCTTGCAGTGACTTTTTGTTGCAGGAAAATCTTTTGGCAGCAAATTTTTGCCAGTTTGGCAAAAAGATTTACAGGTGACAAAATGCAAAATTTTGCTGCAAAATGTATGCCTGGTGAAAAATTTGCTCATCACTAATTGTGATACTAAAATGTACAATTACTATAGATATTGGTATATACAGTTCATAGTAACATAGTAAGTTCGGTCACACTCGTCCATCAACGAGGGAGATTTCCACATATTCACAACTCTCACTGTTAAAAAACCCTTTCAAATATGTAGCCGGAACCTGCTTTCTTCTTATCGGAATGGGTGGCCCTGGTAAATAATGGTCCCCTTGTATATTCATGCATAGTTATCATATCTACCGTCAAGCACCTCTTTTCCAGGGTGAACAACCCAAACTTGGCCAGTCTTAAATCATAGCTGGGATTTTTCATACCTTTTATCAGCTTAGTTGACCTTCTCTGGACCCTCTTTAAATCAATAGCCCAACAGCTCTTAGTAGAAAGCAGTTGTTTGTGGGGTACTATATCAAACACTTTGGTAAAATCCAAATAGATCACATCTACTGCCCCAGCATCTTAGTTACCTCATCATGAAGAGCAATCAAATTTGTCTGACATGACCTATACTTCATAGAGCCATGCTGATTGCTGCTCATACAGTACCATTCACCAAGACCAAATTAAGGAAAGCTTTATGTACCATATACTGAGTCAGCCACTGAATAGTTTGAGGTAGGTCTGAGTATTATGGTTCCACTATTGTATACACTGAAGAAAAGAACTGATTTAGCTCATTTGCAGTGGTGTAACTAAATATCACTGGGCCCCACAGCAAATAATTTTATAGGCCCCAAGAGATTGGCCTGTTTTACCAAGTTTTATTGAATTTGTATATGAATTAGAGCCTCGTGGGGCCCCTATACCTTCTGGGCCCCCCTACAGCCGCAGGGTCTGCTTCCTCTATAGTTACGCCCATGCTCATTTGCCTTTTCAGTATCTGTTGCAACCATATTGGTACACACTCTCAGCCCCCATCTTTTACTATTATTATATTTAAAAATGTTTTGGGTTTAGTCTTCTACCCATTGTCGCCTCTGCAGCAATGTGCTCCTTATATTGTATTTACAACATTTATTATAGTGTTTATAGCCATTAAATGCAGCTTCTGTCCCCTTCATTCCTATTACATTCTTTACTTCTGTATTAAGCAAAAAGCTGCCTTTTTTTCAATGTTGTAACCAAGAAATTTGGCTCCCCTAGTGCAGAGATTGTTATTGTGCTCATTGCACTAGCTATGCCCATCACTCAAACAGGACATTATTGTATTAGAGAGGATACAGAGAAAGGCATCTAAGCTGGTAAAAGGTATGGAAAATCTTAGCTATGAGGAAAGACTGGCCAAATTGGGGATGTTCATGCTGAAGAGGCGCTTATGGGGAGATATGATAACTATGTATAAATATATATAAAGGGATCATATAATTATCTCTCTAATGCTTTATTTACCAGTAGGTCTTTTCAGCTGACACAAGGTCACCCATTCCGATTAGAAGAAAAGAGGTTCCACCTAAATATTCGGAAGGGGTTTTTGACAGATGTGGAATTCTCTCCCTGAATCAGTTGTACAGGCTGATACATTAGATAGCTTTAAGAAGGGGTTGGATGGCTTTTTAGCAAGTGAGAGAATACAGGGTTATGGGAAATAGCTCATAGTACAAGTTGATCCAGGGACTAGTCCGATTGTCATTTTGGAGTCAGGAAGGATTTTTTTCCTCCTCTGAGGCAAATTGGAGAGGCTTCAGATGGGGTTTTTGCCTTCCTCTGGATCAACTGGCAGATAGGCAGAGTGGTAGAGGGGGGAAGCATTGGGGCTGCTGCCTCAGGCGCTCCTGTTCTTAAGGGCTAGTCCACACGGGGAGATAGCGTCGCGTTTGCGGTCGCGGCGACAAAGCGCCGCGACAGTCGCCGCGACCGGCGCAGGCGACAGTTTTGTATGGGCGCCTATGTAAAAACGCCTGTGCTAACCACACGAGGCGATGCGCTTTTCAACAGTCGCCTGAAAAAGCCTGGCGAGGCATTTTCAGGCTTTCATACAAAACTGTCGCCTGCGCCGGTCGCGGCGACTGTCGCGGCGCTTTGTCGCCGCGACCGCAAACGCGTCGCTATCTCCCCGTGTGGACTAGCCCTAAGGGAATAAATTGAGAACAGAAACCATTTAATATAATTTTAAATGACAACCATTGCTGTTCTGTGTTTTTAGCAGAAAACATAATGCCCAATCAATGCTCTGAAGGGTATCCCTTAAGAGCTAACATTTGCTTTTCTGAAATTCCGGATTTTTGTTGCCCCAGTGTATATTTGCTTTTTGCAATGGTTGAATTTTGAAGTTATATGAGAATTTTTTTTAAGAAATTCGAATGTACTCACAACTTAAACGGGAATACGTTCAAATAGGAACGACACAAAAATCCAAATCGAATTTAAATAGAGTTTTCCTCTGAAAAAAAACTTAAAATGTCAGAAAGGCAATTAACTTCTTCACATAGTTCTACTGACCTCTGCCATTGACTTCTACATGAACTTTTTCCAAGGTCGAGATGTGATAAATCTCACATTCAAATTCGAGTTGGTGGTTTTAAAGTGGAAATTGTGAGTTTTGAACAAAATCTTTTTGAAAATTTGAACCTTAGTAAATCTGACTCTAAATGAGATCACATTTAGGGGCCCATTTACTTAGCTCAAGTGAAGGAAAAAAAACTTTGAATTTCGAATGTTTTTTTTGGCTACTTCGACCATCGAATGGGCTACTTTGACCTTCGACTACGACTTTGACTTCAAATCGAACGATTCAAACTAAAAATCGTTCGACTATTCGACCATTCGAAGTACTGTCTCTTTTAAAAAAAACTTCGACCCCCTAGTTCGCCACCTAAAAGCTAATGAAGTCAATGTTAGCCTATGGGGAAGGTCCCCATAGGCTTTGCTAGCTTTTTTAGCTCGAAGAAAAATCGTTCGATCGATGGATTAAAATCCTTTGAATCGAACGATTCTTCAATTTTTCGAAGGAATTCAATTCGGCAGTCGAATATCGAGGGTTAATTAACCCTCGATATTCGACCTTAAAGGATATTCGACCTTCAATTATGGGGTAATTTACTAAGAACTTGGATGCAAATGCTAAAGCACACAAAGAGGTGCAAAATCACACCATTTAAGGGATACTGTCATGGGAAAAACATTTTTTTCAAAATGAATCAATTAATAGTGCTACTCCAGCAGAATTCTCCACTGACATGGGGCTAGACATATTGTCAATTTCCCAGCTGCCCCAAGTCATGTGACTTGTGCTCTGATAAACTTCAATCACTCTTTACTGCTGTACTGCGAGTTGGAGTGATATCACCCCCCTCCCTTTCCCCCCCCCAGCAGCCAAACAAAAGGGAAGGTAACCAGATAGCAGCTCCCTAACACAAGATAACAGCTGTCTGGTAGATCTGATAACAGCACTCAATAGTAAAAACCCATGTCCCACTAAGACACATTCAGTTACATTGAGAAGGAAAAACAGCAACCTGCCAGAAAGCATTTCTCTCCTAAAGTGCAGGCACAAGTCACATGACCAGGGGCAGCTGGAAAATTGACAAAATGTCTAGCCCCATGTCAGATTTCAAAATTGAATATAAAAAAATCTGTTTGCTCTTTTGAGAAATGGATTTCAGTGCAGAATTCTGCTGGAGCAGCACTATTAACTGATTCATTTTGAAAAAAAAATTTTTTCCCATGACAGTATCCCTTTAAGTAAATTTGCCCCTTAGTGTATGTGAGTGTATGGAAGGGTCAGAGTGAGTGTGTGTTTGTATGTGCACTGGAGTTCATTTGGAGGGTTTGAAATTGATGAACTTTTCTTTTTCTTTTTTCAACCCAAATTAACAATGTATCTGTGTAATTGTGAACTAGTCAGTCATCTGCTTATTAGTACTAATAGTAGTGGCAGCAACATTGTATTCCAGAAGTAAACATTGAGACCACCGAAGTTCAGTGCAACTGGTTCTTATTTGATAAATATTTGGTTAACTAAGTTAAACTTACTTTGTTTATTCAGCAATGCCTCCGCATGAATGCTGGTAAGAGTGAATCAGTAGCCAAGAAACAAGAACATTATAGCAGCCTTATTCTCATCTGCTACTTGCGATATTACCCATCATTGGCTAATACTTTGCTGTTTTAGGGTGGCTCGTGAATTCATAGACCATAGTAATCTGATAGACCTAACAAGAATCAGGTTTCGGTCAATAAAGAGGATCCACCCAGTTGTGTGCAGAGCTGATTCTTAGATTAGGGTGTTCCTTTATAAAAAAAAAAAAAAGCAACTTGGACAGCAACTGTATCCTTAATATTGAATGTTGATGGGGGGAGTTATCAAAAATTAAACAACTTATTTAGATCAAATTGGGAGCAGAAGTAGTAAATACTATTAATAAGCATGTTGGAGACCTCTAGTGACCAAAAAGAGGCAAAACCACAATCTCAATAATTTCTCCAAAACATGCTATTCAATAAAAAAATATATTTTATTCACATCAGTAGTTAAAAAACATGTATAGTAATCCCTCTAACGCCTAACGCGTTTCATGCTTACCCAGCACTTAGTCATAGACATATTCTGCCTATGACTAAGTGCTGGGTAAGCATGAAACGCGTTAGGCGTTAGAGGGATTACTATACATGTTTTTTAACTACTGATGTGAATAAAATATATTTTTTTATTGAATAGCATGTTTTGGAGAAATTATTGAGATCAAAAATTAAAAACTCTAATTTTGTTCTTGACAATTTGTGTAAGTGAGAAACATAGTGGAGCATTTGTCACCATATGTTTCTCCTCATCCATTTTTGCTTGAATTTTATTGATCACGAATATATCTCATATGCATTTTTTGAATGTCAGCAACTACATATAAAAAAAACTTTGATCTGTGGGGGGAAGGGATTTCTTATTATGATCAAAATAAAATGTCACCCAGACCTTTGATAAAGCACCTACATGTCTTTAATGAATGTTCACATTCATGTTTTATTCCAATGCACTGAAATATGTAGATAAGTTACTTTTCCTGATTATATGTACAGTATATGCCTACTACTTTTTAAATGTTTTTATTTTTCAATATACCCCCTTAATGAGCCAGTAGCGTCTGTTTAAAATGTCTGCACTTTGCATAATACAGCAGGATTTTCTGGATTTTCTTTTGCAAGGCATAGCTGTAAAGAACAATTAAACCATATAAATAGCACTGCATATAGATTGTTTGTTCATCTAAAGTAATGGCAGCAAAATGATTTTCAGAACTACTAAAAATAAAATTTAAAAAATGCTTAATTTGCTTTTCATGTTTCAAAGTTAATCAGCTCATTTGTTTAAAAAGACTGTGCTTCTTTTCTTGTGCTCAGACAGCACTGATTGAGATCGTTGTAGAGAAAATATATTTATTAAGCACAGCCTAGGAAAAATGTTCTATTTCTTGGTGTTTATGCTAAAAAAGGAGTCTGCTAAAAATGACCTAAGTGAAGTGATAATGGACATCTGTCTATTGCAACTGACCTTAGCTAATGCTGTGAATATGTATAAAATGGTTACAAATCATATGAAATCAGGAACACATCGATAAGTGTAAGTTGTTGGGCAGCAGCGATGTTCTGAAAGTGTCCCTGATTCTTCACAGAATCTGTGTCTTAGAAGGAGAGTTTTGTTTATTGTTTAGTACAGTAGGCCTATTATTACATAACTTTGTTGTATAGACACTGTGGCTACCAGCAAATCAGAATATAAGAATATGCTGTTCACAGTGAATTAGTGAAAATGTAGCCAGTAACTTCACCAAAAGTAGACCATGGCCCAGGTGTGCCAGATCCTTAGCAAGGGGAGAAAAATAGCTTATATACTGTAGCAGGCTCAATGTCTCTGTTATGCCCCCAACATTGTTTTATTATTTGTATTGCATCAGCTTGTCATTCATTTTTATGGTTATGCTTTTCTATAGACATGTCATTCTTAGGCCACCATACCCGCCCCATGTGACCCCGTGTAATACCAGGAAATGATCACTCTAGCTGCGATTTTCATACTGTACACAGCTAGTACATCACCATCTGCAGCAATCCTACCCCATCCGGCCTGGTGGTAGCATCGTTGTTTTACACCTTGCCCTTTGTTAATAAAACTCAAGCTCAATATCCTGTGTCAGTGGATTAATGAAGGAAGGAGTTTAGCTGCATGTCAAGCTACACACTACTCCAGGGTAACACGTAGTGAGGACAGAACAGTCTCAAAGCCTATGATTAAGTTCTCTTGGAGCACAAAACATTTAAGGCAACTGAGATGTGTCAATACATATTTTTTTGGTGACTTACTTGATCTTTTTCAATGCCCATCCTATCACTGGTATATCAGTGGCTAACAGCAAAATAAACACTCAAGGATATATATATATATATATATATATATATATATATATATATATATATATATATATATATATATATATATATATATATATATATATATATATATATATGTAATAATTTCCAAATGGGCAGCACCCCGCCTTTGTAGCTTACCTCGGGTGCAAGGTAAATTAAATAAATAATAAAATAGAAATGACCAGCAACACCGAGTTCTTTGGTGAAAAAATCAAAGTGTATTCATGTAAAGCCGACGTGACGTTTCGGTCCACTCAGGGACCTTTCTCAAGGCCTTGAGAAAGGTCCCTGAGTGGACCGAAAGGTCACGTCGGCTTTACATGAATACACTTTGATTTTTTCACCAAAGAACTCGGTGTTGCTGGTCATTTCTATTTTATTATATATATATATATATATATATATATATATATGGTTTGAGGGTACATAGAACGTGAATTTAGCTTTTCACAAGTTGATCCAGACACTCAACCTAGCCTTCCTGATCAAGTAACTCCTATAACTAGTCTATACTTTCAGTAAAGAAACCCTGTAAATATTGGTACATTATGTTATAAACATTTACACAGTTTACACTGAAGTGTATCACATGTGATTGAAATGAGCATTTCTTCAAACATATTCTGGAAAATAAGTTGCACTCAACGTTTTTATAGTGTTTCTGATGATGAATAGGTTTTATTTAAAGGCTCACTAGGGCCATTAGAATATTTAAAGAATAATATAAAATTATATACAGATGTATCATATACAGATGTGGGACCTATTTTTCAGAATGTTGAGGTTTCCAGATAAGAAATATTTCTGTATATTGGTATACTTAAAAGAATGATTTAAATATTAAGGGGGTTATTTAACAAAGCCTGAATTGATCTCAATATTTTCTGCTACAAACTCAGATCAAATGCGCTCAGGTTTTTTATGCTTATTTATTATTACATTTTCTCAAAAATTACGATTTTTTTGGATTTTTTTCTTCCGATTTTCATGATTTTTTCTGAATTTTCACCCGAAAATTGCACAAAAACCCAGCACACATCAAAAAATCATTGGTACTTCTCCCTTTGACTTATATGCAACCTCAACAGGTCTGAGATGCCGGATTTTCCATCCAAACAAATTTGTGATTTTTTAAAAGTCAGATTTTACAAAAAAAATCAAAAATTTTTAGGAATTTATTAAACCCTGAGGATGGAACAGTCAGTACTGGTTAATAGTACTAACAAAAAGGAAATCATTTTTAAAAATCTGAATAATTTAATTAAAATGGAGTCTATGGCTGATGGGGTTCCTATAATTCAGAACTTTCTGGATAACAGGTTTCCAGATAACAAATCCTGTATGTAGGATGTAGGATGGAATAACAGGTGAGTAAATAGTTTGGTATTATGGTTTGTTATTATAAAGCCAGAAGAAAATGAACCAATAAATGCAGTTCCCTGAATTTATAAAAGTATGTTCGTAGAATGTAAAAATCATGACGAGTCTATGTATAACAAATTAGCAAAGATAATGTTGATGGAACTTTACAGTATATTATGTTTTCACATAATGACCAACAATCAAATTGCTTTAATGACAGTAGCAACCAATTTGTGTTACACAGCTGAGTGGCTCCTATAGACTAAAGGAAAATCAGTTGTTTTGTAGAGTAATCAGGTTATTATTACTTATTAGAGTAATCGATAAAGCATTGATCAAACAAACCCATTTTTACAGCAATAATTTATTGTTTAGCTCAATAAAATTGATATTTAAGAGTACATATTGGCATTACACATTGGAATTTAGAGTTATAGCACTGGAAATATTTTGTCACCAGATAGGGCACTGATTTGCAAATTCACTTTCAAATTTGTGTTTATACTGCGATTTCAGTTGTACTGAGCTAAAATTCACAAATTCAAATTAGGGCTTCTGAAACTTAACTGTTTAGGTGCAAATGTAAATTGAAAAGCTGGTGAGTTCATGTAGAAGTAAGTGGTAGTTGTCCTAGCAAAATTCAAGTGATTTTAAAACTTTGAAAGTTCAAGTTTTCTTTAACATTTTTCAAGATTTCTCATTTAAGAAAAAAATCAAAAAGTTCAAGAGACATTGCAGAAATTCTTTGAAAAGTTCTGCCACTCACAATGTATTTGTAAAGGTTTTTGGAGAATTTACCCATTAATGAATACTAAATGCTATGTGCCACCTATTTGCATAGGACCTGCAGGGATAGTGCATTCTCCAGACAAGTGCACTGCCTGTGATGCACTTCCTAAATCACTTCTAGGTGGTTCCATTTTACATTTAGGGGCAGATTTATCAAGGGTCGAATTTCGAGTTCATGGGAGTTATTTAAAACTCCCATGAACTCGAAATTTCAACCAATTGCAATTTATTAAAAAAATTTGAATATCGATTGGAATTCGAATCAAATTCAATTCTAATTTAAAAATTAGAATTCTTTAAAAAAAGTCAGAAAGGCTGCAAACAACTCCAAATTGATCACAGGACATCCTCCATAGGCTAAAACAGCAATTCGGCAGGTTTAAGGTGGGGAATAGTCGAATTTGAGTTCTTAAAGGGCCAGTGTATGATAAATCTCAAAAATCAAATTCGAATTTTTAAAAAAAATTTGAATCGAATTTTAACAATTCCTTGAAACTTGAAAATGTTAATACGAAATTCAAATTTTCACTTTGAACCTTGATAAATCTGCCCCTAATTGCGCTTATATGACCTGTGTTGGAAAAACACAAGCAATATGGCACCAAAATGCAGCATAAATGTTGCTTTCAGTTTTACTTTACATTTGTAATTGACCCCAACCTGGTTGGAAATGTATAAGGCAATCATTTTTGACAATTTTTCTACCTTGTAAATGAGATTTCTGTGTTAACAAAGCTTAAAAGGCTTTGAGATTTCATAGCTACTCTTTTTTTAAGTGTTGGCCTCCAAAACAATCTATGAAATTCAATCAGAAAACAAATTAAACATTGTAAAATGCATTAGGCATCATGCTGTGAGTAGGATAGCAGTCTAGCGCCTTCCTTTTGCATTATTGATCACTATATACTTAGAACATCCTGTTTTCTTTTTAGAAGATACATTTACATGCAGTGTCTGGCCACAGCTGATATAAGCTAAGTGCCACCTCATGTGGGATCATGCTGATTTAAAGTATGATCGTCTGTGTAGTGAGTTCGACTCATGTCATGCATTTACAGTTTGATGTCCCATTTATTGCTGTATTTAAATATAATCTCAAAAAAACTTTCAAATCAAATGTAAAAAAAAAAAAAAGAATTTATAAATGCTGGATACACAGGGGATAAGCAGGCCCAGGGGTCACAATGTGTTTTGCACTTTGAACCCTGTCCTACCATTAGTACCAGGGGTTTAACTACAGACGAAGCAGACCCTGTGGTATAAGGGGGCCCAGGAGGTCCTAATTAACAAGCAATTTGAATACACATTGGTAAAATAGGACATCCTCTAGATATTTTGGGGGCCCTAAAATATATTCGTTGTGGGGCCCAGTAACATCTAATGATGCCCCTGATTAGCACAAACAGAAGCAGTTCTCTCTGGAGCACAAGGACCTTCACTGCCCACATCTATACAGTGCTGCCACCCAAATTGGCCATCACATAGATGTGCAAGTTAGGGATCACTGGCAGGAGCCCTTTACTTACTGCCTGCCCAGGACCAGACTGTCTAGCAACTGCCAGCATTTCTCTGCTTCTTATGTTGATTTTAAACCAGCACAGCCAGACTCTGGATGAAAATGCTTATTGAATGAGAACTAAAGGGATACTGTCATGGGAAAAAAAATTTTTTTTCAAAATGAATCAGTTAATAGTGCTGCTCCAGCAGAATTCTGCACTAAAATCCATTTCTCAAAAGAGCAAACAGATTTTTTTATATTCAATTTTTAAATCTGACATGGGGCTAGACATATTGTCAATTCCCAGCTGCCCCAAGTCATGTGACTTGAAATTTTTTTTTCCCATGACAGTATCCCTTAAAGGGTGTGATTTTGCACCTCTTTGTGTGCTTTAGCATTTGCATCCAAGTTCTTAGTAAATTACCCCATAATGTCAACATATAATAACAAAATCTGCTGTACACTCTTATTTTTCTATTGTTGCAGATATATATAGTTCATGTTCATTGGCTTCTTCAGTGAATTCATTGCACAGGCAAAGATTCTTCATCAGATTGAGGCTGTCTTTGCAAAGTAAAGGTTAGGTTCTTCATCAAGACATTTGGCCAGTAGACTGGGGAGGGAACTTTTGGTTGTCTGTATGATTTCTATTGTTGACTGGCATGTCAACCTGAGTTTTGTTAATTGTATTTTCTTGTGAAGTTTTCAATATAAACTCAATATATTCATTAGTATATTCAATATAAAGTACTCCCAGTAGACTATGAATATTTTTATTCATCCTAGTCATGGTATATCTAGTACAGGTAAATCTAAAACAACTGGACTTGAAGACAACTCATCCAAGCAGCTTCTTCAGTTCAAGTTGAAGTGAAGAAGCTGCTCGGATGAGTAGAGAAACGTCTTCAATGATTACTCAGCAAGTCCAGTTGTTTTAGATTTACCTATACTAGATACTCCCAGTAGAGAGGGCCCCAGAGGTAGCCCCCATGAAATTGAAATGCACTGTGTGAATTTCTCAGCTATGAATTTTCAATATTTGAAAATGAGTTGAAGTACTAATAGACATGTACTACTATGTATTGATGGTCGGACTCCTTGTTTTATTTGCAATTATGTTCCATTTTTGGCAAAATGGGGAACTCCACAAAAACATAACTTGAGCTTTTTGAGAAGTAAACCTAATTTCAAGCAACTTTGCAATATGCATACATTAAAAAATATGCAGACTTTTCATGATTTTTAATGGTTTCTGACAGTTCCCTAAGCCTAGTCCCCTGCTCTCCTGTTGATCTCTCTGACTACTTTGCTGATCTGGCTGACAACTGTTACTTTGTATCAACAGCCAGCTGTCCTCAGACTGCATCCTCCAAACACCACAATTCCTTGCACACGTGATTTTAATAAGAAACTGAACATCCTAGTGCAATGCATTGTGGGTTATGTAGTTCCTGCATGCTGTCTGTAAGCTGTGGAGAAGTTGTTACAATTTGTAACATCAGTGTTACACTTCACTGCCAGGATTTCAAATGATGCAGAAAGAGAAGAACTGTTAAACAGCTGGATTGCAGCATAGAAATTTGCATTTATTCATACTTCTTGAAGAAACTGTAACTGTGATGTGTATATTCGATTAAGGGTTTCTGTGTTATGTGGGCCTCTTTATCAAATTTTGGTTTAGTTCCCCTTTAGGTTAGGATCATATAAAAAGGGGAAAATTGTTTACCGACTGTTCTTTCTTCTGTTATGTATGGTGTCCCATAAGAAATGGAAAGAAGTTTAATTAGTGCAGATGCAGTAAGGAAGCTTCAACTTTTTTTTTTTAACAGTAACACCAAAAAATGAAAAGTGTAATTCAAATGTAATGTACTGTTCCTATGCATTGAAAGAAGTTATTTGTTTGCTTTAGAAAGACTACTATAGTTATATAGTTATATTTATAGTTTACTTTGTAAACATGGGGCAGCCATTCAAGCTAAAAAGGGAGAAAATGCACAGGCTACTTAGCAGATAACAGATAGCTCTGTAATAGAATACAATGGGATTCTACAGAATGTTATATAACCTGTGCTTTGAATGGCTGCCCCATGGCTATCCAACAACTTTGTCTAGGAGCAGCACGACTACTGTCAAATGCCTTGTAATGCTACCTTTTCTGCTGCAATAAATGGATTAAAAGGCATTTGCAGTTAGGTGTGCTGCTCCCATACAAAGTTGCTGGATACCAATTGTACTGGAAGCAGCCAGGGAAGTGAATGCACCATAGAGAAGCAAGTAAGTGATGTATAGAGGAGTTTCGTTCTTGCCCCCATGGCTACACAGCAGCTTGTTCATATAAATTATAGTAGTGTGTCTAAGGCAAACACACACGTTGTACCAGTGCAGGGAAACACTTCATTATATTTTAATTACTTTAAAAAAGTGTTACCATACTATGGGCTTGCTGTTATTTTATTCTTAGTTTCATCTTTAAGAAAGAAGATCTAGGATTTTGGATGCTTCTAGATCCTGCCTCTAACCTTACTGGAAATTAAAGAGAATCATAAGACTACAGAACTATTTACGGTAGGTCACCCACCTCAAGAAAGTAAATTATGTTAGGCAAGTTTGGAGGGCTTTATTTATTTATTTTTCTATAGGACTCCCAACCCAGGGGTAAATAAGGAGGCGCGCATATTCATTTATGGGAAAACAGCAAGGTTTGTCTTCCCTTCATTGAGTGGTGGAAAGCACGTACCCGGAGCACATTAACAGCTTTGTAGAGAATTTGTGGAGAAGTCTTTCAGTATAATTCTAAAGGGCCATTCAGAGCAGCAATACACAGTTATTAGCAGTTTAAAGTTTATCTGTTAATTAATCTCTTAGTAAGATGGATAGACACAGTTTCTAGTGCACTTCTCTTAATCCCTTGCTTTACTTATGAGTTTATTTATAAATAACACCAGTACCATTGCTTGAAGCACCACTTTCTTATTAATATATTAATAATTGATACTGTTGTTGTAAGCTCTCTATTATTTTTATGGCCTTCTGTGGTTTTAAATGAGAGGTGAGTGAAGAGTAAACCCATTAAGGTAGGGAAGGGAATATGTTGGGGGAAACCCAATTCATACAGGCATGTCATATGGTTTAACCTAACAGTACAAAGGGAGAAGGATTACCCACCACAAATTACCAAGTTATTTCCCATGTGGCCCCCCTTAAAGGAAAACTATACCCCCAAAATGAATACTTAAGCAACAGATAGTTTATATCAAATTGAATGACATATTAAAGAATCTTACCAAACTGGAATATATATTTACATAAATATTGCCCTTTTACATCTCTTGCCTTGAACCACCATTTCGTGACTCTATTTGTGCTGCCTCAGAGATCACCTGACCAGAAATACTACAACACTAACTGTAACAGGAAGAAGTGAGGAAGCAAAAGGCAGAACTCTGTCTGTTAATTGGCTCATGTGACCTTACATGTGGTTTGTATGTGTACACAGTGAATCTTACGATCTCAGGGGGCGGCCCTTATTTTTTAAAATGGCAATTTTCTATTTATGATTACCCAATGGCACATACTACTAAAAAAGTATATTATTATGATAATGGTTCATTTACATGAAGCAGGGTTTTACACATGAGCTGTTTTACTCAGTATCTTTTAATAGAGACCTACATTGTTTGGGGGGTATAGTTTTCCTTTAAAGTCACTGACTAACGCAGAGTTAGAGAGCTGCAAAGCAGGAAGTAGTGTTCTGTTCTGTTATGTGAGACATCCAGTCACTCCAGCTTTTATACATTACATTTTTGGCTAACTAACTATATTAGAAACATTTTTTTATTTTGCACAGCCTATTTACCCAATTTTTATTTTTACACTGAACTGTTCCTTTAAGTACTTGGGTACTCTAAGTAGAGAAGAATCTCTTGGATGGCCTTGTACATTTGAGTGCAAATTAGATTAGGTTGTAACTAAACCCTTCCAGACATTTTTCTCTCTCAGGCTCCATTCATTGGTAGAACCAAAAATAAAATCTTATAAAATGAGAGCACTACTGTAGGAACTAGTATTCAGCCATTTTTCTGATCATATTTATCTAAGTAAAAAAAGTTGCGCTTTGCAAATTTTTTGCCCGTTTTCCCACGAAATTCGCGAATTTCATGGCGAAGCGGGACAAGTTTGTCCATCACTAGTTATATACTGTTATAAATACATTTATTCCATTGAGCACCCTTTGACAAGAGTGTCATCTTAATCACGTCAATGATTGCTGAACTGTTTGTTGTGTATATTTATATATATTGCAGTTACTAGGGAAACAGGCCCCTTTACCCATCATGCATGGTTCATTTTTTGCCTTTACTTGTATGTGACAATAGTGTAATGAGAAACATGTATGGCCTGCAGATAGAATAATAGTATGCAATTAAAGAGAAAGCCTTTTTGTCTTCTATATAACTATAAAAGCTTATCTTGGACACCCATGATTCTCTATCCACTGAAAATAACAACTGCTATACAGTATACAATTTCTTGCATAAGTATTCAGATCCTTGACCAATTCTATATTTTAAAGAATAAAAGATCCTACACATAAATGTTGTACTCTTTACTATTTATATCATAACTCTGAAGTTAACATTAAAAGTAAAAATTTGACCACTAGATGTTAATACTTTGAAAAGCTTCCTTTTGCAGCAATAAAATCTTGGGTGACAGTTTTGATTAGGGAGGTTGCCGATAGAAGGCTTTATATTTGTGAGATTATTAAGAAGAAAAGGCTAAACCTTTCTAAATGTTCATTATTCTGTACTCCTGGAACTATGTACCAACTTTCAGAATGTTTAGGAGTGAATTTGTCCCATCTCGGTAGATTCCCAACAGGTAGTTCAAGAAAGACAGATGTGTCAAATAGTGACACAAATTCCCATTTAGATCAGGGCCTTGACTAGGTCATTGTAGAAAGAAACAGTGAAAGAATAGGTTCTCCAGCAGTATTTTCAAGCATTTTGAACAATATTCTGTCTATGTTAATAAGATGGCATGTCCCTGACACTGTCACCACTATACTACACTCTAGGTATGGTTTAACCATATCACAAGCTCTGCATAACACTGACCTGAATAAGATGTTCAAAAAAGCGAAAGTTCATCCAAATGCAGTATTATTGGAGTAACTCAAAAACAAAAAGGCTGAAGTCCCACAATGTTTAAGTATAATCCCTGATCCCAACCATTTCAGAATCTGAGGCTCTATATGAAAAGGTGGGTGTACTTTATAACACAAACTTGAATCTGGAATCTGGAGACAAAATATCATCGCAATTTTTTTCTTTGTAGAATTTGTTATTCTGTAAAACGATAGAAGAAAAAAATGATAGAATGCATATACAACACAGAGGAATAATTCCTTACTATTTTTTGCTATCCATCAAGGGTCCCAGATCAAATGCCCTCTCAACTCCGTCCAGGGATTGCATTTTTAGGAGTGCAAACTGTTGTAGAACAACATCTATTAGGATTGTAACTAGCAGGGGATACTGGAGGTTGCATTTGTGATGGAGCATCAAAGATTGTCTATCCCATATCTGGTATAGATGACCATCAACCTGTTATGCTTTATAATTCATATAAAACAGTACTATAAAGTACAATAAAGTACTAAAAGTTGATGTCACCAGGGACTATAGCTCAGAATTTAAGAGCAAACAGCAGCCAGTATCCTGGCACTTGCAGCAAAGAATGAACGAAACTGCAAGAATTACTGTTCTATTATTTAAATTATCAGTTTGTGACTTTTATGTCACATTCTCGAACCAATTACTGGCTTGTCACTTTCTCAAGTAGTTCCCAGAATTATAATATTCATAATTCCACTGTGCACATGGTTGAAATTTAAGATGGAAAATATCTCAGACAGATGGAATATTTTCAAGCATACTCTCATGTAAATAATCATGTCACCCACCAGTAGTGTTTGTTACCACTTCAATACAGAGGTTTTGTTGCCTGGAATTACAACAACACAAGGCTCAATTCAGTTCTGTTTGTGTGCTTTTTACATTGGGACTTTAAAGTTACAAATAATTGGAAAATGCTCAGCAAACTGTTATGCACCCACAAAATAGTAAGCAATAGAGGAGAGTAAAAATGATACTGAATATCCATGTGTTCATGCATTTTTTGCATTCTGCTTAGGTGTATGTTCTGATACATCAGAATTGCACCATGATGCAATCAGTCTTGTGGTTTGTATCAGTATGTCGTTTGCCAGTATTTGCAATGGTACCTGAATTAATCTAGTATTCTATATTATTCTAATTCGGCAAAACTATAAGTAGCGATCAAACCTTAGCAATCCCACTGACGTTATGCCGTTTCATTGAAACCTCTACTGTCAAATGTATAAAAAGCAGAGATAGCAAATATATATCAGAATCAGTAGGGGATCAGAAGTCTTGGCACACTAGTCATCCCAAGCAAGTGTGCTCTTCCAGTATAATATCAATTGTGAAGCCTTATAGTCAGTATCAGATTGGGACACCAGGGGCCCACCCAAAAACCTTAGACCAGGGGCCCACCAAAAAATCTTAGACCAGGGGCCCACTCTCAGTACTATTATTCTTCCTCTCCTCACCCAACCTCTATTCTCCTAGTCTCTTTTCTTTACATACTATTATCTATTATTCCATCTATTTAGCCTCTTTGTTCTCATATAAATAGGGAATGGCCATGAAATAGGCCAAATGTTTAGCAGCATGAGGACCCACTGACACCTGGGCCCACCGGGAGTTTTCCTGGTATCCCTGTAGGTCAGTCCGACACTACTTATAGTTTATTTATATAATGGATTTAAAGGGAAACCTCTGAACTGGTCTCTATAAAAATATATCAAATAAAACATTCTTGAAACACTGCATCATAAAAATAAACCATTTTCATAAAAACATCCTTTTTTGTAGTAGTATGTGCTATTGGATAATCCTACATAGAAAATTGCCATTTTAAGTAATGAAGACTGCCCACTGGCTTGCACAATCCACTGTGCTCACAAACTAACTGAGGACACACATGCCTACTAGGATACATCAGCCAATGAATGGACAGCTCTGTTTTTTACCCCAATACATCTTCCTGCTACAGTAAGAGCTGCAATACTTTCATTACTTCCGGTGATCTCTGAGGGATGGTGATGGTGACTCAAGAGAAAATATGTAAAAGGTCAATATTTACTGATATGTATATGCACATATTGTAAGATTATTTAATACAGTATGTCACTTATTTTGATATAAATTATCTGTTGGTTGTATTCATTGCAACGGCATGGTTTTCGTTTAAGTTATTTTGCAATTTAGACAACTTGATCATGTTTATTTAAGTATGGTAAGTGTCATGCTGATTTTGGACACAAATTAGCATCTATTTTTAAGCTATAATTAATTGTTTTTCCCCTTAGTTCCAGCATAATTGCAGTGATGCAGAAACTAAATACAACTGGGCTTGTGTTTTGACACAAATCATTGCAAGTTGTCTCCTGCATTGTAGGGTTGGATCAATTTCAGAGTCAGAATTGCAAATCATTTGAGTCTGATTCACTGGGAGCAAGTCTGGAGCACTTAATGGCGCAACCTGCTGTGGGGACCCTAGAGCTACCCGTAGGTCCATCGTGGACATTGTTCCAGAGTTCCCCAGAAACAATAGATGCAGTTGCACAACATCCATCAGGAGAGGCAGAAAGGAGGCATTGGCAATCATGTAGAAGAAACATGTTTGGATGCAATTATTTTAAAGAATTGTGCCAATATATTCCCCACTGTGTCTATTTCAAAGGACCTGCACTTTCAGGTGTATTCGTAAATGACCCCTTAAATGTCAGAGACTTCAAGTAACTAAAGTGAAAAGAAATTTGGTAGAATTAGAATTAGATTCTGACTTATTGAGTATCGACATTTGAACAAAGAATCGTCCAGATACAGTGATGCTCAGGATTCCTACACATTTAATGTCTTCCGAATCAGTATTTTGTAAGAATAATATCTCTTCATTGTATAGAGCACCAAGTTCCCTGTCCACCCACGAGTTTAATTTGAACAAATCTGACAAAACTGCTCAGTACTGTATTCGTTTGATAAATGCCTATTGAAAAGTGAATAGATAACTGATATTTGAAGTCACATATCACTAAGCATAAACATACAACTGTAATGTTTTTTGCTTGGTACAAATAAATGTACTTACCCATTATTTCATGAATATAAAGGAAACCTTTGTGGTGGACTACATATGTTTCTTAGTGGAAGGAATAACAGATCAATAGTTTGCTGTGCTTGACAGAACCAAAACCTTCACTCTTGGTCAAAGTGAGTTCTCGATTTGAACATAAAAGCAACGAAAGCCTATGAAGTTTAGTTTAGAAGATGCAGTCGCACTCATCATTTTATGTTACATTTTGTTATCTATATCAAGTTGCCTTGTAGAAGGAACACATGTCAGAACGAAGTGATGGAAGATTTTGCGCACCTACCAGGGTGGTAACCCTGAAGCTAAGAAAGAAAATAAAATCTTTCTCTAACCACGGAGCACTTGTTAGTACTTAAAACGATCGCAGCAACATGAGGAAGAGAACATTTTATCCGGCGGTTTAAAAAAAAGGGAAAAGAACAAAGAATGGTAAAGATGTCTGATCATTTTGATCGTGAAGGATTCTGAACCAAAAATAAGATAAATCTGGCTCCTCACTTCAGTAGAGATTGGATTTTAGAGGCACTTGGGAAATAAAAGGAAGACCAAATGCAGGCTAAAGGCATAATTATATATACTGTATCTACATCTGCATCTCTGATTTTAAAAGAATGGGATTTGACATGTGTATTTAATTCATTGGGCTCAAGAGAGGTTGGAAAAATGTCTGAAAAATGTCTGAAGCCAAAGAGGTTTCATTTTGGCACATCATTTCTATTAAATGTGCCTACTTAACCAGGGAATATATCTTCAAGTTAATTACCACTAAAAGTTCTGCTATTGGACCACATGTTCCTCTGAATTACCAATGTATAAAGTTGAAGCAGACTGGGACATATGCAGTACCTTTGTCTGCAATCACCCTTTATTGGTGCTTAATCAAGACATGTTTCGGTAATGACCCAATAAAGGGTGATTGCAGACAAAAGTACTACATATGTCCCAGTTTGTTTCAACTATATACTTTCTATACTATATAATTCTTTCACTGGGTCCTCAGTCCAAAGCTCAATGTCCCAAGAGACATAAGAGCTAATTTATGAGCACAGTGAAAAAATCCTTTATTTTCCCCCAGAATTGCAGCATCATTGTGGCCACTCCCTGAGTAGTCTCCCCTGCAGCTTGTGTGCATTGCACCAGTATGGATGCAAATTAGTGGGCATTTTAATAAATGGTGCGCATTTTACTGCACACATAGCAGGGATGGCATCACTAGCAGCATTAGCATCCAATATACTTGGCACATATCAGTTTGTGGTTGCAACAGGAAACCCTGGGTTATCAGCCAGGTCAAGACTGCCGTAATTCCCTTGCATCCATGCACTAGAGCATGTATGATGCAAGTACCTTTGTGAATTATAATGTTTATTGCTCTTGTTACCTAAGTATACCATTTGAAAAAAAAAAAAAAAAAAAATATATATATATATGGCTAATAAATGTATTCCTCATTTATTCTCCTTACTTATACAGGCACTAGGCTCCTCTTCATGGGTCAAAGCATGACTCATAGCTGTGTCATAATGATATTTGTTATAATATATACCGGTAAGCTGAGCACAGGGTCCATTTTGCCAGTCCCCTTACCTGAGCAATAGTAGAGAAGAGATGATATTACATCTGGTGTACACACGGTACCTCCAAATATTTTATTGTGCGGAAAAAACCAAACACTTTGTGCACTATATCACTGAGGAAGGAAGCGAGAGGCTCCTGAAACGTTTGTTTTTTTCCGCACAATAAAAAGTTTGGAGGTACCATGTCTACACTGCATGTAACAGCATCGCTTCTTCAATTTTTTCTTCGCTGCTATTGTTATATCATGTTGGGTCACATGATCGGAGGAAAGCAGTGCTGCAAGTTGGCAGGTTTACAATGTATCATGAACGTATTTGAAATTTATCATATTGCCCTTACCTGAGCAGGCACAAAGAAGTGACAGGTTAACTCCCTTTAATAGGTCACTCTAGGAGTGATAGATAGCCAGAGGTATTAAGCCGAGCAGCAGATGCTCAACTAAGGAGTGTTGAATGGGATTATGATCCCGAGTACTAATTGCCCAGAAGTAGAGACCAAGTGTTAGAGCTAGGGTTTAGAAAGACAGCACTCCACTAAGGGGAAAGGCTGATCGTTGCAAAGTGCCTTTATTTAACAACAAAACACGTCATGTTTCGAGCTTGTTCAGCCCTTTATCAAGTGTCACTCCTGCGCCTTATGGTATCATTACCCAATTTTGGATTACTAAGATATCGCATTGGATGGATGCAAGGGTCCCTGATACCTAAAACTACGAGATAAGGGTAATTATACCAGTTTCAATTGTTGATTGAAAGGCTGAACGAGAGGGAGTACTTCCGTTGATGCTGTGTATTCTATCTTACCCTACGGGATATATACTGAACATTGGTGCTGTGCGTATATGCCCATCATCTGATGTTACATGTTCCTGCTTATCTATCATTGAACTCCTGTGTGGATTATGTTCTTTAATAAATAAGTTCAATGATTAAGTTGCAAGAACCACTGTGTGTAGGGATCTGGTGAATTAGCCACCCTAATTAATGTTGGCAGGCAAATCCTCAGTGTTTTAAACGCCTAAATGAGTCCTATTAATGGGGGACCTGTTTCAATGTTCTGCTTTAAGCTAAGCCCCTGTTGTTCTCTCAGTGTACTGTAGATGGCACTATGCTATAGTATAAAGGTCTAGGTGACCATGTGCTCTGGGTCCGTTGATTTAGCCCTTACCAAGTAGGCAGGAAGGGAATGGAGAGTGGAATTTAGGTGCATTAGGCCAAGTAAACTATAAGCTATACTCCATAATAGGTCACTATAGGAGTAACAGACAGGTTATTTAGTTGAGCAGCCTAAGGCTCCAACGAGGAGAGTCAGAGGGATTAAGATCCCGGGTTCTAATTGCCCAGAAGTAGGGACTAAGTGTACAGACTTAGGAATGTAGAGATTCCCCTGGGTTCCACTTAGGGAAAAGGGTGAAAGCTGGGTGTACCTTCAATTGCTGCTCCACTGCTGCTGTATGTTCCCTTGCCTGCAGGGACTAAGCTGATCTTTTGCTACTTGTGAGTATTTGCTATCCTCTGTGCTCTATGTTCCTATGTACTCCTATGTGGATCATTTTGTTGAATGAACTAAGGTATCTGGTTAAGCATAAAGAACCACTAGCACCCAATTATTGTGTATAGCACTTTGTTACAGTTCCACTGCATCCTGCCTCCACACCATTGTGGGGGCTTACACCTGAGAAAAAGGTCTCATCCAAACCGCCACTCAGTTTACTATAGTGCTACATATACGTGTATATATATATATATATATATATATATATATATATATATATATATATATATATATATATATATATATATATATATATATATATATATAGTGATGATGCAATAAATACTTACAGACATAAAAAAATAAAAAACAGGGACAGAGGGAATGACTAGAACTGAGGGTGGGAAAAACACTAGTGGTCTGAACTCAAAGATTTTCAGAAATAATGAATGTACTTCCCATTAATCTAAAACTCCTAATGTATAGTGGTCTTTCTGAAGCCCCCCCGTGAAGAGGACAATAACCCTCTGGATAATAGCATGGAAGTTGTAATGAGAGGGGAAAAAAACACTTGTTGAAAGCCCAATTCGTTTATTAGCAGACTAAAAAGTTTTTCTATATGAAATGTCCATGTATGCCGCAAAAGAAAATACAGAAATATGTCTATTTTTTATCCTGTATTCTTTGCCTAAGAGACACAGCAAATATTTTCTCTAGGTTACAAAGAATGTGCAGTTACTTTACTGCCAGCTTTTGCCGTTGCTTTGACGTATGTGTCAATGAAATTGTTAGCACCCTCTCCGGGCCAGCGTGTGAAGACATTCCTCTTTAATTAGTTTAGCTGAAATATTCTCTATATTTCAACTTTATTTAAAGCCATTGGACAATATCAGACCACTGTCTGCACTGGAACATTCTCTGAAACAGATAAAATAAACAGATAAAAGTGGAATTGTGGAAGGATTCCATATGACAGAGGCAGCTGAACTTTTAAACTTCCGTTCTGTTCACCTTGGCCTAAGAGAGTACAAGAGCAAATTCAACGAAGTTAGAGTTAGATTAAGAAATGTATGTTTTTATTTGTTTAATACGCATTTAAATAATCAATTGCACACTATAAAAGACTGTAATATATAAAGGTATCGTTTATTTTTGGGAAAATATCTATTATTTGGATTTATTCAGTTGGGAATGTGAAAAAAAGCAATTGTTTTCTTATCACTACCACATTTTTGCAACTGATATCCCTTGTAGGCAGCAGGCAGTTGCACTTTATTTATTAATATGTAATAAGTAATGTGTTTCAAAATGCACTTGCGCTCAGTGCTGTTCAGTCCTCGCTGCCTCCCATTCTGAATTGAGCTCAGTTGCTCTAAAACTACCACCTCTGATGAAGTGCCAAATGGGGGCATGAAACGCGTCAGGTGATCTAACATGTCATAGGGTAGGAGTACATCTGCTAAGGATGCCTGTTTGTTGTTTTAATTTTTCCAATAAAGCTGGACATTGATTTTTATCCTATGAGTGTGGAATGGCTTTCTCGCCCGCTAAACCCCCTACATATGATGTCCACTGGATTGGAGACCAGTAAGAGGGAACCAGCACACCATTAGGAATGGACACATTGATAAAGTGGCCACAACATGGACTTGTGAGTTTTCTTTTCCTGCTCCAGAACTACCGTCTTGTATGTAGGCATTTCAGCTAGTCTCGGTGGAAGTATCTGCAAAAAATCAGGCATGCATGCTGAGAGGATTAAATGGTCACTTTAAAGGGGAATCACACTTGATATCCTGTTACATGTGAAAGAACAAATCCGAATTTAAAGGGGAAGTAATGTAACACATCACCAATTCCACATGCTAACACGTGGGGGCAGATTTACTAAACTCGAGTGAATAATTTGAATGGAAAAAATTCAAATTTCAAAGTATTTTTTTGGGTACTTCGACAATTGAATTGGTCAAATTCGATCGAATGGAATGATTCGAACGATTCAAAGTAAAAATCGTTCAACTATTTGATAATCGAAGTACTGTCTCTTTAAAAAATACTTTGACTTCATACTTCACCACTTTAAACCTACCGAGGTGCAATGTTATCTTATGGGGACCTTCCCCAGCACTTTTCTAAGTTTTTTTTTTATCTAATATAAATCCTTCGATCGATCGCTTACAATCGTTTGAATCATTCGTTCGATCGAACGGTTTTTATTTGATCGAATGATCGAAGCTTTGGCACTAAAATCCTTCAAATTCGATATTCGAATTTGAAGGATTTTACTTCGAGGGTCAATTCGAGGGTTTTTTAACCCTCGAAATTCGACCCTTGATAAATCTGCCCCATGGTGTTTAAATGATTTTTTTCTTTTTTCTTTGAAAATACTACACTATATTTTGCCTCTTCCTGTTTCTGTTGTTTTTCTCCATTGCCAGAGGCGCTGATCCATTTTTTATACATGTGAATCAATTCTAAAGTTGAGAGACTGATGTAGGATCAGCAGGAGTGAACAGGAATAAAAGGACTATTTTTTCCACCCATTTTTACTCTATTTCTTGGAGCACAGTTGCGCCTACTGATGGAGAAACCCTGGAGATACCTCCATACCAGGCCAGGCAGTAGCTCCAGGGTTCCCTCAGTGCAACTCACTTGCATCCAAAGAATCAGGTTCACATGTCACTCTTGCGAACATCAGAAATTACACCAACCAGACTTGGTTGTGGGAAATGACAATTGCATCCAATTCATAGTGAAGTGCAAAGTTGTGTTAATTCTGGCGCATTGGCAACAATTGCTTCAGGTGCACTGGCCTCTTGCAACAAAGACAACGCTGGCAAAAACTCTACATGGGGAGGCACATTTATCAAGTTTTTTAAAACTTCCATAAATTTGAAATTCGACTAGTCAAACTTTTTTAAACAAAATCTAATTTTCAAAACTTGGACAAATTCGAACGACCCGAAAACTCGAATAGAATTAAACAAACTCAATTCGAGTTTTTTCTCAGAAAAAAACTTGAATGTCAGGAAGGCTGCAAACATCTCCAAATTGATCCCTGCACCTCTCCCATTAACTTAACCAGTAATACGGCAGGTTTAAAGTGGCGAATAGTTAAATTTGAATTCTTAAAGGGCCAGACTATGATGATTCTCGAAAATCCAATTCTAATTTTTAAAAAAACTCAAATTGATTTTGAATAACTCCCAAATTTGACATTTTTTACCATAAAAAAAATTTGAAAAATCTAATTTTTAATTCGTCAAAAACATGGCAATTGCGCTCAAAATTGCCCATTGCTCGCTGCACTTGCAGACATAAATGAGCCCTTATGCATTTAGGATCATTAAGAATACTTCTGCTGCAATCTTTGAAACATTTTCAGCTTGTCAAGCATATGAGCAAAATTTAAGCAATTTTAAAATTTGAGTTTTCAAAATAAGTTTGAAATTTGGCAGAGTAGAATGTGATTTTATTGTAATTGAATTGTTTTACACAATTTAAAGTGATTTTGTTATGGAGAATCCATTTTCCCATAAATATGAGCATGCTAATTCTATAAAAAAAAAACTCAAAAATTCTTTAATGTGATAAAATTTGTCCTTAAGAATTGCATGTAATTCTAAGCAGCTTCCCAATATGTTCAATGGTTTTAAAGTAAATTCTACATGAAAATGCTACTGAAAGCAGTACTTTTTTATCCATTGTCTGTTCTCTGGTTTTGACCCTTGAAACAATGTAGCCAAAGTCAGTTCTTCTCTAGGACTGTGAACCATTTGGCAATATTTCAAGTGTCAGAACCAGCAGTGCAGAGACTCAAAAAGGACAGAATAATATTGCTTTCTCTTGCAATGATGACATTTATAAACAAAAACAAAAACTACAGAAAATGTTTAATAAATGTAAAGTATATAAAAAAGTTGCTTAGAATTACATTTCCTTTAATTCCCTTTAATGTACCAAAACAAAACATAAAGCCTACTTTAAGGGGGTTACTTACTAAACTCCAAATGCAAAAATCACAATTTTTTTTGGAATTTATTAAACTCCGAGGATGGAAAAGTCTGTATCAGAAAATCCGGCATCTCAGACCTGTCTAGGTTGCATATAGGTCAATGGGATAAATCAAGATGATTTTTTGATGTGCGCTGGGTTTTGTGCAATACCCCGAAGTTTTTGAGTAAAAAATCCGGTTGAAAAATCCGAATAAATATTGAAAATTGGACGAAGAATCCAAAAAATTATGAAAACCTGATCTTTTTCGCGCAAAGCAAATTTTCAGGAAAATGTAATAATAAATAAGTGTAATAAACCCGAGCAGATTTCATCAAAGTTTGTAGCAGAAAATATTGAGATAAATTCGGACTTTGATAAATAACCCCCTAAAACTATGTGAGTTTTCCTTTTAAATAATTTGGATTATGTGGTTACTGTTTCCTCAAGTGGCATTGCAAGATCCTGTGCTTTTCTATTTAAATTGACAGATACCAATCTTGTGCCAACTTCCATTACCCCGTTTGTTTTTGTGAAACAAGTCAATCTTGAAAAAAACATGCAGTAAACTCATGAAAAGCTATCTTAGTTTAGCAGTTAATTATTTTATTCCTTTGTGTACAATGTGTAATCAGGAGTAAGACAGACATACAAATACACTTATTTGGGAAATGATCTGTGCTCTGACTTAAATTAGCAGAACAGAGACTTGCATATATTTTCATCACGTAACTTAGCTGACCTGACATACCTGAATACTGAAACAGCAAATTATACTTTAGCATAAGGCCTCATTTACACTGAGCTGTTTATTTAATAGTGTTGAAAGGGGCATTTATAACTTACAAATTGTTTTTGATTTGATTTGTATTCATTTTGGAAGTGATCTACAGTGATCTCATAGATCTATATTTACTATATAGATATAAAGAGAGAGAGAGAGAGAGAGAGAGAGAGAGAGAGAGAGAGAGAGTGAGAGAGAGAGAGAGAATTACAGGTACAGGATCTATAAACCAGAATGCTTGAGGTTTTCAAAATAAGGGGTCTTTCCATAATTTTGATCATCTTACATTTTCTGCTAAAAATGATTTTTTTAAACTAAAACTTAAATTTTCTTTTTATAATAGAAACCACAAATAAACTCATTTCCATGAATGTCAGTCATTTATCAAAATATTCCAAATGAAAAAGCACAAACGAAGCACAAAAGTCAACAGCAAATGCCCCCGAAAACAAACCAGTTAAAAGCACAAAGATGATAAACCATCAAGTGCAGTACCTTATAATGAATCCTTATTGGAAGCAGAACCAACCTATTGGTTTTATCTAAGGGTCAAAGTGAAAATTCAAAGTAAAAAAATTTGAACTTCGAGCTATTTTTGTGTTCTTCAACCGAATACGCCAAAATTTGAAAAAGAATTGACTATTTGAATATCGAAATTTATCATGTACTGTCTCTTTAAAACTTTGACTATGACCATTCGCCATCTAAAACCTGCCAAATTGCTGTTTTAGCCTATGGGGGACCTCCTAGAACCTATTTGGTGGACTTTGAAAAATCGAAGTTTTTTGGGACAAATTCCTTGATTCTAATTCGATTCGTTAAAACTTCGATACAAATGCAGCCTATTCAACCGAAGTTAAAAACTTTGTTTTAATGAATTTAAATTGGTCTTTTTTTATTCGAATTTCAAAGTTGCGGGAGTTCAAAAAAACTCCCATTACTTCGAAATTCGACCCTTGATAAATTTGCCCCCTAATGTTTACATGATTTTCTAGTAGACTTAAGGTATGAATATCTATGAATATAAGCTCTGTTATCCGGAAAACCCCAGGTCCCGAGTATTCTGGATAACAGGTCCCATACCTGTACTATTAAAATTGCAACTGGAGATGAGTAAAACGATAGAAAATGCACTGAAATTCTACCATGATTTGTTACGCATACAACCTTTTGCAACTGTGTGTCAGCATATGGAACCAGTCAGACTAAAGGGCTCATTTACAATTGCAGCTGCAGTTTTGGAAATGGACAGAGTTAAAGCCATTTATTAAAGATAAATGTACCTAAAAAAAGCCCCTCGCAGTTGCGTGTGTTTTTTCCATGGTACATCAAGTCCTACATATTCATAAAGCTGTGTAATAGTTTATGCATGTGTAGCCGAGTATTAGCTGGAAACTAATCAGCATATGCCACAACAAAAACAGAGTTTTGAGGGTTCTGAGTACCACTGCTCTTTATAACATTTTATTGTCTTCACCAACCGAGTTAGTCTCATTTGACCATGTCAAATGAGGCCGTGTAAAATACTGACATAAAAATACCCACATACTGTATTGCTTCATTTTTGCTTCATTTCCAAACACAAGTAATAGGAATAATAAGAATTCACTAGCGTTACCATGCAAATGAATGCAAAACAATTTCTGGTAGGAAATTTGACACAGATTTTTTTTGTTTAAATTTTCAAAATCCTTGAATTTGAATAACTAGAATACAAGACGTATCCTGGTGGTACAGGTATGGGACCTGTTATCCAGAATGCGAGGGACCTGAGGATTTCTGGATAATGGATCTTTCTGTAATTTGGATCTTCATACATAGTCTTGTAGAAAATCATGTAAACATGAACTAAACCCAATAGGCTGGTTTTGCTTCCAATAAGGATTAATTATATCTTAGTTGGGATTAAGTACAAGGTACTGTTTTATTATTACAGAGAAAAAGGAAATCATTTGCAAAAATTTGGATTATTTCGATAAGATGGAGTCTTTGAGAGGCGGCCTTTCCGTAATTTGGATCTTTCTGAATAATAGGTTTCTGGATAACAGATCCCATACCTGTGTTATTACTTTGGAATGCTTTAATACAGGATATTAATACATAAAGCAGGTTGCTAACTAGACATCTATTTTTAAGTGGACTGACTGGAAATACTGTGCAGGTATGGGACCTGTTATCCAGAATGCTCAGGAACTGGGGTTTCTTTCCGTAATTTGGATCTTCGTACATTAGAAAATCATGTAAACATTAAATAAACCCAATTAGCTGATTTTGCTTCCAATAAGGTTTAATTATATCTTAGTGTGGATCGACTACAATGTACTGTTTCATTAATACCGAGAAAAATGAAATCATTTTTAAAAATGTGGATTATTTGATTCGATTGTGGTCTATGAGAGACAGCCTTTCTGTAATCCAGAGCTTTCTGGATAATGGGTTTCCAGATAACAGATCCCACGACTGTATTATCAAATTAATTTACCTCTGATCTAGCGAACAGACATACAGGTTAAGCAAACCTAACAGCATTAATAAAAACTGACATATAGATAGATATGTGGCATATTCGAAATAATACACACATATAAAATTATTTCGAAAAGTAAAACTTTTAAGAAAGCATTACTTTATTTACAGCTGAAAATGTCAGTATAGCGTGCAACTCCATTCCTTGACAGATTTCTAACGGCATCTTGCATTAGTGAGCGTAAGACTTCCCATACTTGGGGATCTATGTAGCAATGTAAACTCATGGACGTGATTATTATTGAATTATATAAACAGTCTCAGAGTTCCCCCTTCTGGTTAAAATGATCCAAATTCCATGAAGAATCTATAACTGGAATGAGTGACACCGTATGAATAAAATCTTGTTGTTTTTTTTTGTATATATAGAGAGATTATGTAATTGAGAAGTCTGAATAAGAATAAAAATTCTGTAACGGTAACATGAAATATTTAGCACTGTGTCTTTAACTATCTGTCCTTCTAAAGAGCATGAAGGGATAAGAAGAAAGCACCGAGTGTTTCTCAGTAACAGATGGAAATATTTTATGCAAAACACATTAGTTGTAAATGGAATATTATTGCTATTAAAGTATTAAACATTTTTCAAATACCAGTTACATTACTGTTATTTTATTATCATCTATGTAAACTAAAATAGTTTGCATGGATAATTTAAAAATTAAGTGTGTTTTTAGTTATTCTGTGCCAAGGTTGTCGGGGTCAGGCTTTCTTGTGTACTTAGAGATATATGGTGTTATATTTTAAAAGGCACTAATTTTGCCTAGGGGCAATAACCCATAGCAGCCAATCAGTAGGTAAAATTTTCTAGTCACCTGTTTAAATGCAAGCATCTTATTGGTTTTCATGGGTTATTGCCCCTGGGAAACTTAGGGGCAAATTCACTAAAGAGTGAAGTGGCTAACGGTGGTGACGTCATTTTGACACTGCTGATTTACTAAGGGTCCCTGGCGTAAATTCGCTAGCGAAGTAGATAGACTCTAGCAGTACTTCGCTCCCTAACGCCAGGCGAAGTTGCACTTTGGCGAAGGGACGTAACTACGCTAATTCACTAAGATGCAGATTTTTCTGAACGTTACCTCTTGTGCCAGAGTTTACTTCGCCAGCTCAGACCAGGCAAAGTGCAATAGAGTAGATAGGAGTTTGTTCAAAAATAGGTGAAAAGTCCCGAAAACGCTGGCGTCTTTTATTTTTTACAGGGTGATAGGCTGAAAAAGATCATACATTTTTTTTGGGGAGATCATATATTTTTTTTTTTTTGGGTATCCTCCCTACCCCTGCATTTCATATGGCACCTAAACTATACACTGTGCTCATGTGTAGGGCAATATAACAACTCTATTTTATTTTATTAAGGTTCCCTGGGCTTGTGTAGTGTAATGTAGTTGCTGCAACATATACGTCCATTGTACTTTAAGTTCACGCCGTATGCAAATTAGCCAACACTATCGTAACTTCGAACTGCTTATCGTATTATCACTTTGCAAGCATTCGGTACCCTGGCGCAACTTTGGATTTTCGTGAATTAGCATTGTCCTGGCGAATCTACGCCTGGCGAAGTGTTGCAATGGCGCAATTTGGAGGTAAGTAAATTTGCCCCTTAGTACCTTATGTACAAATAGGGGATACTATGTAGTACTGTAAACAGAGGAAGAAGTGATGGTCATTTTGGTTTTAAAAGAGAAGGAAAGTCACAATCATTTGGGGGTGTGAAAAGTTAGGTAATTGTAATCACTTTCCTGATACCCCAGGCCGGTACTCCTGTTAGCAGAAAACTGCCCCATCCAAAGTTCTTCTCAGCAAGCTTCTTCATTTATCAAAATCCCCGAGCTGATGCATCAGAAGAGGATCACTCCGTGGTGCTCACTGGAAGAACCTGGACCTGGGCAATTTTCTGCTTATAGGAACAACAGCATGGGGTATTAGGTAAGTGAATACAATCAATGGTGGGGGGAGGATGCCTAACTTTACCCTCTCCCAGTGATTGTTGCCTTTTATTCACCTTCACAGGAAGAGATGCTTTGCATGGGGAGACAGCAATAAGACTATTATTGGGTCTACTTTTGTTTCTTTTATCAAAATATGTTCAAAAGACTACTCCCCCATATTTAACATTAACATTAACATTTATTACATTGAGTATTGTACATTATTTTGTATTAAGATCCAAGACCTGGCATTACTGATACTGCACCACATGCCATGCAAATTACTTGAAACCTATGCCAGCCTCTGTTTTTGTAAGAAACCTTATAAAAAAGAAGATTGAAAAATTTGTTTAAACAATTTATGGTTCAGAGGACCAAGCTGTTTGTCATAAGAGAATTAAATGACAAATGACATCTTTATACTTTAACCTGCCTTGGTCCTCAGACATTGTTCATCTTCTCATGAGCTTGGCATACCTGAGTTGCTAATTAATCACTAACATGAGAGCTCCTGGAAATCGTGTAATGCTTTTATCAATGAGGGGCACACTTTAAATACAAGTCTAGTCTTAAGACTAACATGCCTAGTCACAGCCTCCTCAAAGCACTTAAATTGCTTGTGCACAATCTTCTGTTTCTCAGTATCAGGAAAAAAGCCTGGTCACTGACTCTCTAAACGTTTGATTATTTGCTCTCACTCCTTTTAAAGGGCCCCTATTACTAAATATTTGTTTCCCCTACCACAGCTGCCGGCTCTAGGTGGGGAAATAGAATTACTTCAAAGATGCAACACCCCCTACCGAGATTCAAAATGATACCCATTAATATTGTAGGTTCAAGGAGCAGATAAAACTATGATTCAAAACAAATGCCTGACTGGATTTTAGCACTAAACCGTATGATTGTGATTGATATCTTTCAAAATCTAATTTAAATCATCTGAATTCTTGGGAATCCAAAAGAGATCCTGCAGGATTCATAGTCTGATCTTATTTTGGAAGAAGATGGACAAGTTTTTTCAAATCACGTTAAAAGATTCCTTTATAGGGTGCCAACAAATTAAAACTACTCTATACTCAAGGGTTAATCTGCTATCAATGTTAATTAATATTTTAGACATCTTGTTCATTTATCAGGAATAAATACAACACGAGCTGTCAGTTGTACTGCTGTATCAGTTAGTCTAAATTGGACTGATGGGTCTCTAGAACAGGAAGACTGTCTCACGCAAGTCCCAGGAAGGAAGTGTAGCTTGTGACCAGTTGCAGTTCATTCTGCTGCTTTTTCAGTACGATTTTACATTTAGCCACAAAAATTATTGTTCACCATTAACTCAAAAAATTATGTTGATTTGCAACCAATAGTATTGTGAGGGCTCTTCTCTGTGTGAGTAGCCAGAGCACTGACTGAGCCCACTTCATCATGTGTAACACAGGGGATGTCCACATCCCTATCCACTTATTAGAGTAAAAAAGTCACTGATATGTTCATCCAGTGGGGAGTTAGAAAACATCCATCATTATAAAATACAAATATTAATTCATAACAAAAGTGAAAGTAAATTTGTACAGTGTTCCTCTAAGTACCACTACATTTTCTTTATTCCACTATTATTAGCTATTAGCTGAGCTAACTCCCCCTTTTTTATTGGGAATTACCGATTTTATGCTGTGTCCCCCGGTCTCCCAGCACTTTCACACATTCCCCCCCACATGTGTGACACTACTTCCTGTGATGTCATTTCCTATAACATCACAGACCTGGAAATTTTCCCCCTAACAAATCCCCCGATCAGGCTGAATAGAAAGTCGACAGCTCTGTGTTAGTACAGAACGTCTTTCTTTCTAAAGGCTGATAGATGGTGTTTATTGAATATGAATGCTCTGTATATTGGATTTGTGCCAACAGCTTGAAGAAATGAGTTGGTGCCAATGCTAAATTCATGCATGGTGGCATCAATTTCTGTGGGACAAACTGTTGGGATGGTATCCTTTGGCTAATAACTGGTTTAGCCAACTGGCTAATAGTAACATAGTTAAGCCCACAAGGTTTCCAGAAATTGCTATTATTTTTCTAAAATGAGGAGGACTATTTATGAACAGTGTCATAATCATTTTAGTGGATTTAGAGGTTTTGTAAACCACGGAATGCCACAGAAAAAAGCGCTGAATAATCCAAAACAAATATGAATACCTTTAAAAATTCAAGTTTTTCCGACAATTCCTAATGAAAAAAAATGAGAAAACGGAATTGATTAAAAAAAGGTCCAAAAGGATCAGCGTAGCTCCCATTGACTTCTATAGGACCTACAGGACCTCGACAACTTTTACCATTTGTATTAGATTTTTTTGTGTTTTTACACTTAATAATTCTCTCATTTTTAAAGTTTTTAAGAAACATATGAAAACTACACATTTTTAGAAATTTATGAAAAAAGAAAGAAATTCAACTGTTGGTAAATAGGCCCCTAAAGGTGGTATTTAATTATTTACCAACATGTCAAACTGTAACAAATTTTATATAAAATCCACATTTCTCCTTAACTCTTGTTGATATTAATATTTTGGTAATTTACAATGAAATTAAAACGTAGCAGTGGGTAAGGAAGGGACATATAAATAAATAAAAACCACAAGAAAAGGTAACAAAAACTATGATGATGCATATTTTTCCATGACTTAGCACCAAGACCCTTTATTAACCAGAAGTTTATACCCTTGACCTATTCGATGGTTGAAGTATCCAAAACATTACTTTGAATTTCGAATTTTTTTACTTTGAAAATTCCCTCGAATTCACTTTGACCCTTGATAAATGTGCCCCTGAATGTACAGGTATGGGAGCTGGTATACAGTAAACTCTGAATTATGGGAAGACAAGCCTTTACAGATTCCATTTTAACCATATAATTCAACATTTTTGGAAGTACAGGTATGGGATCCATTATCCAGAAACCCGTTATCCATAAAGGCTCAGAATTACAGAAAGGTTGTCTCCCATAGATTTATTCAAATAATCCATATCCTTAAAAAATGATTTCCTTTTTCTCTGTAATAATAAAACAGTAACTTGTACTTGGTCCAAACTAAGATATAATTAATCCTTATTGGAAGCAAAACCTGGCTATTACATTTATTTAATGTTCACTTGATTTTCTAGTAGACCTAAGGTATGAAGATCCAAATTACAGAATGATCCGTTACCCGGAAAACCCCAGGTCCCGAGCATTCTGGATAACAGGTCCTACTGTATACATGTATTACCTTTTTCTCTTTAATAATAAAACTTTATCTTATACTTGATCCCAACTAAGATATGATTAACCCATATTGGAGGCACTATAATCCTGCTGGTTTTTCTTAATATTTAAACAATTTTCAGCAGACTTATCGTATGTAGATCCAAATTATGGAATGGTCTTGAGCATTCGGGATAATAGGTCCCCTACCTGTACAATTAGTTACCTTAAAAAAGATGCGCTCTTTCTAGGTCCAGGCCACACGCAGCATTATGGAGTCATACAGTTTTTTGTAGACTATGGGTTCACAAATAAATTGCCACAGTTGCTTGTAGAAAAAGTAAAAAACCTTCTGGGCTATCAGTTATGCTATTCCGGGTCTGCTGATTTGTCATTAATGTAGTGGAATAAAATCACTCTTTTGGGAAAGTGTCTTGTATGAACCAGCCTTAAAATGATACTGACACCAAAAAAATACTTGCAATACTCTCAACATATTAATGTACCTTAGGGGGGTTATTTATTAAAGTCTGAATGCTAAAAACTCAAAATACAACTTTTTTTTTTATTGGAAAAAAAAAACTAGAATTTTTCTAGATTTATTATACCCTGGGGCTACAAAAAGTCTGAATTCGAAAATCCGCCATCTCAGAACTGCTCAGGTTTTATATAAGTCAATGGGAGAGGTCCATTCCTATTTGGAAGTTTCTATGGTCTGCGCTGGACTATTTCGGGCTAAAAAATCTGATTAAATCAAGCTTTTTTAATAATAAACAAGCTCAAATCATGAATTTGAGTTTGGTCTGACTTTTTTTAATTAAATAATCAGGAAAATTCGGATTTTGATAATTAACCCCCTAAAAATTAGCTATAGGTCATGTCAATATTGTTTCCCTGATAGGCTGCTTTTGTAGTTTTTACTTGATGAAGATCCAAAACCTGACTGTCCTTTCTCAGTAGGAATTTTTTTTACCACAAACAGACTATTGCTGTACAAATCTGGCGGATTCCAAATAGCATGTAAATGAAATGTAATGAAAAAAAAAAGGTTTAATTTATGGTTTCAGTATCTCTTTAAAGGTAGAATAAACCGTTAATAGATCATAAAATAGATCATCATAAATCATCATAAATAGATCATGAATTGTGGATATTTGGCCTTTGATTCCAGAGAGCATTAAAGCAGAACTAAAGTCTAACTATAGAATTAGGGCAGAAATAGGTTTCTGTACCAGCCCAAGGCAACCATATCCCAGGGAAGATCTGTGTCTACAAAGATGCCCCAGTAGCTCCCCATCTTTTTCTCTGCTGATTCACTGCACATGCTCTGTGCTGCTGTCACTTACTGAGCTTAGGGACCCACTCAAAATATACAGTACACATAGAATAGAAATGTCACAATATGAAGCTGATTAGTAATTAATACAGATAATTATTACATGGCAGCACAGAAACCAGTGCAATTAGCATCAGAATTTAATAATCAGCCCTCTAGAATCAGCTTATTTTACAGGTCAACTTCATTTTCTGCTGGATAATTAGTGACAACCCCTAAGCTCAGCTTCTCAACAGCTGCTCAGAGCCCACTGAGCATGTGAGTGTCGCAGACACTTTCCAAGATGGTGACCCCCTGTGACAAGTTTGAAGTCCTGGATCATTGCTGCTAATGACAAGCTGAAACTTTAGGCTGGTGCAATAAGTTCAGTATATAAAAAATGGCATTTTTAGCCACATTCATTTTTAGGGTTTAGCTCCTTTAAATACTTAGAGCCACTGTGTAATACCTCTTCATTTTGTTCTATCATGGCATGGTACTCAAGTCTTCCTTTGTTTTAACATATATTACACACACACATATATATTATACACACACACAGTGTGTGTATTTATATATATATATATATATATATATATATATATATATATATATATATATATATAGTGAGGAGAAGAAGCCAGCACTCACGAAAATGACATAAATGATGCCTGGGTGCAGTCCTTGTAGAAAGAGAGAAAGGCTGTCGTATCAGCCGAAACGTCAGCGACTGTTCACTGAATAAATTGATCCTTTTCGTACATAAGACCTGTGAGTGCGATCTTCAGTTCCTACTCTATATATATATATATATATATATACAGTGGTGTGAAAAACTATTTGCCCCCTTCCTGATTTCTTATTCTTTTGCATGTTTGTCACACTTAAATGTTTCTGCTCATCAAAAACCGTTAACTTTTAGTCAAAGATAACATAATTGAACACAAAATGCAGTTTTTAATGAAGGTTTACGTTATTAAGGGAGAAAAAAACTCCAAATCTACATGGGCCTGTGTGAAAAAGTGATTGCCCCCCTTGTTAAAAAATAACTTAACTGTGGTTTATCACACCTGAGTTCAATTTCAAAGGTTATAAAGCCATTTCTAAAGCTTTGGGACTCCAGCGAACCACAGTGAGAGCCATTATCCACAAATGGCAAAAACATGGAACAGTGGTGAACCTTCCCAGGAGTGGCCGGCCGACCAAAATGACCCCAAGAGCGCAGAGACAACTCATCCGAGAGGCCACAAAAGACCCCAGGACAACATCTAAAGAACTGCAGGCCTCACTTGCCTCAATTAAGGTCAGTGTTCACGACTCCGCCATAAGAAAGAGACTGGGCAAAAACGGCCTGCATGGCAGATTTCCAAGGCGCAAACCACTTTTAACCAAAAAGAACATTAAGGCTCGTCTCAATTTTGCTAAAAAACATCTCAATGATTGCCAAGACTTTTGGGAAAATACCTTGTGGACCGACGAGACAAAAGTTGAACTTTTTGGAAGGTGCGCGTCCCGTTACATCTGGCGTAAAAGTAACACAGCATTTCAGAAAAAGAACATCATACCAACAGTAAAATATGGTGGTGGTAGTGTGATGGTCTGGGGTTGTTTTGCTGCTTCAGGACCTGGAAGACTTGCTGTGATAGATGGAACCATGAATTCTACTGTCTACCAAAAAATCCTGAAGGAGAATGTCCGGCCATCTGTTCGTCAACTCAAGCTGAAGCGATCTTGGGTGCTGCAGCAGGACAATGACCCAAAACACACCAGCAAATCCACCTCTGAATGGCTGAAGAAAAACAAAATGAAGACTTTGGAGTGGCCTAGTCAAAGTCCTGACCTGAATCCTATTGAGATGTTGTGGCATGACCTTAAAAAGGCGGTTCATGCTAGAAAATCCTCAAATAAAGCTGAATTACAACAATTCTGCAAAGATGAGTGGCCCACAATTCCTCCAGAGCGCTGTAAAAGACTCGTTGCAAGTTATCGCAAACGCTTGATTGCAGTTATTGCTGCTAAGGGTGGCCCAACCAGTTATTAGGTTCAGGGGGCAATTACTTTTTCACACAGGTTTGGATTTCTTTTCTCCCTAAATAATAAAAACCCTCATTTAAAAACTGCATTTTGTGTTTACTTGTGTTATCTTTGACTAATAGTTAAATGTGTTTGATGATCAGAAACATTTTGTGTGACAAACATGCAAAAGAATAAGAAATCAGGAAGGGGGCAAATAGTTTTTCACACCCCTGTATATATATATATATATATATATATATAATATATTTTTTATAAACTTAGATTTAAACCCCAATTTTTGTATCTGGCACCAACACTTCCCTTTGTTTTGGTCTTCTTATATTACTTAACAAAGTACAGTTATCCATAATGTGTAGTGCAATAATAAGGGCATCCTGATTAAAGACAAAGGCCTGAACAATCCAGTCAACCCAATGGGATTGTCAGCAACATTAGAAGGGTTGACAGAAATAAAGAAAAGAGCACAACTCAACTTGTGCATGCTACTTATTTCAAATTGCTTCAGATGGTGTAGGCTCTTACTACGTATTGAAAACTTCAACCAATCACTCTGTGGGTTCGTCACTGTCCCAAATAGTATTAAACAGGCACCATCCCTATTTAATAATGTGCAATAGTGATGGGCAAACTTTTGACGCCGGCGACAATTTAGACACTGGTGACATTTGACACACATTAAAAGCATCGGAACTGTCGCCGGCCTCAAAAAAAATTGACGCTGGCAAATTTTCGCAGCAAATTCGCAAATTGTATTCGCCAGTGGGGAAACGCAGAAATTTGCTGCGAATTCGCGCCTGCCGTATAAATTCGCCCATCACTACGCTGCAAGTGAAGTGCTTCCTAAAACTGCTCTGTGCTGAGAGTGCAGCTCCATAAATCTGAAGAGGTTGAATTGCCAAATATTCGTTTATTGACCTTAGGCAACTACCTGAGCATTCATATCTCATTATGATTCCAAAAATGTATTAGACCTTTTGGGGTGCAGTCTTACTTAGTTCTGACATTAAAAAGCAGGTTTACTAATCCTCAGCAATTTCACCATTAGATGGTGCTCCAAGTTTATGGAGCCTGTCTCACCTGTTAAAAGCAACATAGCAGATCTTCCATGTAAAAGTGCATCACACTTTACAATACAATAAACAAACACTTGAACAATGATGATTGGCAACCACTACGTATTACGAAGGTGCAGTTGGCTCATGCCTTACTGTATTTATTAAGCAACATATGTAAATGATAACCTCTATTTATAAGTTTATAAATAATTTTCCTTAGAAGATGTACTTCCTAAATAATTATAGCGACTTCTTGGGATAGGCTGGATACTTTTCTGGATTTATAGAATTTCTCTAACTGAGCAAGGACCTTTCCGAAGTTAATTGCATTGTAATGTGCCTGAAACTATTCAGAAACATATCCTGTATTATGATGTAACTTAAATTATAGAGCATGTACTGTTATAATTTTCTTTAAGATGTCTAAATATAATTCCCTGCATTTTTGCAGTGTATATTTTAGAGTAATTGATATACAGCCACAAAACAAAGACTAAAAATACACAAGCGGCTGCTGATTTCCACTTATTGTTAACCACAAAATACGCATGAAAATTCAGATCTGTTCATTTGTTTGCATATAACAGCAAAGGCAAAGAGAAAACAGGTTTTGCTAGCAAACATGCAATCTACTTGCGCTTGTCAATAATCCACACAGTTTTATACTTTTACAAAATTTCACAACTTTAACTCACTATTTTTGTTTGTTCAAAGCAATTTTTAACAATAAACTCAAATGAATGTTTTCTAATCTCAGTGGTTTTCTATAAAAAAAAATGTGTTGCTAAATTCAGTAACTATTGTGTGCAATGAGGCATTATTATTTAGTTTTACATTTTAATGGAAGAAGTGACACCACTGCACATCATTCCCGTCCAATGTTCCTAGAGAATTCCCAAACACATAAATACAAAGTGATTGTCTGCACAATTATAAGGGGCAAATGCATCAAGGGTCGAATATCGAGGGTTAATCAACCCTCGATATTCGACTGGGGAATGAAAATCCTACGACTTTGAATATCGAAGTCGAAGGATTTTGCGCAAATACTTCGATCGAAGGAATAATCGTTCGATCGAACGATTAAATCCTTCGAATCGAACGTTTAGAAGGATTTTAATCCAACGATCGAAGAATTATCCTTCGAACAAAAAAAGTTAGCTAAGCCTATGGGGACCTTCCCCATAGGCTAACATTGAGTTCAGTAGCTGTAGGGGTCGAAGTTTTTTCTTAAAGAGACAGTACTTCGACTATCGAATGGTCGAATAGTCGAACGATTTTTAGTTCGAATCGTTTGATTCGAAGTCGAATGCAAAATAAAAGACTGAAAGATCTTCATCAAATGCTGAAAAGAGGCAGAGCTCGAGTGGAACCTAGACAGGTCAGGTCTAGTAAGAACAGGCTACTCACCTTTATAGGTCACTCAAGGAGTGACACACAGTCAGTATTATTTAGCTGAGCAGCTTGAGGCTCCTACGAGGATTGTAGTGGGATTAAGATCCCAGGGTACTCATTGCCCAGAAGTAGGGACTAAGTGTACAGACCTAGGGTAGATAGATTCCCCTCAGGTTCCACTTAGGGAAGAGGCTGAAAGTTGGGTGTACCTCCTCAAAGCTGCATGTATTGTTCCTATCCCTGAGGAGAATCATACTGACAAAAGGTGCTGTGAGTACTGCCTATTCAATGTACTGTATGAACCTGCAAATGTTCTCTTTATGTACTCTCCACTGAGGATTGTATATTTTGCGCAATAAATCTGTTCTATGGTTAAGTTATAAGAACCACTGGCGCCCAATTCTTTGCAACCTGATTACAGTTACAGTTGCACTACACCCTGCTTCCACATCGCTGCGAAGGCTCACTCCCTAAGGTTTTAAGGTCTCATCCGGAGCATATGTACTGGTAGTGAAGCTTAAAGTAGAGTAAGGTGCACTCAAATTACTATAGCATTACACAAACAATGAAATATTCTGCATCGTTTCTAAAGTAATCAAATTTATGTTCACTATCCCTCTCTCAGCATCTGCTTTTCTTCATTCTCTTCATGCAGGAGTTGGGTTTCAGATAATCAGACAGTGAGATCCAATATATCATATAGGGGGGCTTCTTTTACTAGCAGATGAATTAGAGCTCGCTCAATTAACTTATTCCAGTACAGACAAAATCTAACAAAATAACAGCATTTTGCACAAATCCTGCATCTAGAGAGACGTGATATCTTGTGATTTTAATAGAGTGAGCTCTAATACATCTTCTAGGCAAAAGGAGCCCCCCTATAAGATATATTGGATTTAACTGTCAATAAATATCTGACACCCAACTCCTACATGAAGAAAGAATGAAGTGAAACAGATGCTGAGAGAGGGATAGTGAAGATAAACTTGATTATTTCAGAAACAGTACAGAACTTTTAATTGGTTATATTTAGAAGTTTCTTATTTCAGTATGATGAAGCTTATATTAAATATTTATTTTCACGATAGTTCCTCTTCAAGCAGTGAATGCAATTTTTGTCTTCCCTTCATCCCATAGATTCTATAGAAGCGTTATGGGTTCAGCTTGCAGTTTAAGTCTTGCCTAGGCTTTAAGGCTTCCCTAGCCTTGCTTGCATTATGGCTAAGAACCTGGATGATTCTTAGCCATAATGTTCTTTATAACCTGGAGAAAAGGCAAGGCAGGCATGGTGTACAAAATGTGTGCAATGAGCTCAAATGATTGCGCCCAAAGATACAATTCTTTGTGCTCCTAGAATGGAGAGTTGATCCTTGTTTGTATACAGCACTGCTTACATGTGGTAGCACTGCATACAGAATGGGTGGTATGTGGACATGGAAAGTGCTCTAGTTTGCACTGGGAGCCTCTAGGCACTGGAGAGCCCGCACTTACTGTAGGTATATGGCAGTCATTGATTATAAAGCACCATAGTCCCCAACTGTTTTCTCCTCCAGCTTGCAAGGACCAATGCAATTGGTACAAGTGTAACCTGCAATTACGCTTTGTGATTTTGCCCTCAGACCTTCCCCTAGCAGAGTGCAAAAAATTAAGGAAGGATTAAATGACAAATTATGAGGTACAGTATGTGGCTACCTTATGACAGTGCTGTCCAACTTCTGTGGTAGCGAGGGGCAAATTTTTTCTGGCCCACATGGCAAGTAGCTGAAAATAGAAGCCAGTGACCACTCTTCCTTTTAAATCACACCCATTTAAACCACACTCATGTTATCAAAAGAACTTTTAAAATCATGTCCACATTAATGGTTTAAACACACCAAAAAAAAAAACAACAAATGTTTGGTGCTCATATGTGAATATGTCATACCCTACAATATATCATAAACATACCCTTAAATCCATATGCCACCTCCTCTCCTGTGGATAACATAGCCCCCCCCAAGTATAAGATTAAACACCTTAGGGCCCCTAACAACAAATGCTATGAATATGAGTATGGCACATACAGGGAGCATAGGGCCGGTGGAGTATGGCACACACAGGCAGTAATGTAACTAGAGCGGGACGGGCCCTGGTGCGTGACACGCAGCTGGGCCCCCGCCCCCCTCCGTACACGTTTCATTGGCGCATTTCAGTGGATCGCGAGCTGCCGGGGGGCCCTGAGGGGGTGCCTGGCCCGCTCGCACCCCCTGCTCCCCCGGTAGTTCCATCACTGAACACAGGGAGCATAGAACAGGCAGAGTATGGCACACACAGGGAGCATATGGCAGACAGAGCATGGGACACACAGGAGAGAGCATAAGGCAGGCAAAGTATGGCACACACACCGAGTATAGGGCAGGCAGAGTATGGACAGACAGGGAGCATAGGGCATGCAGAGGGCACACACAGGTGGCATAGATCAGGCAGAGTATGGAACACAAGGGGCATAGGACAGGCAGAGTATGGCGCACACATGGAGCATAGGGAAGGCAGAATAGAGCAGAAGACAGGGAAACCTATAAGGACTAATAGAAAGATATAAACAGCCGATTCCTGTTCTGTTTCTATCTTTGTATCAGCAGATTGTTATCACACTGTGGATGGTGTGTGTTCAAAACAGCAGGTTAAAACATATTCTGGATCCTTCTCTCTGCTACCTTCACGCTGAAAACCTCAGGACTCTAAAATGAACAGTTCATACTGTGCTACATATAGTGACACAATGCTGATGCCCCGTCATCAGTTTGTATGAGGTGTGAACAGTACAGGGCTTTAGGGGTGTGAACAATAGAGGTGTTACAGGTGTATACAATGCAGGAGTGTACAGTCAGAGGCCAGTTAATCTCAGTATTGATACCTTTTAAATTTTACACAAGGTAAGGAATTAGAGCATGCAGACTTTCATGTGGGGGGTTACACAAGGGGGGCCGGCAGTTGGACAGCGCTGCCTTCAACAACAGCTAGAAGCTCTCAAACTGCACATTCTAACTGCCATTTGAACAGCCTCCACATAGGATTATGTCTCAAAGGAAAAATAAAAAAAAGAACTATATAAAAAGAGTAATATAATATAGTATATTTTCATTCTGCTGCAGGATGTAACACTGGCAGATGCACCCACTGGAGGAATACATGAAAAATGTGTGTTTCAAACTGTAATTCTCTAGCCATGGCAGCTGGTGTTGTAGCATTCCCAACTTGCAATTTCTAGTAGGAAACTGGCACAGCATCGATTTCATTTTGTTTACTGATTCATCTTTAAAAGTTTTCTGTAAAAATCAGCTAAAACTATGTTTATTCCACTTAGTTTATGACTATGACTGACATCTACCATGTAGGCAGTATTTCTATGTAATCTGTATGTCTGATGTGTCCACTCTTGTGCTAATAATAATAGTAGTTATAATAATACGAATAATAATTAAAGATCAAGGTAGGTAAATAAGTAATGAGCAAGAGCAGGGAATTAGAGCAGAATGGAGGCAAACTAGGGAGGCAGGTAGATGAGGGATTAGCACACACAAGGGACAATGATCAGATCATGATACATAACACAACCTTATTAGTTAGAGATGATGGTAAAGAATACTGGAGGTCTCTAAATCAGATAGGCCTGTGATGGGCACCAATAGCTTGAAAGGTATTTATATGACATACCAAATTGAGTTATGCTAAATGTTTTAGTTAATTTGGTACCTTTTCGATTGTGAAAATAGACTTTTCTCCAAATCTTGTTTATAACAGGGCCCTAAAAGACTTCTTTTCCTAAAAGAGGAAATATAAACCTTGTTAAAACCTGCAAATCCTACATGTTTCATTTTGACGTCTGTCCACTATACCGGCCCATGCACAAGGTTTCTTGTAGTTACAGCACTCGAGGAAAGGGAGGATGCGTGTGACTGCAGAGCCAAAAATAAATGGGCATATAATGGCAATGTTTAGGAAGTTGAAGACAGAAGTGGTAGTTGTGGTCTGTATATTTTGAGATCAAAAAGCAATTTGGTGATGATCCCAGACTGTAAATATGATGGACAGGGGGAAGTGGTAGACGGAAACAAAGGTGCTTATTGGGAGTGATTTTGCAGATGGAATGGACAGCTTAGTCTTTATTATATTTAGGTAGAAGGATTCAACCCAGCTGTAAAATGAAGCCTCAGACTGAACTTTGAGCGTTCCAGTACAGAGAGATTTTCAGATTTTTAGGTTTAGTTCTATTTTATCCCCTTGCTGCTGTAAATCACAGAATCGACTGTGTCATCAAGTACAAGCACTATAGATTCTACATTTCAGTTTTCCTCTTTCATTTATGCTGCAAGATCAAACCCAACAATCAGGAAAACAGCTTAATTATCTATAATATCCATTTATAAATATTCTTTGGCAAAAATGTGCTAACTGAAATACAAATATTGCAAGCATAATAAATATAAATTTGTGGCAACTTGGCAGTAGCCAAAATCGGCGAAAAATTTGCCAAATGCATTGGAGTCAGTGGGCGACATTGTTTTTGACATGCAGCAATTTTGTTTATTCATTGGAGTCTATGGGTGTCTTTTTCACGAAACCTAGTAAAAATTTCGCTCAATACTACTTGGCAGAACAAACTGCAGCAACTTTTACCAGAATCTCTAACTGTAATTTTTGATCAGTGTGTGATTGGTGACATCTTGTGGCCTTACTGTGGATTGCAAGACAAATTCTGACCCAGGTGCAAGGTAAGGAAAAAATATATCTGTAAAAAAAGACCAGCAACACCGGGAATTTCATTAGCAAAAAGTGTTACCGTATGTACATTGTATTGTAACGTACAATAACACTTTTTGTTAATGAAATTCCCAGTGTTGCTGGTCTTCTTTTTTATAAATAAATATATATACCGCCATGATACTGCAAGTGATCTTTTATTTTAAGGGTTTTGAATAGGGGAATTTAAAATATTATCATGCAAAACGGCTTCCCTCCACCCCCAGATTTCAAGGTTTTATTTTCTCTTGAGCAAAGAGGAATGGATATTAGAACAAAAAGCCAAAAAATGCAGTTGCTATAGTGACCTATAGCGTCCAGTCAACAAATAGCATATTTACTGGTTACTTGATTCAAGGAAATGTAAACCATTATAATAAATGAAAGTAAAATGTCTCATAGTGTTATATGAATACAGTTAACTTCCCAAAGTCAAGAATTTAACATATTTAATATACTGCCTTCCAAAGAACCTCTTACAGGGAATATGAAATGCATATACAGCAGGGAAAATAAGTATTGAACACAACAATGTATTTCTCAGTACTGGATTGATATTGGATCTGTTATCCAGAAACCCGATATCCAGAAAGCTTCGAATTACGGAATGGCCGTCTCCCATAGATTCCATTATAATGAAATTATTTGAATTTTAAAAATAATTTCATTTTTCTCTGTAATAATAAAACAGTACCTTGTTCTTGATCACAACTAAGATATAATTAATCCTTATTTAATGTTTACCTGATTTTCTAGTAGGCAAAGTATGAAGATCCAAATTACAGAAAGATCCGTTATCCGGAAAACCCCGGGACCCGAGCACTCTGTATAATAGTCCCATACCTGTAAATATATTTCTAATGGGGCTATTGAAATTAAATTTCCACTAGATAATCCACACAAACAACAAACTCAAAACAAATAAATCCATAAATTATGTGTAATAAAGTGGAATGACACAGGGAATAAGTATTGAGAACTAATGAAGAAAAGCCAAGAAACCTGCTGAAATCTGTCAGTATTTAGAAAGCATTTCTGCCCCGTCAGTGCAAATTAATCTCAGCTGGTTTAGTCCTAATTGATGGCCTATAAGGGCTCTTACTCACTGGCGTTCTGACCTGCGCTCCCCTGCGTTCCGTTTTTTGGCGTTCAGCCGCAGGGGAGCGCAGGAATAGACGCAAGTCATTATTTCAAATGGGGCTGTACTCACTCAGGCGCGTGTAGGCGCCGAACGCAGGAAAAATGCAGCATGTTGCGTCTCAACCTGCGTTCGGCGCCTACACGCGCCTGAGTGAGTACAGCCCCATTTGAAATAATGACATGCGTCTATTCCTGCGCTCCCCTGTGGCTGAACGCCAAAAAACGGAACGCAGGGGAGCGCAGGTCAGAACGCCAGTGAGTAAGAGCCCTAAAAAGGTTTCTCATTACCAATGTATCACACAAGAAGCATCTCATTAGTAATATATTTACTGAGAAAAGCATACTCAATGCATATTTTCCCTGCTGTATGGTAACTCTTTTTATAAGCAACTAATTTAGTAGTTACACAGAAAGGAGGTTTGGGTTATATGATGCCAACTTGACTTTTCATCGCAACTAAACACAAAAAGTATATAAATAGACCACAACGGTGCAGATTACTGTTAATACTGAACATTTGGAGAGGTTGTACTTGATGGACTTTGGTCTTTTTTCAACCCAATTTATCTATGTAAATATGTAACTATGTAAAGCCTCAGTGCAAGTGCTTAGTGTATGGCATGTAATTAGCAGCTGTTAGTCCATTTTTCCTTAGCCCATTGTAAATAAGCCCTGTGTGTTTAGTCTCCTGTGCATAGCTGTTACTTCACTACAGTATTGGCTTTCTCCTTGGCTTTTTTGTCTCAATGTCCTAAATATATTGATAATGGGTTGAGTGCAGAGGACTCTTGTATTTGTCTATATGAATTTTGTGGTCACAGCCTCATTGCACCCCTGCCTAAAAGCTCTTACTGACAAACGTTTTTAGCTGCGCTCCCCTGCGTTCCGGTTTCATTCGTTCAACCGCAGGGGAGTGCAGGAGTAGACGCACTGAATTATTGTCAATGGGGCTATACTCACACAGATGCACGTAAGCGCCGAACGTAGGTTGGGACGCAGCATGTTGCATTTTTCCTGCGTTCATGCATCTGTGTGAGTATAGCCCCACTGACAATAATTCAGTGCGTCTACTCCTGCACTCCCCTGCGTCTGAACGCATGAAACCGGAACGCTGGGGAGCGCAGCTAAAAATGCTCGTCTGTAAGAGCCCTAATGGTTTTAAAAATGAGTGGTAAGCACAACTTTCCCTTGTTTGTTATAGTTATGCAGGAGCAGTGAACAGCTCCATGTTGTAGCTCCCACCCTTCCCAGCTATAGTCAGGTGATCCCACTGGTGGCTAATGAAAGGGCAACCAAGTTTGGGAGTTTTACATTGAAAGCAGCAAGTAAGTTGCAGGTAAAACTAAATGTGGCCATACACGGGCCGATAAAAACTGCAGACAGACCGAGTCGGCAGCTTATTGGCCCGTGTATGGGCCCCCCCCCCGACGGGCTTCCCCGATTGCGATCTGGCCGAAAGTCGGCCAGATCTCAATCGGATGGGACTAAAAATCCAGTCGGATCGCGGCCGCATCTGTTCGTTGATGCTGTCCCGCGATCCGACCACCCGTAAAGCCACAGTTAGGCCCGTAAAGCCCTAGGGCCCACAATCGGATCAGCCCGATATTGCCCACCTCAAGGTGGGCATATCGGGGAGAGATCGGCTCATTTGGCAAACATCGCCAAACGAGCGGATCTCTCCGTGTATGGCCACCTTTAGTCCCTGTGTATAATGAAGCGATAGAATTCGTAATGAATCAGATTAGAGTGTACGACTGGCCACACCAGGAATGACTTTGACATAGTTGGCCATCTTAAATACATTGCAATATATGGACAATCAAAGGGCATTTTTGGTAGCTTAAGCCAAAAAAATTCTCAATGTCTTTAATATATTGATAATGGGTTGAGTGCAGAGGACTCTTGTATGTGTTTATATGTATTTTATGGTCACAGCCTTATTGCACCCCCCCCTAATGGGTTTAAAAATTAGTGGCACCTACATGGTGGATGCTGTAGTAGTATCCAGAAATATAAAGTTCACAAGGGCAATGCTGCAGGATTAACTGCCCAAACTAATATTGTTGGGGGAACATTCAAAAGAATCCATAACTTCCAACCAAGGTTGTTCTATCATAAAACTAGGAAACGAAAAAAGAAAACAAATCTCTTTAGTTACTTTTATGAAAAGATTATTATGTGGCTAGCCTGCCTTCTAGTGCATAATTTATTTAAAAGCAGAGATGGAAGGGAAGAATTAATTTAGAACAAGTCAGCACAATGAAAGACATTGCAAAACTGGTGATAATTAATACAGGCTCCATTAACTACTGGATTATTAAAGTCTTTACATTTTCAAGAATAAATGTGCGCACAATTGAATATTGGTGGATAGCTGCTGGTATGGAAGTACAAGTGGCAAATCTGCTTGGGAGGTCCCCTTGCTAGAGTTTCATTCTTTAGTCTCCTATAGCTAATACTGCATGTGCAATAATAACTACCCCCAAACTAGATCTGACCAAGTCCTTCTCCTTCTCTCCATACAAGCAACTTACAACAGTTTCTGCAGCCTATGGTCCTCCTCCTTTTAATTTCATATTCTTTTCTTCTGCTTGCCAGAGAATGATTTTCTGAGACAAGCTGCAATTAGTCTTAATTTTTTGTATTATTTGTAGTTTTTTAATTATTCTGTTTTTATGTAGCAGAGCAGCTGTACAATTTGGCATTTCAGCATCTGGTTGGAAGCCTCCAATTTATCCTAGCAACCAGTCATAATTAAAATCTCCTAATTCTTACCTGCAGTCTTTAGTCAGACTCCACACTGTGACCTTTAAAGGAAAACTATACCCCTCAAACAATGTAGGTCTCTATAAAAAGATATTGCATAAAACAGCTCGTGTAAAACCCTGCTTCATGTTAATACAGTGGAACCTCAATTTTACATCCCTGATTTTAAGTTTGCCCTCATTTTATTTTTGTTGTTTTGTGGTCCCACCTATATATTATGCATAATACATTTCCCTAATTTTACATTTTCTTGGATTATACACCATTTTTTTTCTGGTCCCCTGAAAAATATAAACTGGTGGTTCTACTGTAAACTGTTTTCATAATAATATACACTTCTAGTAGTATGTGCCATTGGGTAATCATAAATACAAAATTGCCATTTAAAAAAAATAAAAAATAAGGACCGCCCCCTGGGATTGTATGATTTACTGTGCACACAAACAAACCATCATGTTAGGTCACATGAGCCAATTAACAGACAGAGTTCTGTCTTTTGCTTCAACACTTCTTCCTGTTACAGTTAGTGTTGTAGTATTTCTGGTCAGGTGATCTCTGAGACAGCACAGATAGAGTCACGAAATGGTGGTTCAAGGCAAGAGATGTAAAAGGGCAATATTTACTTAAATATATATTCCAGTTTGGTAAGATTCTTTAATATGCCACTTAATATGCTGTAAACTATCTGTTGCTTAAGTGTTCATTTTGGGGGTATAGTTTTCCTTTGAGCTATAAAGCACACACTTTTAGTAACCCATAGCAACCAATCAGCAGGAAGCATTTACTGTTCACTTGTTAAAAATAAAACATCTTACTGATTGCTATGGGTTAATGATCCTGGGCAAATTTAGTGCCTTATATTACATATGGGGGTATGAGTCTTGGTTGAAAAATGCAGGTAAGGATAAGGATAAAGACTTAACACAAAAGAATAAAGGGCACAAAAGACCAGAGACAGACGACCAGTTGAAAAGATGGTCCAGGTGCACCAGCCCCTCAGCTTATGAGGCTGCAAACCATAATCAACAAATATGTAGGCATTCCGGTACATGACTAAGTGCCCCTGGGAGACGAGTTGCACACGGTTTTTGGAGATGATAACCTTAACTTAGCTTTAACTTTTAATTTAGCTTACTTTTACTACTTCTCTATATTACCCTTGTGGAATGCTTCAAGTGCCTGCATGTCCAGATTTTTGTTGCCTAAGAAACAGGATACATTGAATAATGGTTAAAATTGTTATATTGCTTCCTACATTAAATCATGGCATATAAGTGTCTGTCATAGGCAGAGCATTTTGAATCTATACTTTTTCCTTAAAGCAGCACAGTGATTAAATGTCATATGAATTCCAAGTACAGGACCGGTTATCCAGAATGCTTGGGACCTAGGGTTTTCCGGATAATGGATCTTTCCGTAATATGGATCTTCTTACCTTAAGTCTACAAGAAAATTATGTAAGCATTAAATAAACCAAATAGGCTGGTTCTGCTTCCAATAAGGATTCATTTTATCTTAGTTTGGATAAAATTCCAGCTACTGTTTTATTATTTCAGAGAAAAAGGGAATCCTTTTAAAAATAATTGGATTATTTGATTATAATGGAGTCCATAGGAGATGTTCATTCCGTAATTTGGAACTTTCTGGACAACGGCTTTCCAGATAACCGATCCCAACACCTGTAGCTTGTTCCTCCAAAGCCTCTCCTGTAAGGAGAGCATGGTATTGAGGGAGTCCACACATCAAACAGGCTATATACCATTATACAAGTGAAGTGGGGATTCCCCTGAACATTTAAAGGACAAAGAAAGGCAAAAAAAATAAAATCCCATTTTTACTTTCTTTAATGAAAAAGAAACCTATCTCCGATATACATTAATTAAAACATGTGTACCGCTTTTATAAGAAACCTGACTGTATGCAGTGAAATTCTCCCTTCATTTACTGCTGTGGATAGGAATTGTCAGACGGTCCCTAACTGCTGAGCAGGGAAACAATCATACTTATGAACAGCAGGGGGAGCCCCCACCTTACTTCCCAGCCATGCAGAACTCAAGCAGCTTTGTTTATGACAATCCCTAAGCAGCCCAGACCACACTGAGCATGTGCAGGGTCAGGGAAAGATGTTTAACAAAGTTACAAGATGGTGACCCCCTGTGGCCAACTTTGAAAGCATAAATTATTTGTTTGCTTGTGGTGCAGTAAGTTCATGCTTATGTTTAGTATACAAAATACAGCATTTCTAGCATTATTCTATTTTAGACTTTCCTGGTACTTTAATCATAATATAAAATTATTGGGGTATACACTTCTTCCTCAGACTGATGAAGGGGCATGTCTGCGAAATGTTTCTCTGCAATAAAATAAAGTGCATGCTTTTCCCTGCTTTAATTGCCTTGCTGTGCTTATAAATTTTTCTTATGGAAATGCTATACAAGTCATAGCACCTAGAAGTAATCTGCTCCAAATCTACAGCTGAAAAATAACCCTAAAATCCTCTAATTTCCTGGAATGTGCTTTACTGTAAGCAATAACCTATAGGTCGTTTTTTTTGCAGTGCTATACTCCCTAATATAATTTGGATACAATATTTTGTAATCCAATGCTTTAATACAATTATCAAACTACTATGCAGGCAAATAAAAACACATGGATTTCCAAAGAAACATTTAATTTCAGAACAGCATAGAAAACTATTTTACAAAAAACTATACTCAAAATGTTGATAAATATTACAATGTAAAATCATTAGCTACAAAATACTGACATTCAGTGTCTTTAATCTTGGTCCTTAATTGAAAAAAAATCAAATCAGACTGATTGCAAAAGTCAGCATGCACACAACCATGTCTCTTCCTCTTTAAAAAAAAGTGCTAAAGATCTCCGGTCATTATGGAAAGGAATTCCTCTTGATTTACTGCAGACAATAAGAAGAATTTATGGAAATCTTTGAAACATTAAAGCAATTTTTTTTTTTTTTTAAACCATTTCATAATTTTTTTTACAAATTAAAATTGTAGCTACTACATGGCAGCAACAGGCAACCTCTGGACTCCCAGGAAACTAACTTGGTAAACAGCAAAGTACAAGCAGAGAAGATAAACAAAAACAATCAAGGTGTGAAATTAATTATTTTTTTTACTCACTTATAAGATACATATCTTAAAGGAATTGTTCAGTATAAAAATAAAAACTAGGTGAATAGTCTGTGCAAAATAAAAAATGTTTCTAATATAGTTAGTTAGCCAAAAATGTAATGTAGAAAGGCTGCAGTGACTGGATGTCTAATAGAATAGCCAGAACACTACCTGCTTTTCAGCTTTCTTGGCTTCCACTGATTGGTTACCAAGCAGTAACCAATCAATGACTTGAGGGGGGGGGCACATGGGTCAAACCTGTTTCTTTTGAATCTGAGCTGAATGCTGAGGATCAATTGTAAACTCACTGAACAGATATGTCCCATGTGGCCCCCCTTCAAGTCTCTGACTAACTCAGAGTTAGAGAGCTGAAAAGCAGGAAGTAGTGTTCTGGCTATTATGTTAGACATCCAGTCACTCCAGTCTTAGTACATTACATTTTTGGCTAACTAACTATATTAGAAACATTATTTATTTTGCACAACCTATTTACCTAATTTTTATTTTTACACTGAACTGTTCCTTCAAGTCTTTTATCTTAATACTTAAATGGAACTATCGCGAAAATGAAAATGTAGTAAGCTTCAGCATACTGAAATAAGAAACTTTCTAAATACAATCAACTAAAAATTCTGTACTGTTTCTGAAATAATCAAGTTTATGTTCACTATTCCTCTCTCAGCATCTGTTTCTCTTTATTCTGTCTTCGTGCAGAAGTTGGGTGTCAGATTTTGCCTAGAAGATGTATTAACGCTCAGTTATATGAGTAAGCTCTAATAGATCCAATATATGGGGGGGGGGGCTTCCCTAGCCAATGTATTAGGCTCAAATAACGGATTCCAGTACAAAAAAAAAAAAAAAAAAAAAATCACTGAATTTTGCACAAATCCTGCATGTAGAGACATGATGTCTGGGGATTTTAATAGTGAGCTCTAATACAGCTAAGCAAAATGAGCTCCCCCTTTAAGATATATTGGGTCTAACTGTCAATGAATATCTGACACCCAACTCCTGCATGAAGAAAGAATGAAGAGAAACAGATGCTGAGAGAGTGATAGTGAACATAAACTTGATTATTTCAGAAAGCTTAGAGAATGTTTAATTGATTGTATTTAGAAAGTTTCTTATTGCAGTATGAAGAAACTTATATTAAATCTTCATTTTCGCTATCGCTCCCTTGTTAAAAATTTGGTGACTTGCCATATATAGAAGCCTTTTTTTATTCATCATTGCAAGCTGGTGAGGACAGGGTGCTGCTGCGTCTCCTAATGTTGTTCTCTGCAGGGACTGCTGGATTTCTGATCCGCCACCTGGTGCAGAGAGCAGCATTCTCCAGGGCCACATGCTCAGTGAGGACTAAGGGGTACTCTATTTAGTGCTCTTGTGCCTCAGGGAATGAAAATTACCTCTATTCAGTCACTGATCCTGCTGGATTTCAGTACAAAACATTCTAATGACCCTTAGGGGGTTGTTTATTAAAATCAGTTTTTTTAGTGAATAAAAACCTCTATTTTTTTCTGATTTATTATACCCCAAGGATGGTACAAGTCAGAATCCAAAAATCCGGCATCTCAGACCTGCCAAGGTTGTATACAAGTCAATGGGAGAAGTCCCGAAGCAATCCTGATCTGCGCTGGGTTTCATGCAAAAATCGGAAGATTGTGGTTTTCGGCCAAAAATCTGAAAAAATTATTTTTTTGGGCAGAAAATCTGAAAAATTTGAACGATTAAAATTTTCTGATGATTTTCACAATTTTTTAGTGAATAAAAACCTCTTATTTTTTGGGATTTATTATACCCCAAGGATGGAAAAATCCTAAGGTTTTGTGGTTTTCGGGCAAAATTTTTTTTAAAAAAAATCACAATTTCTCAGAAAATCCAAAAAATTTGTATGATTCAAATTTTCGGATGATTTTCACAATCTTTTAGAGTTTTTGCGCAAACTGGAATTTTTCGGGAAAATGTATTGATAAATAACGGGAAATAACCCGTGCGGATTTGGTCTGAGTCTATTTCAGAAAATTAGATAAATTTGAATTTTGATAAATAACCCCATAAATGATTGCTCTAACCACACCAAATACAAGCTCATTTATGCACAGGTGTCACTTACTTTCTCCATCTCCGTCCTTATCAAACTCCTCAATCATGGCACGCAATTCTTCATCTGTCATATTTTCACCAAGTTCTCTTGCGACCCGACGAAGATTTCTTAAATTTATTTTACCCGAGTCGTCATCATCAAATAATTTAAAAGCTTTCAGAATTTCCTCTTGGGGATCCCGGTCAAGAATTAAGTCTGTGACTAAAACAATTTTAGGAATAAATATATATTTGTACAAAATAAAGAATGGCTGTAGCAAAGAATTATACCCAAATAGGGTTCTTGCCGATAATGGTTCCTATCACTAAAAGCATCTAACCATATAAGATGATGTGCTTTGAAGTTTCTAGTCATAGATGTGCATTAGAATAATGGCACACAGAGAATTTTAATTGTCACTATCCTCCTATTCTCATCAAAACATTTTTCCTCAGCAACATCTACTTCTCAGCATTGCTGAGTGACATCATGTATTAAAGGAACAGTTCAGTGTAGAAATAAAAACTGGGTAAATAGATAGGCTGTGCAAAAATAAAAGATGTTTCTAATATAGTTAGTTAGCCAAAACTGTAATGTATAAAGACTGGAGTGACTGGATGTCTAACATAATAGCCAGAACACTACTTCCTGCTTTTCAGCTCTCTAACTCTGAGTTAGTCAGTGACTTTAAGGGGGGGCCACATGGGACATAACTGTTTAGTGAGTTTGCAATTGATCTTCAGCATTCAGCTCAGATTCAAAAGCAACAGCTATTACCCATGTGCCCCCCCTCAAGTCACTGATTGGTTACTGACTGGTAACCAATAAGTGGAAACCAAGAGAGCTGAAAAGCAGGAAGTAGTATTCTGGCTATTATGTTAGACATCCAGTCACTTCAGCCTTTATACATTACATTTAACTAACTATAATAGAAATATTCTTTATTTTGCACAGCTTATCAATTAACCAGTTTTTTTTTTTTTTATACTGAACAATTCCCTCAATGCATGGGCCGCAGAGGAACCACTTGTCACTCAACAAGATAGGAAAATGCTTGGCAGATTGCAGAAGTTAAAGGGGTAGTTCGCCTTTATATTAACTTTCAGCATAATGTAGACAATTAAAACTCTGAGACAATTTAAAACTGGCCTTAATTTTTTATATTAAATTGTAGCTGCATGGAGCATTGTTTTTTTTCTGCCAGGGTGAGCGACCCCCAACAACCAGACAGCATTTAAAATTTCAAGCTGGAAAGAGGAAGCAGACCAACTGGAATTTACCAAAAATAGGACATTTTGTAACATATTAAAAGTCAACATAAAGGTGAACTAACCATTTAAAACTCATTTTATGCCATCTGCCCTCTGAGCATTCATTTTGGCACCATGAGTAGAACACGACAGTCTGGGACATCTTACTCCCATATTGATCAAAACAGTTTCCATTAATATTGAAGGAGATATGAGTGCAAACACTTAGTGGCAGATTTATCAAAATGTGAGATCAGAACTCACCACAGAAAAACTCGCCCATTTTCTATTCATTCCTACAGGATTTTTAAAAGCATATTTATCAAATGGTGAACTCCATTGATAAATACGATTCTAAAAATCCCTTAGGGGGATGGTGAGATCTAATCTCACATTTTGATAAATCTGCCCTTTAAAGGAGAAGGATACCCTGTAGAAAAAAAACCTGTACCTCCCACCCCACATACTCCAGTTGGGGGTAACAGTAGTTTTTAGCAAAATGTGAAATTAGAGTTTGCCAAAGAAAAACACCTCCTTTCTATTAATTCCTATTGGATCTTTAGGAATGTATTGATCAGTGGGTGAATGTTAGTGTTGATAAATACACTTCTTAAAACTCACATTTCAATACATCTGCCCCTTAGTCTACTGTCTGTGAAGTTTTTTTTCTTTTTTACAATTGACTGTGCATGTATGGGTCTAGTCTGTGTTAGTGAAGTCTGAGAAAGGTAAGTGCATTGGTGGCCCTGGGCTACTTTTTCCTCCAGGGCTGGCCACGGGAAAAAACATTTTCTTGAATTTAAGGTGGGGGGCTCCCAGTTAATCTGTCTTTCCTTATGCTTCTGAGAATGACATTCAAAACAAATTCTGATCAGCACAGGTCAAACACAAGCATATTCCCGTAGTTGGCATAAGTGACCCATAACTTCTAGGTATGCACTGAATACACTATTCTAGGATTCAGCTGAACTCCAAATCCTTTTTTAAAGTTTCAGCTGAATACCAAATCTGAAACCGAATTTGCATTTGCAAATTAGGAAGATGAGGGAGAAAAAGAACCATGCGTATGCAGTTACAAAATTAACTTATTTTTTTTGTGTGACGAAAAGCCACATGTTTTGGATTTGGTTCGGTCAGGCACATGGATTCGGACAAATACAAAAAAGGCCAAATCCTGAACTGAATCCTGGATTTGGTGCATCCCTTATAACTTCGGACATGTTGCATCCACTGAAAAACAGTTTAAGCATTTCAGTTTTCTAACTTACCAACTTCGTTAAAATCATCAAATGTAATTTTGCCTGTTGTTTCCCCATCATAGTCTTTAAGGATTTTTAGAACATCCGCTTTCTTCACATCAAATCCGAGAGCTCTCATGGCTACCTATAAATAAGTAACATAATTATGCAGTGGAAATATAGTTACATACTTTCACATAAATTATATATACCCATACCTATACTAACTATATACACAGTGGTCATCACTCTTGCAGACTGTGCCTCTGGGTGTGTTTATCTATATAATGATATATACTGTACATAGATCAATAAATAATACACAAAAGCCATGATTATCTTGTAAATGATATCCTTATATCCGGCTCTGTGATGTCAGCAGTTAAAAACTGAGCTTAGTGATACATTTTTGTCACATGACTCACTAAAACGTGTGTATTATAATAAATGAAATACCCCTTCTTGGAAAATATGAGGATATTAGAAGTAACCTCGGAGTTCCATGACCTGTATAATGTTTATATGGTCATGGAACTCCTCGGTGACTTAGAATATCCTTATATTTTACAATAGGGGGTACTTCACTATATAACAATCCAACAATTGTGCAGAAAGGGCTTCTTTCTCATCCCCCTGCCATACAGATGTTCCTTGGGCAAATTGCACTGAATTGTAGAACGAATTACAGATACACCATCTGAAGCAAGATGTTCTTGCAGGTCTTTGGAGGTGATCTTTGGGTTGTCTGTAACCACTCACAATCCTCCGCATATGCTGTTCCTGTATTTTTCTTGGCCTGCCAGACCTGGGTTTTACAGCAACTGTGCTTGTAGCCTCCAATTTCCTAATTTATTCCTTACAGTTGAAACTGACAGTTTAAACCTCTGAGGTAGCTTTTTGTAGCCTTCCCCTAAACCATGATACTGAACAATCTTTGTTTTCAGATCTTTTGAGAGTTGCTTTGAGGATCCCATGTTGTCACTCTTCAGAGGAGAGTCAAACAGAAGCACAACTTGCAATTGGCCACCTTAAAGGAATAGTTCAGTGTGAAAATAAAAACTGTGTAAATAGATAGGCTGTGCAAAATAAAAAATGTTTCTAATATAGTTAGTTATCCAAAAATGTAATATATAAAGGCTGGAGTGAACAGATGTCTAATAAAACAGCCAGAATCCAACTTCCTGCTTTTCAGCTCTATAACTCTGAGTTAATCAGTGACTTGAAGGGGGGCCACATGGTACATTTCTGTTCAGTGAGTTTGTAATTGATCCTCAGCATTCAGCTCAGATTCAAAAGCAACAGAAATGGCCCATGTGGCCCCCCCTCAAGTCTCTGATTGGTTACTGCCTGGTAACCAGGGTAACAAGTCAGTGTAAACCAAGAGAGCTGAAAAGCAGGAAGTAGTGTTTTGACTGACTTGTTATACATCAAATCACTCCAGCCTTTATACATTACATTTTTGGCTAACTAACTATATTAGAAACATGTTTTATTTTGCACATACTATCTATTTACCCAGTTTTTATTTTTACACTGAACAATTCCTTTAAATACCTTTTCTCATGATTGGACACACCTGCCTATGAAGTTCAATGCTTAATGAGCTAATCCAATCAATTTGGTTGCCAGTAATCAGTATTGAGGAGATACATGCATTCAATTTAGCAAAATTACAAGGGTACCAAAATTCTTGCACAGCCAGCTTTTCACAATTGATTTAATTTCATACAACTGAATACTGCTTCACTAAAAATCTTTGTTCAGAAAACACCCCAGTAGTCAGATGTTCCTGGAAAATGAAAGACATACCACTGTTAACTATTTTTTTGAAAGTGGAGTAAATTATTATGCAGGAAGAGAGGGGCTCCCAAACTTTGTTGCTCCCAAATATGACTGTATGCACTATTTTGTGGGTAAAATAGATTTAAGGTGTATATGCATTAGACCTATTTTTCCCACAAAAATTATGTTTATATGCATTAAGAATGCTGGTAGTTGTAGGCATCTTTGTCTCTATGGTGACTTTGTGCTATTTTGTTCAGTTCCTCCAGGACGACCTTTGATGTCACTAGCTGACGTGCATGCAGCATTACACTCCGTCCAGATGAATATTAAACATTGTAATTATGGATTCTACATTAACTGTTTTTAAAAAATTAAATAATTTCGATTGTGCATGCAATAAATGTTATGTTTTATGAGACTGTGGAGTGAAGCTCAGTTGTTTAAAATGTGTGTGTGTGTGTGTGTGTGTGTGTGTGTGTGTGTGTGTGTGTGTGTGTGTGTGTGTGTGTGTGTGTGTAATGGTATGTGAATAAACATTTATTCATATAGCACTATTTGTGCAGGTGTATCAAATAGAGTAATAGATTCTTAATGGAATTGAAGTTTAGGGCTTATTTCAGTTCAGGAAAGCAGTTTGTTTTTTCTGCAGTCGAAAGACCTGAGCATGAACAGGGTAAGCTTAAAGGAACAGTTCAATGTAAAAATAAAAGCTAGGTAAATAGACAGGCTGTGCAAAATAAAAGATGTTTCTAATATAGTTAGTTAGGCACAAATGTAATGTATAAAGGCTGGAGTGACTGGATGTCTAACAGAACAGAACACTACTTCCTGCTTTGCAGCTCTCTAACTCTGAGTTAGTCAGCGACTTTAAGGGGGGCCACATGGGAAGTGTTCAGTGAGTTTGCAATTGATCCTCAGCATTCAGCTCAGATTCAAAAGCGAACAGTTATGACCCATGTGCCCCCCCCTCAAGTAACTGATTGGTTACCAGGCAGTAACCAATCAGTGGAAACCAAAAGAGCTGCAAATCAGGAAGCAGTGTTCTGGCTATTATGTTAGACATCCAGTCACTCCAGCCTTTATGCATTACATTTTTGGCTAACTAACTGTATTAGAATTTTTTTTTATTTTGCACAGCCTATCTATTTAGCCAGTTTTTATTTTGTACACTGAACTGTTTCTTTAATAGATATGCTCCCAAGGAGAAGTCCAAATCTTGGAAAAAGTTACCTTTAATTCGTGATAATCTATAGCTTTATCTTTGTCGGTATCGAATAATTCAAATGCATCTTTTATTTCTTGTTTCTGTTCTTCTGTTAATTCTCTTCTTTTCTTCCTTTTTGTTTTGTCAACTGCTAGATCAGTCCTGCGAGAGAAGTGTGCGAGTTACTAGCATGAAACGTACAAAGCACAACTGTATTCAACCAAATAAACATTGTAGCTTTATCTCACCCTAATAAGTCCATCCTGGCTAGATCGGGGGGGGGGGGGGGGGATTGGACACAATTTAGGAACAGCAGATCAAAAGAGTTAAAATACTGGTCCCAACATCATGATTTATTCAGTGGAACATGGACATCTAATCCTTGGGTGGTCCCTAGATAAAGTTCCTTGTCCCTCAGGATAAGTCAGACACGATGATTGAACAAGAGAACTGAAACATGCATTAAAAAAAAGACTATTTCTGTGGTTAGTTTAACATTTATGTAACAATGTGCCTGTCTGGTCAGCAGTTGCATGGAATCTTTCCCAATTCAGCCACCCACACGGAAAGCCAAATCAGGTTGGTCAGAATATTTCTGGCTCAGTGAGCAGACTAAAGGTGGCAAAACACGGGCAGATAAAGCTGCCAATAACGGTCGTTTAGACCAATTTGACATCTGCCCGTGTATGGAGGCTTTCGAGGGGTCTTTCCGATCCATATCTGGACACAATATTGATTGATTTTTCTCCTGACCGACCCGTCGGAGCCCATTGCGTTCGTCGTAATCCGATCGTTCGGCCATAGGTCCGAACGTTCAGATTACCCCCAACATAGCCCTGCCGTTAGTGGTATATCGGGAAAAGATCCGCTCGTTATAGTGTATGGACACCTTTAGTATAACCATTGCACAATCACATATACAGGTATGGGATCCATTATTCAGAAACCCATTATCTAGAAAGCTCCAAATTACGGAAAGGTCGTCTCCCATTGTCTCCATTTATCCGTACAATAACATTTTTTAATGATTTCCTTTTTCTCTATAGTAATAAAACAGTAACTTGTAGTTGATCCAAACTAAGATATAATTAATCCTTATTTGAAGCAAAACCAGCCTATTGGGTTTATTTAATGTTTATGTGATTTTCTAGTAGACTTAAGGTGGCCATACACGGGCAGATTATAGCTACCGATATGGGTCCTTTAGACCGATTCGGCAGTTTATCTGCCCATGTCTGGGGGCTCCCGACGGGTCCACCCGATCAATATCAGGCAAATATTGGCTAGATATCCATCGGTCAAGGATTTTTCCTACGATCCAGGACCGCATCGGCTAATTGATGCGGTACTGGGACACGTCGGAGCCCATTCGTAGTATTGTAATCCAACCCCAGGGCCGAACGTTCGGATTCATCCGATATTCACCAGCCGTTAGAGGGCATATCGGATTAGGATCCGCTTGTTTGGCATAGTGTATGGCAACCTTTAGGGTTGAGACACATGGGCAGATTCGGGGAATTTAATCGCCTCTTTGTCTGGGCTTCAATCTCCCCGAACTGCCTTCACGTGTCTTCCCGTCCGCTATGATGAAAAGTCGCCTGCGCTAAAGCACATACGTCGCTTCGTTTTCCAAAGTCACCTGAAGTGTCCTCGTGAGGCAACTTGGAGCGCCGTGTGTGCTTTAGCGCAGGCGACTTTTCATTATAGCGGACGAGAAGACACGCAAAGGCAGTTCGGAGAGATTGTCGCCCGTAAGAAGATGTGATAAGTCACCAGGCGACTAAATCTCCCTGAATCTGTCCGTGTGTCACAACCCTTAAGGTAGGAAGATCCAAATTACATAAAGATCCGTCATCCGGAAAGCAGCAGGGGTTTTCTGCCTTTTCCAAAACACCATTGTGATATCAACTGTATATCTATATATAACAAACTCATTGACATGCACACCGTAAGTTCCGCTTCCAACAACCCAGCAATTTCAGTGGAGATTCAAGCAGCAAAGTTTTATGACAAACATCCTGGTGGATAAATGGGACTGCCCGAGGGGCTCATCATTGTGTATTTGGGGTTATTTACTAACAAGCAGATATAAGGTTCCACTGATTGAACATCACTACCCACAGCAGGGAGAGTTTTAGGGTAGACGAGACATTCTCCTGAGCAGACAAGGTAGGAAGAATATACATATTTACGTTATACTTCTATGTTCAGTGTATTAATCAGGAATGTTCAACTGGAACTCCCCCCACCCCCATGGAACTCCCCCCACCCCCATGTGCTGCTGCTGAGAGTTTTAGAACAAAAGCTGCCGCTACTGCGTCTAACAGCCACATTCCCTTTGTCAATAAGCTTCGCTGCATCCCAGGCACACCCACCTTACAGCCAGGCTCATGGCTCCTCCGTTCCAGCCGCACAGCGCTGCCCCAGCTCCCAGTCCCTTGGTCAGCCCAGGCCACTGTCCCACTCGCAGGCCTACGCGCCACCTCATAAACAGCGGTCAGCGCCGCCGATTGGCTACCGCTACAACTTCTCCCCTAGCAACGGGACGTGCCTGGCACTAACAGCACCTTCTGATTGGAGAGCGGTGAGGCGCTTGGGGGAGGTGCCGGAAAAATGAGTTGGTTACTAGGCAGTGACGTAGCAGGGCGCTTGCAATGTGACATGAAGCGGGAAGCTCAAAATAATGCAAAGTGCGAGTAAAATGAAAATGGCCCCCATGACATAACTCCTACAATTTTCTACAACTCCTTTTTTTAAAGCAAAACAGGAAAAATATAATGGTTAATATATTTATCCAGACACAGCCCCTGCCCTGTATAATCTCATGTTTTCTACAGTACTTTGTATGGATCATTTACTCATATCTATGTGCAGCAACCATTCCTCACTTCCAAATAGCTTCCACTTCTTTTTTATTTGTGCAATGGCCTCAATAGCCAGATATATAGCTATGAAAAGCCCTGCTGATTTGGCTGGGTACAGCACAGTAGGAGTTGATTGGCCAATCGTCACATAAATCTATGAGAATCCTACCTCTTTTTTCTAATTTGGTTACAGATCAACTGTGAGGCTCCCATTCAGTCTATGCAGGGCCGCCATTATAAATCACGGGCCCCGTACAACAAAATTTTGGGGCCCCCTGGGCCCCGCCCGCCCAGGCCCCACCCCAGATCCCGCCCACTCCACACCACAGTTAAAAGACCACACAGACATCAGCGCTAACAAAGGTAACCCCCCACACACAAGTTATAAAAGCTATTGATGGTCAGGGCCCCCTTATAAGTAAAAAAAAAACCATTGGCGCCAGGTGCCCCATAAAAGTTTTTTTTTACAAAAACATTGGTGCCAGGGCCCCCTTACAAGTTAAAAAAATTGGGGCCCCAAGAATATTTTTTAAAAAACCTTGGCGCCAGGACCCCCTTACAAGTTAAAGAAAAAATTGAGGCCGCAGAAAATATTTTTTTAAAAAACTTTGGCCATTTTGAAATGCACTGTTGTAGAAGGCCAGGGCCACAGAGGCTACTTAAATGGCTACCTTATGTAGCTTTCTCTGGTACCCTTAATTCTTATAGACCAGTATGACAGTCCCTTTGACATCACAGCTAAGGTAACATAGTAGGTTAAGTTGAAAAAAAGGCACACGCCCATCCAGTTTAATCTTTTATGGTCTCAGATATTATGGGTGTAAATAAGAGGGCAAGTATGTATATATATATATATATATATATATATATATATATATATATATATATATATATATATATATATATATATATATAAAATAAGTAAGTACTGTATCAATTCCCAGTCTATCTGTGCCTACCTAGAATTTTGCTTTTATAATAATTTTTATATTTTATATATTTTATAATAAAACAATAATATATTTTCCTACTGAAAATGTTTTTCTCTTGGATATTGTTGAAAGCAGACCCCCGCTTAGGAATTCCTAATTCACTGACCCATGGCTATAAGGTGTATTGGGACAAAGGCACCCCTGCCATGAGCACCCATTTCAATCTACCAAGTTATACTCATTTCCAAACCCCAAAATGTTGTTGCTGTTTTTAATACAGGTATGGGATCCGTTATCTGGAAACCTCTGAATTACGGAAAGGCCATGTCCCATAGACCCCATTTTTTCCAAATAATCCACATTTTAAAAATTATTTCCTTTTCTCTGTAATAATAAAATAGTACCTTGTACTTGATCCAAGTTAAGAAGTAATTAATCCTTATTGGAAGCAGAACACGCCTATTGGAGTTATTAAATGTTTATATGATTTTCTAGTAGACTTACGGTATGAAGATCCAAGTTATGGAAAGATCTGTTATCAGGAAAGCCCAGGCCCCAAGCATTCTGGATAAAAGGTCCCATACCTGTACCTTGTTTGCCATAAAAATATTGTCCATATTCATTTCTTTGAACATTGCCGAGCTTTTGGCATGAAAGTTACCTGAATAAAAGTAATCTCCCCTTTATAATTGTTCTGTGATTTCTATTCCAAACCAGAATGCTTATCAAAGCCAGAGCAAGATGTCACACGAAGGCAAAGTGAAGGTAGCACAGCACCAAAACAATACAAGGGGAAGTTCTTACTACTTTAGGTGTACTAGTTGTCTATTTGTGGTAGAACCTACAGCAATCTCATGCACTTAGAAGGCACATGGGTTACAGACCTTAGCTGTCTTTGTCATCTTATACTAATGTATGGACCATTTCTTTCTTTATGTTATGCATCCACATTACAAATCTAGATAGACTTGCATCAATATAAAGTTAGTTATACATCTGTACAATACAATAAATAATACAATCCCCAAAATATACTGTTCTCTCATATGTCAGGAAGAACAATTGTCACTCCCGGTGGGACAAGGTGTCAGTGGGCCCTCATGCTGTTAAACATTTAGCCTATTTCATGGTCATTTCTAATTTCTATGAGAACAAAGAAGCTAAATAGATGGATTAATAGATTATAGTATGTAAGGAATAGAGACTAGGAGAATAGAGGTTGAGTGAGGAGAGGAAGAATAATAGTACTGAGAGTGGGCTCCTGGTCTAAGGTTTTTGGATGGGCCCCTGGTGTCCCAGTCCGACACTGAGTATTGGAGAGGACGGGTATAATACCCCATACACTGTACCATAGCAATTCCTGAAAAACAGAGAAATCTGGGGCACCCTTCTGTTCCTAGTGTAGCCATTCGCCTAAATAGGGCTGTGCAGCTGTGGGTAGAGCAGGGCTAGAGGGTGCCAGTTGCACTATACAGCATGTCTGCCCCAGGAGCGATCCTGGCCCCTCCGCCGCCCGAGGCAGCAGCAGTTGCTACCGCCCCCCCCTTGCACTTACCTTTTTGTGCCTGAGGGGGTCCGGGGGGTCCACCAAGGCAGCAGAGAGGGCCAGTGCACTAGCGCAGAGAGCCTAACTGGAAATTCGGCTCTTAAAGTACCAGGAGCAGCATTTTTGCCACCCCTGGTACTTAGTGAGGCGCTGCCGCCTGAGGCGACAGTCTCAAGTCGAATCATTGGCGAAGCGCCCCTGGTCTGCTCTTCCTCAATAGTTCAGCTGTTGTTGGACAGTCCTGCAAGTCAGATGCTGAGAGCTGCAGTCAGGGCCGCCATTAGAAATCACGGGGCCCCGTACAACAAAATTTTTGGGGCCCCCTGGGCCCCGCCCACACTGACGACCAAGCTCCGCCCCATATCCCGCCCACATCGCAGTTAAAAGACCACACAGACATCAGCGCTAAAAAAGTAACCCCCCCCACACAAGTTGTAAAAAGCTATTGATGGTCAGGGCCCCCTTATAAAAAAAATTGGGGCCCCAAAAAAAAAAAAATTAAAATTTTTTTTTTTTTAAAAACATTGGTGGCAGGGGCCCCCTGTTAAAAAAAACTTGGGGCCACAACAAAAAAAAATGTAAAAAAAACTAAAAAATAAACAAACATTGGTGGCAGGGGCCCCCTTCTAAGTTAAAAACAAATTGGGGCCCCAAAAAAAAATTTGAAAAAAAATTAATTTTTTTTTGAAAAAAAAAAAAAACATTGGCGGCAGGGGCCCCCTTATAAGTTAAAAACAAATTGGGGCCCCAAAAAAAAAATTTGGAGAAAAAAAAATTTTTTTGAAAAAAAAAAAAATGGTGGCAGGGGCCCCCTTACAAGTTAAAAACAAATTGGGGCCCCAAAAAAAATTTAAAAAAAAAATAATTTTTTTTTGAAAAAAAAAAAAAACTGGTGGCAGGGGCCCCCTTACAAGTTAAAAAAATTTGGGGCCACCAAAAAGAAAATTAATTTTTTTTTAAAAAAAAAAACCCAAAAAAAAACAATGGTGGCAAGGGGCCCCTTACGAGTTAAAAAAAAAATTGGGGCCCCAAAAACAAAAGTTTTAAAAAAAAGATTGGTGGCAGGGGCCTATAGAATATTAAAATAATACATTGGTGGCCAGGGGATTAAAAAAAAAAAAAACACAAACTGGTGTTCAGTAGAATTGAACTCATGGCTTCAGTACTTCAACTTCGCCTCCTTTCGTGACTTCGGGTCTTTTCACCGCTTCAGGACTTCGGCTTCGGCTGTTTTCGTGACTTCGGGTCTTTGCGCTGCTTCAGGACTTCGGCTTCGGCTGTTTTCGTGACTTCGGGTCTTTTCGGCGCTTCGTGACTTCGGGACTTCGGCTTTTTCCGTGACTTCGGGTCTTTTCGTCGCATCGGCTTCGGCTTTTCGGCACTTCCGCATTCGGCACTGAAGAGGCAAGACGTACGGCTCGGGCGCTCGTAAGGGGGGCCCGGATCTTCAAAAAAATGCAGCGCTGCCGGGCCCCCCTTCATGCCCGGGCCCGGTACGCTTGTCCCCCCTGTCCCCCCCTGATGGCGGCCCTGGCTGCAGTTCAGAAAGAGAAAAAGACTTCTTGGTTAGAGCTAGCAGCATGAGACTTGCCAGAAATGCAATTACCATTCTCCAGGACGTGAGTGGGTTTCACAGACTGAACCTTGTACTGATTGGCGCTCCAGGCTGGGCTCAGGGCTTTGATTCTGGACTGGGAATCAAAATAGACCCTGGCATTACAACTACCTACAGGCCCAAACAGCCTCCACCAGACCACTAAAGAGTGACTGTCTATGGACTCTTACAGTAGCCCCTTTGGCATTTGCCAGAACCCACAGATTGCCAGTCCGGGCCTGCTCCGCAGCCCAAGCCCCGTATCAATCACCAATTCCTGGTGGGAGCCACGAACTAGTCAGATGTTGGCTCGATTTCCCGATTCGTAGTATCGTTCCTGGATCCAGAATATGTCGCCCCCCAGGACCTTATGCGCGTACCAATCCAGGGCGGTCATGGCTACCACACAGCCGGATATAACACCTTCTCCCCTAGTCGCCGCCGCCAGTTGCTTGGGAACTCTCTGTCCCGCAGTCAGCTCCTTGGACAGCGCCCACACAACTGCCAAGCGGGACTGTCTTCAGAAACATTCCCAGCCAATAACAGACAAGAGCATTTTGCGTGTCACAGTACTGACGTCCAATTAGAATGAGGTAAACGAAGCGCCCAGCTAATCTGCCAATCACGGCGCCGCCACTGAGGGGAAAACAAGCGTGTCGCGCCTGATCGCTTATTGAGCTAGTCCTGTCACTGGGTCCTATGGAATCATAAGGTAATGACCGTCCAGTGGCGGATTCATGGCATGTGAATCTCTATAAATACGTATTAATAATAATAATAACCCTAGGCTATGCTTTGCTCAGCTCTTCTAAGATATCCCACTCGCAAATGTTTAAAAAGATACAATTAATCAGGGTCAGTGGGCGAATGACTTAACATTTTATTATTTTTTCTATTATTTTTATTTCCAGTTCTGTCCGGGGCATGGTCAATAAAATAATTATAAATAAGGTGGTTCGACTTTAAGTTAACTTTTAGTATGTTATGAAATAGCTAATAGCGAATTTTCAATTGGTCTTCATTTTTTCTTTTTTTATAGTTTTTTTAATTATTTGCCTTCTTCTTTCCAGTTTTCAAATGTGGGTCACTGACCCCATATAATAACAAATGCTCTGTAAGGCTACAAATTTTGTTGTAATTGCTACTTTTTAGTCCTCATCTTTCTATTCAGGCCTCTCCTATTCATATTCCAGTGTCTTATTCAAATCAGTGCATGGTTGCTAGGGTAATTTGGACCCTAGCAACCAGATTGCCAAAATTGCAAACAGGAGAGCTGCTGAATAAAAAGCTAAATAAGTAAAAAAAAAAAAAAAGACAAATGATAAAAAATGAAAATAACAAATTGTCTCAGAATATCACTCTCTACATCATTCTAAAAGTTCATTTAAAGGTGAACAACCCTTCTAAGGATCTATCTTTTAAAGATAAAACAACAGACAGGTCCCTAATCACTCTGTTCCTCTGCCTATTAACTAGTGATGGGTGAATTTATTCGCCAGGCGTGAATTTGCGGCGCATTTGCGCGATTCGCAGCCAGCAAATAAATTCGCAAAACGCCCCCAAAAATTCGCGGAAAAAAATCGCAGAAAAAATTCCGAAAAAACGGACGCCAACGTCAAAAACGAGACGCGGGCGCCGTTTTGCGAATTCGGCCATCACTACTATTAACCTTTCCTGGAGACTTGTGGGTGATTCTGCACCCTTGGTTGTGTAGGTGCTGAGAGCTGCAGCCAGAGATATATTCAAATGAAGGAGGGAATTCAGCTGCCAGGAGTTGATTAATTGCAAGTACAGTGCAAAGTACCTTCAGTTAGGTGAACTACTGAGATTGCTGAGATCCCATTGCCTGTGCCTGAACTGCTTTATCAAGGGGACTGTGTTATCACTGTGCATTATCACTGGCAGGGCTTAGTACATAGGTGCTGTCCCCTGGCCACTATACTTTAGATACATTCCCAGCACCTTATGTGAGATGGTTATATCCTAGTAAGTTGCCTTCTATAGTGGTTTGCATCACCAACAGTCTCAAGATCATAGTCCTTGAAATGCTCAAAGTTTCATTCTAACTTTTTCACTGGTGTGGATTGATAAATGCAGGATTCCTTTAGTTCTGTCAGGCAGTACCAAAAGGGTTAATGCTGCAATAGGACAGACAGAAAAAGAAAGCTTGAATGAACACACCCCAGTTTTGTCTTTCCTTGGCCTTGTTAGAACTATGCAGACTGATTGGAGGGCTACTGGCTGAACAACCTCGGGATTGTTGACCTCATGGACTTGGGCTTTAAAGGAGAACTAAAGCTTAACTAAAGAAGTAGCTAGAAATGTTGCACATTATGTTTTGGGCTTCTGTACCAGCCCAAGGCAACCACAGCCCTTTAGTAGGGAAGATCTATCTGTGTCTCCAAAGATGCCCCAGTAGCTCCCCATCTTCTTTTCTGCTGATTCACTGCACATGCTCTGTGCTGCTGTCACTTACTGAGCTTAGGGGCCCACTCACAATATACAGTACACATAGAATATAAATGTCACAATATAAAGCTGATTAGTAATTAATACAGATAATTACTATATGGAAACCAGTGCAACTGGCATCAGAATTTAATAATCAGCCTTGTAGCATCAGCTTATATTACAGACAAACCTAATTTTCTGCTTGATAATTTGCTACAACCCCTAAGTTTAGCTTCTCAACAGCTGCTCAGAGCCCACTGAGCATGTGAGTGTCACAGACACTTTCCAAGTTGGTGACCCCCTGTGACAAGTTTGAAGTCCTTGATCATTGCTGCTATTGACAAGCTGAAACACTGGATTGGATCTGGTGCAATAAGTTAATTTTATACAATATGGCATTTTAGCCACATTAATTTTTAGGGTTTAGTTCTCCTTTAAAGAGGCTCTGGCATTTCAATGTGATTAAAGAGCAGAGGGTTGGGTTGCCAACCCTGGGGGGGAATTGCCATGGGCGCCCGTGTCTGTTGGCCCAGCTCGGATAGTTAACATTACACCAGTCCCTTTGGCATTTGCCAGAATCCAAGATTGCCAGTCTGGGACTAATTGGAAGGAACCACCAGGAGATAGTCCTCCTTAGGTGTAACATTCTAAAGAGCTGAAGATGCATCCATGGCACACGTTTCTTGTGGTTTACTCCTACTCTCTGCAGTGAGATCCTACAGGAGCACATAGAGTAATGCCAACATTAATGCCAATGTACAATTTTGGTGATTATAAAATATTCCTAATATTCACTAAAGATTTCAGCTCTCTTTGTATGCCTTTTTTCTCTCTGACTATCTTTATAGTTGTGTGGGTGGAAGGGGGTGTATGAAAATGCAGCTTTGAGATTAAGGGATATGGCAGTAATATATTGGGAGTGGTATACGTTAAAACCAGATGGCAGCTCACTGGGAGGAGGACATCACGGAAGGCTGACTGAATTCCAGAGTAGTGTAGATAATGACAGGGACATCAGTAGCTGATACAATACGAGGCCTGTTATCCAGAAAGCTTGGTACATGGGGGTTTTCTGTATAAAGGGGTCTTTTGTGATTTGGATCTATATACCTTAACCAACCTCCAGGAAAGGGCCAAACCAAGGATCTATCCCACCGATGCTGAGATGCCACTGGGCCCAATTCAGAAACAAGCCGACAACAGGAGCAGAAAGAATCTCGGAGCAATGAAGACGCCAAACCTTCTTCCATGTTGACGTAAGTATAACTGTGCAGCATCACATGTGTTTAACCAAATTTGTGTTGTAGGTTATTTTTTGTCCATGAGGTCTCCTTTATGTGGTGGAGATCACTTTGGAAATTAAAACTTGAATATCAAAGCTGTAGATATCAGGGTTTTAGATTTAAGCCATATAAGTGGTTATTATCAAAGAACAAGAAGATTACAGAACATGACACTAATACAGAATTGCTGTGTTGTAGAAGAAGCTCAAGGTTTAAGGCCATTCTGTTATTAGGATTGTAGAATGTTTACATAAAACAAGGAATACATCTGTTGTCTCATGTCACAAGTATTGATAGTGCAAGGCCAAGAAAGACACATATAGTTTCAGAGACCACAGCACCGATGCCATTCTGGACACTGTGCTGACGCAGTAGATATACCTTATTTGGCTATTGTACTGAGACTGTGGGGCCCATTCACTTACCTCGAGTGAAGGAATAGAGGAAAAATACTTCGAATTTCGAGGTGTTTTTTTGGCTACTTCGACCAGGAATGGGCTACTTCGACCTTCGACTCGAACGATTCGAACTAAAAATCGCTAGACTATTCGACCATTCGACCATAGTCTAAGTACTGTCTCTTTAAAAAAACTTCGACCCCCTAGTTCGCCACCTAAAACCTACCGAGGCCAATGGGAAGGTCCCCATAGGCTTCCTATCAATTTTTGATCGAAGGATAATCCTTCGATTGATGGATTAAAATCCTTTGAATCGTTCGAACAATTATTCCTTCGATCGTTCGATCGAACGAATTGCGCTAAATCCTTCAACTTCGATATTCGAAGTCGAAGGATTTTAATTCGGCAGTCGAATATCGAGGGTTAATTAACCTTCGATATTCCACCCTAGGTAAATTTGCCCCTGTGTTCTGTCCCTAAAATGGAAATAGTGACACAGTTATGCTAAAACAAGAATGATGATTGGATGCCACTGGATCAGCCCCATGGAAGAAGAAATGATTAAACGATCACTTGCTGTATTGCTAAGTGTTTCCTCCATGTCCTCACGAGCTCATGAGCTATTATTTAATACTCTGTATTATATTACTCTGTATTAATGTATACCTCAAATAAAGCTGCCTGGTTAATATCCTGAGTGAATCTGAATGGTTCAAGTCAGGCCCAGGGGGGACTTCGGGGCCAGGCTCGATTTGAGTAAGTATTTATTTAAATCCAACAGAGACTTACTTATTGTGGGGACGAGAATCATATATCCCTAGTAGATAATCATATGGGTAGACGAGCGACAATATGTAAGAATATATTCTACATATATTATATTGGACAGAATTTAAATATGACATATATGTTTTAAAATTTTAAATTATTTGATTAAAGTAGAGTCTAAGGCAGATGACCTTCCAATAATTCAGAGCAATTTTTTCAAATCATGTTTTTGAAATAGTTGTGCTTTTTCCACTGTTGTGTTTAATCAAGTTTTTTTATATTTGGGGTTTTTAATAAACAAACAAAAATTCAAGTATTCTTAAAATATGAGTTTATTTAAAATTAACATCTAAAATTATATAAATTCCCATTTTGATAAATGTACCTCCAAGCTTTAATCAAGGTGCCTGGGCAAGATTATCTTCATGAAAAGAGAAACAATATATTTTATTAATGTAATGTATTCTTTACACAGTAGCAATATGCGACATTATTAAAAATAGTAGATGAATGCTATGAAATGTAGACATTAACAGTGTTATTATTTAAAGCAGCTAATTTCACTATTTCCAATCTTTTACATTCACTGGCAGTTATTCAAGGTGACTTTGCAGCACTAACAGGTTGGGTTTTCATCCCTGAAAAGCAAAACAGTGCTGAGATCATCATTCATCTCCTACCAGATGATGAACCAGAATTGGATGAGACCTGTATGGTCCACCTAACCTCATTGGAGGGAGCTGCAAATCTGGATAATGAAAAAACGTGTTGCTCAGTTAACTGTACTTGGAAATGATGAACCTCGTGGAGTGTTTGTTATTTTCCCTGCCAGCCAATCCATGATTGTGACTAGTGACTTGAGTTGTTACATCCAGATTAATGTTTCTAGACTTGCAGGTAGGGATGGGCGAATTTTTTCGGCTTGTTTCGCCGCAAAAATGATGCCCATAGACTTTAATGGGTGTCGGCGACATTTCACTGGTGGTGAATTTTTGGCAAAGCAAATCGGTTCAAATTCACCCAACCCTACTTGCAGGGACCTTTAGCAATGTCTCTGTAGCTTACCAGATATCCGCCAGAGGAGAACAAGAATTATTTGCTGAAAAGATTGTAGGGAATGTGTTAATTAAAGATGGTCTATAACAAAAATTTGTCAATTGGGGATGCAACCATTCCAACTCGCAACTACGTTGGATGGTACTGGAGGAAGTGTTCACTAAATCAGCCAATGCAGACCAGAAACTTCTCCAAAAGGAAACATACTGGATATGGAGACAAACCCCCATATTTAGTAAAATGCACTAAGTTTGCCCTGAAACAGTAACCCATAGCAACCAATAGGATGTTTGCTTTTAAACAGGTGACCACTAACTGCTACCCGCTGATTGTTTGCTATGGGTTACTGCTCCTGGGCAAATTTAGTGCCTTTTATTAAATATGTTTTTTTTTTACATAAACTCCTTAATCTTAATGAACACTGTACATGCTTTTTATAAATTAATGTTTGATATCTACCTTCCATTTTTTACAGTGAAGGAGAAGGAGAATACCATTTAAAAATAAAGATAGAATCTTTCCTTCTCCGTAGTTAGTAAGTATTATGATTAACTATTAATGATTCAAGTGCATAACTATGGGGTTTGCACACTAGATGTCACTATTTACTGCCTAAGGGCTCTTACACATGAGCGTTTTTACCTGAGCGCAGGAATAGACGCATTTAATTATTTCAAATGGGGCTGTACTCATACAGGCGCATGTAGGCGCCGAACGCAGGAAAAATGCAGCATGTTGCGTCTCAACCTGCGTTCGGCGCCTACATGCCCCATTTGAAATAATTAAATGTGACTATTCCTGCGCTCCCCTGCGGCTGAACGCCGAAAAACGGAACGCAGGGGAGCGCAGGTAAAAACGCTAATGTGTAAGAGCCCTAATAAACAATGGGAATCTCTATGGTGGGTTATTATTATTATTATTAACATGTATTTATATAGCGCCAACATATTGCGTAGCACTGTAAAGTAAATGTGATTATACAACTAAATCACATGAATTATATACATAGAACATATGGAGTTACATACATACCAATCAATACAGGTACAAAAGGTGAGGGAGGCCCTATGCATAGGCATACACTCTAAAGGGAAGGGAGTAATACACAAGGTGTGGGTGTGGGCAAGATCGAATTAAGTGGGTGAGAAATGTGGTACTGTATGTGGTGTTGCGTTTGGTAGTTAAGCAGAGTGAGGGTAGGCTTCTCGGAAGAAGTGCGTTTTAAGAGATTTCTTGAAAGCAGAAAGGTTGGGAGAAAGTCGGACAGACCGTGGGAGAGAGTTCCAGAGGAGGGGTGCAGCCCTTGCAAAGTCTTGAATGCGAGCATGTGAGGAAGGTTATCAATTGAGGAAGGGCATTTGTTGTTCCAAAACGTTTGATCATAACCTGTGTGTCTTGAGCACTTCAATAAACCTGGAAACACCCCACATTTGAACTAGTTTTGGCACCTATTCTTTTTTCAGCATACTAATTATAGATGGTGCAACTTGTGGCCTTAGCACAGTGCCAATTAGCAGCCAGATAGATATGTCCCCACTTAATGAAATGAATGGGTACATGCATTACAGTCATTTACATCTGTTTTTCTGTATTATTGATGCCTGTTTGCAGGCTTTCCTGTCACCTGGCTTTAATTTTACTCTTAAACTTACTAATTTAACATTGATGGTACAGAATAGTTATTTAAGACCCCAAATAGGAGAAGGGCAAAAGCCTACTCCAGTATCAGTTCCTAAAGACTCTACCAAGTCACAGGTACATTACAGTATGTCATACAGTATGTCAGCTGTAGCTCCACTTACTGGCCACTAGATGGAAAACAATTCAACTATTCCTACAATGTCAAGTAAGGGAAGATGTGGAAAAAAATTTAATTATATGCAAGCACTATAAATGCCTTTCTTTTTTGTGTATATATATATATAGGAAAGTCCCAAGTGCCCGCACTCAACCCTCTTATGATCAGAAGTGCACCATCAAAATGATTGTATAAATAGATGAAGGATCAGCACACTCACTCATTAAATTGTGAATGTATGCTCTTTTATTGTAATAGCATCACAATAAAACAGCGTACATTCACAATTTAAAGAGTGTGTGGATCCTTCATCTATTTATATACACACACACACACACACACATATAATTCCCCAAACTCACAGCACTCACGATACGTGGATTAACCTTGCCTGGGTGCATGCCACGATGTATCAACATGTAGTCCTCCCAAAAAGCAGCCGCACTCACAGGACTTATCCAAAGTATAAATGCTTTTATTTAGAAACTAACGTTTCGGCTGTGACCCAGCCTTTGTCAAAGTTACAAAATGTTATGCAAACCACCACTAAAAACCCTCTAAATGGCGCGAAAAATCAGGCCCCTCCCCCTATTACCTGACATGTCCCCCTTCCTTTCACATAATACTTCCCATTATTTATCATGACATCTGGCAACCAAACTATCGAGTCACATTGTATCAACATATTGCATCACAATCCCTTCCCCAACTTCCCGCAACAAAAGTATTGAGTCTCATTTTATCCACATGTTGCAACTTAGTCACTTCCCCAGTTTCAATATAATCATCTTTATCCCTGTATAGTAACCCATCGGTAATCAGTGTCTACATCCCAGCCACCCATACGTTATGTAGCTATTAACCCGTTAATATCCAATGTCCATGCATATCCTCCATCTCAAACCTCGAGCGCACAGCGTTCTTGTTGAACGATCACTCTCATGTTTTTTCACATCCGTTACCAATCACCTCACATTGGCAGTTCCTACCAATGACTTTGTGCAGAATCGGTCCCCTCAGTGAGGCGATCCATCTTCTTGGAGCATATAAACAGTGTCCGTGTCTGCCACTCTACAGCGATCAAGACAGCGGGTCTTGATCGCTGTAGAGTGGCAGAATATTGAGTGGCCTGAAATTCTTAGTGTGCCCGACACTCCAACCCCCTGTTATAGAGCCATACAATCCTGTTATAGATAAAACTGCTTTGCCTTCTCCTAATTTAATGTTAGAAAGCCGAAACACAACTGCTTCACAACCAATCTAGTAAAAGGAAAAAGAATACGTTTATATAATTGTATCCAATTATATCCAATATGCCTTTCTCATAATCAAATAAAATATGTTCTGTGACTAATTTGATTTGCTAACTAACTGGTTACAATATTACAAAGAAAATGATGTTTTGCATTGTGAACTGCCTCGCTCTCCTTCATAATAAGTAAAAACAGAGGGATTAACTGGGAGTGTTAAGCCTAACTAAATCCCTTCCTCCTTCAGCAACACAACACAGTCAGGAAGGAACTCAATTAAAGGTTTTACTAGAATTCTATTGAACCATACTGAACACAGGCATATATTGCCTCTTTAATGACAGAACTGGAAAAATATAATAATTACAGATTCTGTGTTTATTTGTATTAGCCAATCAAAATATTATGCTTGTGAATGCTACAAATGCAAAAGGTCTACATAAAGATTCACTTTATTTGCAAAATGTAAATGTAGAGGTGTAACTTATTCAATTTAGCATTTTCCTCTCTTTTACTAGGCATAGTTACCTTTATGCATGGAGAAGAAAGGAAAATAATCTCAGTTGGTCTGGAGGCAAACAGTAGCATTCCTGAAGCATTTGCTTTGCTGCTTACTCAACTGAGCAGCAATGTGTCTTGTGGAGTGCATTTAAAGTAAGTATACAAATTATACTAAGTATCTGGTGGGTCTGGGCTTCAAAGGGAAAAACACAACCCAGATGTCCATTGTACAAATTTTGAGATATCATGATCTGCGCTGGGTTTCATACAACAATCCAAGAATTGTTTGGTTTTCGGGGCGTCAAATCTGAAAAAATTGTACGATTCAGATGTTTTCCAGAGTCTTTTCCCACACCAGATTTTTTCAGATTAATTTATTGATATATTAAAGGGATTCTGTCATGATTTTCATGATGTATTTTTTATTTCTAAATTACGCTCTTTATACTGCAAAAAGTTCACTCTACAATATAAAATTTCATTCCTAACCCAACAAGTGTGGTTTGTAGGCAGCCATCTCAGGTCATATGCTTTCAGAAAGAGCCAGCACTTGGATGGAACTGCTTTCTGGCAGGCTGTTGTTTCTCCTACTCAATGTAACTGAATGTGTCACAGTGGGACCTGGATATCTACCAGGGAGTTATCTTGTGTTAGGGAGCTGTTATGTGGTTTCCTTCCCATTGTTCTGTTGTTAGGCTACTAGGGGGTGATATCACTCCAACTTGCAGTACAGCAGTAAAGAGTGACTGAAGTTCATCAGAGCACAAGTCACATGACTGGGGGAAGCTGGGAAATTGACAATATGTCTAGCCCCATGTCAGATTTCAAAATGAAATATACAAAAATCTGTTTGCTCTTTTGAGAAATGGAGTTCAGTGCAGAATTCTGCTGGAGCAGCACGATTAACTGATGCTTTTTGAAAAAAAACATTTTTCCCATGACAGTATCCCTTTAAGGTAAAATTGTGGATTTGAGTTTGGTCTAATAATGTGAAATTTGGGGATTTTAACTTATAACCCCCTTTGTGCTACGTTACTAGCTTACCTGCGAACTAGTTATTTTTCACTCTTATTATTAAGAGAATTCTACTTTATTTCCTTCTCAGACTGTAGTATCTCTTAAGCAGAATCAATGTTTATTACTATATTTGCCTCTGGAGAGTCTTTAAAAAAAAAAAAATATCACACATATAAAAAATGGATTTTTATGCCAGTTTGATAAGACACATGGATAAAATGCTAAGCCATTTTGTGAATCACTTCTTTTATACTTTTAATACTTCTTTTTATTTTAAACGCTCTGTTATTCTGTGACATTCTCCGCAGTATTGCTACAGAGGCAATGCAATTATTTAATTCTTCATTCCTGCCAGATTTGCAGTTCTCTGTAGCAATAAGACAAGGCCTTGCCAAGGATGTGACTTCACCAAAAAAAATGCCATGTCAATAGCAAAACATTTGTATTAGGGTTTTTTAAGGTGTAAATACAGTATGCTAAAGTAGACTATTCGAGTGGTGTCCCAAATTCATTGTCCAAACCATTCTCCTGTACACCCCACATGTACACCACTGAGTGAGGCCTTTTTGGATGATAAATGAACTCTGTGTCTGCTGCACATTCATCATGACTTGCTTCTCTATAATGGGAAAGGATTTGTGACTAAAGCTGGCCATAGATGTTGAGATTTTTAAAAGATCAGATCCTGATTGTGAGACCACGATCTTCTCAGAACGATTGTACGATCTTACGAATTTACCATCAACTAAAAAGACCAATTTGCCAGGAAAACAAAGGGGAGCTGCCTGCTTGGCCCTGCAAACATAGATAGATTGCACTGGGACCGACAAAGATTTTTTGACCTGGCCGATCAATTTCCTGACAGATGTCGGCCGAAAAATTGTAAGATGTACGATCGTTCGAATCCCACTAACCGCACGATAATTTCGAAGGATTGGCCGGGCTTCCCTAAAATTGGTCGTTAGGCAAGAAAAATCGTTGCGTCTATGGGGAGCTTACTTTTGTCTCTCCACCTTATTCCAGAACGCCTAACAAATTTGTAACAACAGAAAATAAATCTATCCTAAGATCATTTAAGATCACAAAGGGACTAAGTTTTACCTGCAACTTACTAGCTGTTTTCAAAGTAAAACTCCCAAACTCCCATCACTGGTGTCTAATAAAAGGGCAGCCAAGTTTGGGAGTTTTACTTTGAAAGCAGCAAGTAAGTTGCAGGTAAAACGTAGTCCCTCTGTAAAATGTATAATGAAGCAATTGAATTCTTAATGAATCAGATGAAAATTGAGCATAGGACTGGCCAGATATGGGATGACTTTGACGTAGTTGGCCAGCTTAAATATATTGCAATATATGGACAAACAATCCCTGTTTTGTTTAAAGGGTAAGGCATTTTTCAGTAGCAGTATGCACATGTGTCTGTCTTAAATATATTGATAATGGGTTGAGTGCAGAGGACTCGTATTTTATATATATATATAAAAGATAAAGCTTTTATTACATCAACGTTTCGGCCCTCGCATGGAGACGGCTCAATCTATGGAGCCGAAACGTTGATAATAAATTTTGATTATTTGATTTTTCACACTAAGACCTGGTTGATGCGGTTTTTTTTTGAGCGTACTATATATATATATATATATATATATATATATATATATATATATATATATATATATTTGAAAAAGGATTGCGGCACTGCTTATTTCCCATGCTGGCACCCAGGTATTAATTTTGTCTACGGAGTGCACCATTCCTTTGGTTATATATATATATATATAAATAAGCCTATAGAGCCTATGATTAAGTGTCCTTGAGGGACACGAAACACATCAGGCTTTTATCTTTTATACATAATGTAAAATAAAGATTTTTTTGCACTATTTAAAAACTTTGGCTCCTGGATTCTACTGACTGAATGATTTTGGTGTTCTGGAGTGGTGCCTGCTCACTATTCGAGTTTTCTGCAAACAGGGACGAAGACAGGCAATGTAGATACTGCAAATGAGATATCCTAAAGTATAATTATGAGCAATCATCTAATTGGCAAGCAGTAGAAAAAAAATAGAATCAGATATGTGAAAACAAAATGCTCTACATACACCACTTCTAGTTTGTGTAGTTCTGCTGTTAATATTGTGCTATAGTTTGATCAAAAACTGGTAACATTTCTGGACCTTTTGTCACGATTTGATCCATGATTTGCACATTTTTATAATGAATTGCTAAAATGTTATTCTGGCACAAAAATGCTCAAGAACAAGAATTGTTTTTTTTTGAGAATCTTTATATCTTGTTACTCATGTCCTTGATTACAAGCACCATGGTACTGAGGTAAGGTGTTTGCTGAAAAAAACATTGCATTAAGTTTTATTGCCCTTTTATTTCAGGGCTTTTGAGGCTGTAAGTGTCTTCTGGCATGTTACCTTCAATAAAACTGCAGTTGAACTTTATAAGGATGAACTGACGTTGTTAATGAGCTACAGGTTGTCTCAGCACACACCATCTGTAGTGGAGGCTAAACACAGTGCATCATTAATGTGGAAGCAAAACCAGACAAGGTCAGTGCTGGGCAACGGATAAAGTTTTATTTCACAGAATCAAATGTTCAGATCTGTGATTCTATGTGTTCTTGGAAATCTTAACAGTTCTAATTGATATTGCTTTTATGACAGCACCACAGGAAAAGTAGAAATGTAATGGATTCATTACATAATGTGCAGGGAATACTGTGCTCTCACTTGTGAATCTGTAACATTATATGCTGAAATGTACATTATGTTTGCTTAAAATGTTCCATTGCATTTGCATTTGTGCAGAATATAAGTGGCAAAGCAATTGTTAAAGATTACCTCAGTCAGGCACCCGAGTAAATGTAATCATTGTTTTACCCCAGACACAGCACTTTCATCTTACTTACCTTTTGCAAGCATTCCTATGCAATGTTTTTGCATTTTACTCTATTTGTGGGTCTGAACTAGTGACACCTAACAAAGCTTTGTAAAATACCGGTACTGTGTTATTATTTTCTTCTGGACTTGCCTCCCCTTAAGAAGAAATTGGATTATGTTTGGAAAGAATAATTTATATGTGATATAACAGGGAGATGTCTTTAGGGAAAACCCAGACTGTTCATTTGAGCATGTTTGTACATGTATTGGGGTATTTATGATTTGGGTGTAAAGGTCATTAAGCAAGTTAAGTTTGAGGGGTGGAGATATTTTACGCCCCCTCAAATTAAGAGAAGCCTTCTGGATTTTTAATCTGGATACCAGGGTCCCCAAGGGCCTTAATACCAGGCATGATCTTATATATTTATATTAACACGAGTTTTGGTCATGCATGTATACACATACTCCCTATTTTCAAGTCAAGTTCCGAAACCCCCCTCCCTCGTTGTTTTGACTTATATTATATTATTTACGGGCCTTTACAAATTTGTTAAATACTTGGCAATATAAAATATGGCAGTAATGGGTCAGAGACCCCTTGAGTCTTACATATAACACATGAGCCCCCGTAGGAGCTATTCATTTTATCCAAAGGGATCTTTACTATTTATTAGAACCCTCCAACCGCCACCATTGGAACCTATTAGGTTCAGCTATATAATTCCTCTCAGGCTTCCTTAGAAACATTGATAATTCCCCAGAGGGGTAAAAATATTTTAACTATAATTGAGAGACCCGCTTATCCCAAGCTCGTTCTCATTTTATTTCCAAATTTCCTTTTTACTCATTAGTTTTTTTTAATATATTAATTAAAGGTGGTTTTAAAATTTGGATATATATACTATTAATGTCGTAACAATTGTATTACTGTGACTGTAATATGCTGAAATAAACCTTCTCATATTCATCCAGAGGGCCACCTAAATTGATCATTTGGAACTGTACATGTATTAATACTGAATTTTGTGAACAGCTTTTTAATTTTTTATTAAATATATAGTGCAATTAAAGTGCTTATTGAGTAACACTATAACAAGTGCAGCATGCCAAAATGGCCCTAAATTGTGCCCATCTAGCTTCCTCCATTGAATATTATGCACATATTACTGATCGGAATATTGGAATTATGAAATTTGTGGAAATTCCAGGGTTCCACTAGCAGGATGTGTCAGTAGGCTGTGTAGCAACACCAACAGAATCATGTTAATGCCTGAAAGTTGCACAAATTGGTGCTCTGCAAGAGACATCATGCCAGCTCTGCAAGCAGTTGAGCTCCAAAAATTGCAAGGTAACTCGATGCAACTCAGCATCCAGCCTCAGTGGCACTGGAATTCTGCAAAATGTTGCATTATCAGAAACAAATCATGTCACTGTTTGAAAAGTGCTCTTAGCACCATACATTTGAAAATAAAAATTCACGTAGCAATGAAATATTATTCATTAGGCTTTTATTGCATTGTGAATATTAATTGCACCTTGTGAACCTTTAACACCTGCATAAACCTTTGGAGCAAACATAACAACTTCTTAATTAAGTTTTTTCACACTGCTCATTATCTCAAACTATAAAATTTGTTTTTATAGTTCGTTTTTTTTTTTTCGTTATGCAACCATATATGGCCAAATGTATGTTGACACTTGCCTATTTAACATCTAATTTTTTTGCTGATAAAACAGCTATTGCCCTCCAATGGCTTTCCACTAGATATTGGACCATTGGTGGGTGCTCACTTAGGGAGAGATCAGGGCTCTCTGCAGGCAAATCAATTAAATTTCCATCTCTGCAAACTAATTCTGTATGGACAATTTGTGCATAGTGTGTTGCCATAATGGGTCATAGGCCTCTAAAGTCACCTGACCACGCATCAGTCCTACCCCAACGGCTCCAAACCCTACACCTTATCCATCTGTATCAGCAATAATTCGATTTTTAGTAGCAGATTGGGTCTCTTCCATTGTCAGTGCAGTGCTCATTTAAACAAATAACAGAAACCCTTAAAGGAAAAGAAACACCAAAAAATGAAAGTGTTTTAAAGGAATGACAATATCATCTAGTGTTGCCCAGCACTGGTAAAACTGGTGTGTTTGCATTCAGAAACACTACTATAGTTTACATAAACAAACTGCTTTGTAGCCATGGGGGCAGCCATTCAAGCACAGGATACACAGTAGATAACATATAAGTCCTGCATACTATAGAGCTTATCTGCTTTGTATCCTGTGCCTTTTTTTTCATTTTTCAGCTTTGAATGGCTGCCCCCATGACTTCACAGCAGCTTGTTTATATAAACTATAAATATGTTTCTGAAGCAAACACACCAGTTTTACCAGCAGAGGGCAATAGTACATTATATTTTCATTACTTTAAGACACTTCAATTTTTTTGATGTTCCAGTAAACTAAACCTCGAAGTTTCTCTTCATACCCCAGGGATTTTTACAGGCTTTCACGGGATGGATACTACTTTTATACCAGAGACTCACTGATATGGCCACAGATATGGCAATAAATATGCATCGTTATATATAATTGATGAAGTGCCTACAACATTTTTTTGCAATATTACATGTACATTAATTGTAATCTTTGTTGTTACAGGTGCCTGAATTTGAAACAAATAAACTGAAAATCAAAGTTACCTGTAGCAGCCACAGAATGTACTATAGATACACACACTATATCACATCTTAGCAATAGACATGAATATACATTGTGCGATATGACATTTTTTATTAGACATCCATTATATTTGCACATAGCGAATATTTTAAGATCTGCTGGGAGCTGGTGTATTTTTTATTTTTTTTGAGATGCTAATATAATGTATCAGTAACATTTATTACATAAAGGGCACATTTGCATTCTATATGAACCACAATATTTTTTCCACCAGTGGTTGGGTCGCTAAGTACAGTTGCAGACTTGTAAATTCTATGTTCAATATTCAATTTTTTTTCAATGTTTTTTGTACAAACCTGCTTGTTTTTATGAGAGAGGCTGGAAAAAGAAAGTTAACAGTGCACCATATTAAAAGACCAAATATTATTATTTGTGGAAATTTTACTGTTACATTGATATGAAATTTATCAGATCTTACCAGCATAGTAAATCTGAAAGAAATAGACTGGGCTGTGCTGGATTCCCTAGAAATCTGGAGGCTAATGAACATAGTTTTATTATTACAGAGAAAAAGGAAATCATTTTTAAAATTTTGGATTATTTGGATAAAATGGAGGCTATGGGAGGCAGCCTTTCTGTAATTTGTAGCTTTTTGGATAACTGATTTCTGGTTAACGGATCCCATACCTGTACCACAAATTATCATGTGCAGTAACATTTCATTCTGTAAACTGTCACAGATTCTTCTAAATCTAGATGTTGACACACCAAATTCTGGAACAAATGTTCTCAATTTACAGTTGTCAAGAGTGTGACAGATGTACAGCCCAGTAAGATCCCTATAGCTGATCAACTGCTTGTCTGTTTGCAGACGGCACACATCATCTTCCTTAACAGACCAGGATTTATATATACTTCATTACAGACAGGATCAATAGTAATGGGCTTATTTGTCTGAACTGTCTGCTTCAACTTGGGATAAACCTAAAAAACTGGCCTACTGAGGCTCTGGACTTCTGCACTTCTGCCCCAATTTCATCGATAGGCCTTGTGTGGATGCCGAGACTTTTCTCATCCTCGATTTGTTTCTCTATGCACCACGGCTACATGGTGGTGAGAAACAAGAGTAGGATATAGGTCTCTTACATTATCTTGGTATCTGCCTGTGCTTCATTTATCACTGTACACAGCAACCTCAGTCAGAAAAGATTCCTAACCTAGTAACCCAGAATTTGAAATGAAATCCACGAAGGATATAATTCATGAAATGTATCCCAACTGGGATGTGTTGATATCTGCATTTTCAGGAACTGCATTGCAGCAAAGAATATTTTAATATCTACTGGTGGTTTCTTGCAAAACAGATATTTGAAAAAGTTTATGTGATCAGAAAAATTAATTCTCTATCTCATGTAATTCAAAAACATTTTAAGAACTGTTGCGTATTTCTCCATGTTTCACTATAGTTTATTTATATGAAATGTATTTTCCGATAGCAAAAGAAGGTGAAATACAAGTTCTAATAAATGTGCTCTTTTCTATGACACCCTGTGTAGTTTTGTAAGCTAGATACATGTGGGTATAGCCCATTGATTGATGTTACTGAGAAGCAGGCCTTCTCTCTCCTTACTGGAGTGGAGTGTGGATCACCTGGAGAAAGGTAAATAGGATGTCACATTTTGCTTATTTATACATTTATGTGCATATATACAGGCATTTGTTAAGTCTAATGATATAATGCTTGTTTATGAACATCCTAGTAGAAGGTTTTAGGAAGTTCACATAAGGAAATGTAGAGTAATGTATACATTGCATTTTTTTGCAACACATTCCAGATTTTGGGACTTATTCAGTTCTTAGCTCTTGGTTTATCGCCTGAAAATACCATTAAAGGAGAACGAAAGCTTAAAGGAGTAGGAAAGGTCATTTTTTATACCTATCTTTAATTGTTGCTTGGGTGCTTCTCTCCTGAACCGCATTACATTCGCTGCCCATTTCGGTCTCCCACACTGACACCGTGCCGTTGAAGTTTTAGCCCTTTACAAACTTTGCGGCCGCCATGTTGGCCGAGCGCACATCATGTCTCGTGTCTCCCTGTGTGAAGTGCGCATGCGCTAAATTTAGTCCTCCCCCATGACCCGCTCGCATGGGGGGAAGTAAAGGATATGGTATGCATGTGCAGGGCTTACAAAATTTGAACTGCGCATGTGTGAGCCCTATTAGAGCCGATTTGGATAGCGAGAGGGATGGATTTTCTATTATATGCACCTTGCAAAAAAATTTACTACGATCTTGGATTACAGAAACAGGGGAAAACGTATAGAGCAACGCTTCCTGTAAGTATCTCTCCATTTTGTGGGCAATGTATACAACTTTATTTGTAACTTACCTTTCCTTTTCCTTTAACTAAAGTGAGGCAGAAATGCTGAACATTACGTTTTGGGCCTTCAAAGATCTGTTCCTCCAAAGATGGCCCAGTAACTCCCTATGCTCTGTGCTCTGTTACCGGAGCTTAGAGACCAACACACAATAAACTGAAAAAAAATATGTCACAATATAAGGCTTATTAGTTAATAATTCAGATTATTAGTACATGACAGCTCGGAAGGGAGCACAATCAACATCAGAATTTGATAATCAGTCCTTTAGCATCAGCTTATATGACAGGCAAAGCTCATTGTTTGATTGATAATTTGAGACAACCCCAAAGCTTTAGCTTCTCAACAGCTACCCAGAGCCCACTGAGCATGTGTGTGTATCACAGACATTCCTAATAAAATCCAAGATGGGAAACTCCTGTGACAACTTTGAAGGCTTGGATCATTACTACTATAGATATGCTAATCCTTCAGGCTGGTTCAGTAAGTTTAGTATTTAAAATATGGCATTTCTAGCCATTTTCATTTTTAGGGGTTTGTTTTCCTTTAAAGTATATAAGAACATCTAGAATCAAATTGAATTTTTCCACCAAAATATTTGTCAATGTGATTTAACTGATATCTGGCCATATTCAATTTTATGAGAAAAGCCTCTCTCTCTCTCAGTTCAGCAAATGACAACTCAGGAGAAGTCAGTTGGGAAATTTGGAACTGAGTTAAAAGAAAATTGGTCAGATTGAATCTGGTCCATTATCTGATTGTTTCTAATTATTACAGCCATTTTGTTGTTTCTTGGATTTTTCCTAGGGATGCACCGAATCCACTATTTTGGGACAAATCTTTTATGAAATCTTTGGCCAAATCCTGAACGGAATCTGAACCCTAATTAGTGTAGGGACCCCTACTGGGTAATCTGCCCTGCAGCTTTAAGGCCCCCACCTTTTTCTTAGAGTGATCTGCCAGGAGAGAATGACACTCCCCTGCTACACTGCTATATAGTGTGTGTAGGGAGTGGCCTCTTCCTCTTTGGCCTGTGGATGGTGATCCAGCTGGGTGAGCTCAGGGGAGCCTGGGTACAGCTAGGCCCAGAAAGGCCCATGTGCTTTGGAAGAAGAAGTCAGGGACCAGGTAACCCTGTGAATGAGGAATAGTTACACTAGGGCAGACTTGTCATAGTCTCTCTAGGAGAGAAAGGCAGATAGGATAGAGAGAAAGAGCAGCTGAAGCTCCAACAAGGATTTGCAGTAATGGAGTAGCTTCCCAGAGGCTTTATGTGTTGCCTCCAGTCAGGGACCTCAGTGAAGAGGGACTGTAGGGTAGAAGCTGCTTTCCTGACAACTTCCAGGAGGGAATGTGTGTGAATACTGCAAATGCCTAATGGAGACCTTTCCTCTGTGAGAAATGCCTAATGGCTGCAGCTCTGTGTGAGAAATGTGCTATTGCCTCAGCTCCTGCGTGAGTACTAAACCTGTGGTCACTTGCCTCATGCATAGTTAAATAAACGGTTTTCTGTTTTACTGCAAGAACCTCCTGGCGCCCATCTTTTGTTGTATGCACAGTAGCCTGGGGGGATGTAGTTGCACTACACCATAGAGGGAACACTTCCACATGGCGAAGGCCCTGACCCTGTTGTGTGAAGTCGCGTGTAACCCATGCTTCTACTGCTAGCTGGACAGTTTAACTATTTGTGTGCTATGCAGCCCAAATAGGTGTTACATTAGTATATGCAAATTAAGGCAAGGAAGGGTTAAAAAGAAGAGCTTGTGCAGCATGCTGAAAAGGCTGAACCCTAAACTGAATCCTGGATTTGCCTGCAACTTGTGTCTAATCAAAGTCTTTGAGGAAATCCATGTTTCGAGTAAAACCCACTGAAATGCTCAGGTGTATAGTGAAATGAATTTGGGTGGGCAAACTCCCTGGGGAGTGGGAGTTTTATGTTCTGTGCTCCAAGTTGAGAAGCAAACCTGGTCAATGAGGGGTTAGATCCAGTCCTTGCCCTTCAGAAATAAAAATAAACTGCACTCGGTCTGGCCTGTGTGGTCCTTATTTACCATACACTGTAAATCCATAACTTATCCATGGTCCCTATTATGACTTTGTACTTTGTTGTTTCATTTGTTAGAACACAGAACCAACGATGAGGATTTTTTTCTTGAATAACAATACTGATGCTATCCATACTAAATATAGATTGTATGTATTGTGCAACTGAGGTTGGCGTTTGTGTACTACCTGCATCTCATGCTAATGACTAACAGCTGGTGTCCCATGCGTATGAACCTCCAACGTAAGCAGAAACTTACTGCTTACTCAACGGTCACACGAATAACCATCTTTGTATTTTCATGTCCGGCTGATGGATTTGTGTGTGTCTATGTATTTAATGGAATTTGTCCTTAACCACCAACACTGCGATATGAGAAATGTGTAACCACAAGTTTCTGTTGGTCTGTTTCGTGTTGATGATAACATCAGAATTCTGTCCTTTCTTTAATGTTGTGTCTGCATTTCTTTCATATATTCATGCATATTTAGACTAATTCTGGTTGTTCTCATTAGTATAGTTTTTTTTTATGTTTATTTGACCAATTTTGCTACATGGACCAGTTGTAAAGCCATATTCAAATGTTACCTGCAAAGGCTACAGTCCTGTTAAGGCTTATGTAAATGTCTCATGGTTCTCTGCTGCAAGAATACAATAATTCAAGGGGGGGGTCACGGGCCGCCAGCCCTGTAATAATTCATGACATAGAAATGAGTAAAAGCCTGCACGTTGCCACTCCTTAACATCTCCTGTTCAGTTACCTCTGTGCAGAGTTGCAAGTTGGTGCCACTGGGCAGGTGTGGATTGGGCAAAAGTATCATTAGTTTCAAACTCTCAGTTTTCTAATAAAACAATGCAATAGTCACACACTCCCAGTGCTTGACTATAGAACAAATAGTTATTGTGTAATTATGCATAATACATTACTTGAGGGCCATTTTCCTTTGACACACTGTTCTTACTGTGTTGAATGGCTAATCAATTCTAAAGCAGAAGTTAAAGAGCCCTTGTGTATGTAATTAAGAGACCTTTATGCATAGCATGTAGTTCATATTGGACAGTATGGTGTGCTTTATTAGACTTATAGAGGACAATCAGCAGTCATTACTCAGACTAGCCCTATGAAATTCTTTAATATATAAGCAAATCCCTGATTGCTGCTTTGCTCTGGATTACAGACACAGAGCACTAAGTGAAGTTCAACCTAAAAACCTGCAGAAGGTGATGCTGCAAGCAGGACATCAGATATCATGGTGCCCTGAACTACACAGTTAGCAGGACTTGCTCCCTAGTGGGCCCAGATTAGGAGACTACAGGGCCCCTGGGCAGAGGATCCTGACAACAAGTCAAATGGGCCTCCAATGAAAAAAAGACACACTAATACAGGGGTGTCCAAAAGATAGATCGGGATCTACCAGTAGATCTTTATCTGGTGATCAGTAGATCTCAAGACACTGTCAACAAACAGCTTGACTAAATTACCCTCCTGTTTCATTCTTTTCATTCAGATATTTATTCTGTTAAGGTTACATAAAAAATAGTTTTTAAATGTAGTAATATAAATGCTCCTATAAATCAATATAATATTTAAGTCATATTTTCCATGGAACAGAATGCTAACAGTGATATTATGGATGTAGATCATAAGGGGACAACATCACTAAAAGTAGACTTTGCATTAGTAAAGTATGGGCACTAATGCATGACCATGCCCCTGGCTAGCCACAGTCACACCCATTATATCACACCCATTATATTAAAACCCCACCCCTGACCTCCTCAAGTCCCACCCACTTTTATGCATGCTCACAAATCAAACGTTTATGTCTCTTGGAACTACCTCAACCATGGGGCCCCTGACTGCAGTTCTCCTTGTTGGCCACTGATGGCAGCCCTGGCTTCGAGTTCCTGTTGCTAAAATTTTCTAAAATGCGCATATTGTTGCACATTTTTGACCATATCTGTTTTGTGGCCACACCCTCTAATTACCATGTTCATATTTCAAAATTTGGCAGGTTATGAAAGTTTGAACACATTTCTGTGCTTTTTATGTTTTATTATAGTTTTGCTAATGAAGGTTAATTTCCCTTTAAGCTGCAAGTCAGTTTCCCCCAGAGACCCGCTTATCTTAAATTGTTCAAAAGTAACTAAGTATCTATTCTGGGCTCTCTGCCAAAAGCCAATTAAGTTAGAAACTTTGTATCCTTTTCTGGCTGTTTAGTGCAGGAGATCAAAGAGAAAATCGGGACATTTCAGTCACAAACCTGGGACTGCAGGCTGAGCTGTCAAAATCAGGACTATCCCGCGAAAAACGGGACAGTTGGGAGGTATGCTAATGCTGTTAATGGGGCTGCAAGAAAAAAATGTGTGCCCCAACTTGTGTGCAATTTACCAAAACAGACCCATCCATACTTGTGCATCATGGATGCTGTATAGTTATTACCCACTATTACAGTGGAACTGTAGGAAAATGTATATGTCAAAGTATAGGCTTCAAGCTACATACAGTTTGTAAATGAGATTGCCTCCACTAATCCCTTGTATAACCCCAGTTTATTATGGTTTACAGCATATCCTGCTGTATTGTACTGTGTATTCATTAGGGATGCACCAAATCCACTATTTTGGATTTGGCCGAACCCCTGAATCCTTAGCGAAAGATCCAGAAAAAATCCGAATCCTATTTTACAATTGCAAATTAGGGGTGGGGAGGGGAAAATATTTTTTACTTCCTTGTTTTGTGACAAAAAGTCACAAGATTTCCCTCCCGCCCCTAATTTGCATATGCAAATTACGATTTGGATTAAGTTCGGCCAAGCGAAAGTATTCGGCCGAATCTGAATCCTGCTGAAAAAGGCCAAATCCCGAGCTGAATCCTTGATTCGGTGCATCCCTGGTATTCATGTCTAGGTGAATATCAGTCCAAGGGTGTTTACAGACTATTCCATGAGCAAAATGCCTTCCCCATTGCGTTTAGGTTTTATTCTTTAAGAAAAGAGTAGCGTTTGGAGGTGCAGTGAGCAGCAGCAGCAACCATTTAGTTACTGTTGGAATGAAGCCCATTGTGATTTCAATAGTTCTCCCCAGCACATTGTACTCAGTGCAGAAGTTGTCATAACCTCATTGGCACTTAATAATATAACATTAAGTAGTAGGAACAACTTTCCCTTTTGCAATAGTTTATACAGGTGCAATGGCCAGTTCTCTGTTTCTTGTCTTCCAACATCCCAACTTCTGTCAGGTGATGCCTGTGTTGGGCAATGATTTGAGAGTTTTAACCAGGGAAAGTTGTTGGCAATTCTTTGTCCCTGTGTAACTGCCTAATGACACACTGGATTTCTTAATGAATTAGAGTAAAGTGAGTGTGGGATTGGCCAGACCAGTGATTACTTTGAATATAATGCAATATGTGAACGAAGAATCCCTGTTTTGTTTAAGGGGAATGGCATTTTAAGTAGGTTTATGCTCAATATGTCTTAGGCTAGGAACATAAATCTGCAGGCTGATATCAGCCCCTCAGTGCAAGCATGACAGTATATTCTTTCATCTTTTGTGTCTGGAAGCCTTGTGTCAGCTCCAGAGCGGAATACAAAGTTCTCGCGTTTCTTCACAGAAATCTGCCAAGTGTTTTTGAGCTGGAGCCAACACAAGGCTTCCAGACACGAAAGAAGATAGTGCTTGTGGCAAGGGGATGAAATTGGTCTGTGGATTTCAGCCCGGTTATCCCTAGACCTAGGGGCAGATTTATCAAGAGTCAAATTCATGTGAGTTTTTAAAAACTCCCATAAACTCCCATGAACTCCAAATTCGACCAATCAAAATTGATTTAAAAAATCAACTTTTTTTAAACTCGGGTGACTTTAATCAGCCCGAAAACTAGAATTCAATTTGAATCGAATTAGATTCGAGTTTTGAAAACTCGAATTTCAGAAAGGCTGCAAACAACTCCAAATTGGTCTCAGGTAGGGATGGGCGAATTTTTCCGCCTCGTTTCGCCGAAAAAATGACGCCCATAGACTCGTATTGCAGCGTGCGTCAAAACAAAAAGACGCGCGTCAAAACAGTTTCGCCGCGCGACAATTTTTTTGACGCCCATAGACTTTAATGGGCGTCTGCGACATTTCGCCGGCGGCGAATTTTTGGCGAAACGGGTAAAATTCGCCCATCCCTGGTCTCAGGACGTCTCCCATTGACTAAAATTCTGCAGGTTTTAGGTGGCGAATAGTCAAATTTGAGTTCTTAAAGGGCCAGAGTATGATAAAGCTCAAAAGTTAAGTTAGAAATTTTTTTAAAAAAAACCTCAAATTGAATTTTAACAATGCCCCTTTAATGTACTAAATATATTGATATGGATAAGTACAGAGGATCTCTAGTCTTTGTCGGGATTCAGGTAACTTGTCTACAGCTTTTAAAGGAATAGCAGAAACTCAGAGTCTTTGCACACTAATAGGATTATGTAATAAAAAGCACTACGTTTTTCCAGTTAACAGCAAGTGGCTGTTTTGCTCTTGTTTAGATTAGTTCAAGAAATTGGAACGTGGCTACTGTAGGGCAGGACTTGGGAGAACAAACAAATGAAATAACAAGAGGTTTGGGTGAGGTGGACTTAAAGAAGGAGAAAAGCTCAGTCACTATATATTAAATACAGTAAAATCCTCCTTAAAACAGCAGTATTCATGTGCTTTGTTTTACATACTTAAAACCAAACATGTAGGGGGTTATTTATCAAAGTCCGAATTTATCTCAATATTTTCTGCTACAAACTCCGATCAAATCTGCTTGGGTTTTTTACACTTATTTATCATTACATTTTTTTTGCTTTGCAGGATTTTCATATTTCTTTTCGGGTTTTTTCATCAGATTTTTGCTAATTTTGAAATTTTTTTGGAATTTTCACCAGAAAATTTCAGGGTATTGCACGAAACCCATCGCACATCAAAAAATCATTGGGACTTCTCCCATTGGCTTAAATGCAACCTCGACAGGTCTGAGATCCCAGATTTTCAGATTCAGACTTTTCCATCCTCCAGGGTTTAATAAATTCCGAAAAATTGGTGATTTTATAAAAAAAAATCACAAATTTTTCAAGATTTTTTGTATTCAGAGTTTAGTAAATAAACCCATTAATATCTCCTCATTTTGGATTTAAGACTATAATCTTGAATGTGTAGCATCAGGCATATGAACAGTAAATAGGGGAGGGTAGATGTCTACACTTATACATTATATACTTGGCAAGAATAATTTTCTACATTAAGGGGCCCATTTGCTTACAATTGTTTTTGTTTTTCACAAAAAATATTTTTTCTTATAGTTGTAAAAAGCTTTAAAAATCAAAATGACTTAAGTGAAAAAAAAAAATCCAAACTGGAAGCTGCATTGATCTTATTAGACCTCTTTTAATCAAATCTGACTTTTAGAGGATTTTTTTTTAATAGGAATTGGCCTTTAGAGGTTTTCTAGGTATTCGTATTTTTTCCCGCATAATTCAGCTTTTATTTCCAGACACAATTAGGGGCAGATTTATCAAGGGTCGAATTTCGAAATAATGGGAGTTTTTTTGAACTCCCATAACTTCGAAATTCGAATTTTAAAAGACCAATCGAAATTTATTAAAAAAAAAATCAAAGTTATTAACTTCAGATGAATAGCCTGTATTTGAATCGTTCGAATCAAAGTATTTGCTCATTAGATCGAAACAAAGTATTTGCCCCAAAAAAAAATTTTTTTTTCAAACTCCACCAAATGAGGTCCCCCATAGGCTAGAACAGCAATTCGGCAGGTTTTAGATGGCGAATGGTCGAAGTTTTAAAGAGATATTCAAATAGTCACATTTTTTTTTAAATTTGAAGCAAATTTTGGCCTATTCGAAAATAGCTCGAAATTTTGAATTTTTTTTACTTCGAATTTTCACTTCGACCCTTGATAAATTTGCCCTATATATTCGGAGCTTTTAATAAATTCTTTGATGATCATGGTTATAGACTTTGTTAGTTTAGGTGGGGTTTCAAAAACCTCTAAAATTTGACCATTAATAAATAAGCCTCCAATTATTTGGACATACAGTACATCTTTACTGCTCTTTCAGTATTCTAGAATTGTATGTATTACTTATAATAAAAACTCTTCATTCATACAGTTCTATGGGGCATATTTATTACGGGTCGAATTTCGAATTAAAAAAAACTTCGAAATTCGGATTCAAAAAGACCAACCGTTTTTTTTTGGGTCGAATGGGTCCATTTTCAATCGGATAGGTCCGTATTCGGCTGAATTCGAATCGTTCAAATCAAATTAATAGCGCAATCAATCAACTTTCAAAATTTTTCAAAGTCCACCGTTTGACTCCAAATAGATTCTAGGAGGTCCCCCATAGGCTAAAACAGCAATTCGGCAGGTTTTAGATGGCGAATGGTTGAAGTCAAATTTTTAAAGAGACAGTACATGATAAATTTCGATATTCTAAATTTTTTTTTTTCAAATTCGAATCGAATTTGGACTATTTCCTAGTCGAACTACACAAAAATAGCTCGAAATCTGATTTTTTTTCATTCGAAAATGCACCTCGACCTTTGATAAATCTGCCCCTATATGTTTCTTTGCATCTAGCAATATTTTACGTGTCATTGTATCTGTACTACTACTACTATCAACTCCATTCAAATCAAGAGCACTTTTCCAATACAGAACATGGAATTATATTACTCAACTATAAAGCATGTGTGATGAATCATTAATCAAGCTTTAGGCAGGTGTCCTTTAGGGAAACATCTTAGTAATGACCCATGCATCATTTCAGAGTGACACTGCTGTCAGCTGTATAGTATTGTATTCAGCCAGAGGAATCTCTCACTTTAGCGCTGAGATAATTTATCCGTTTTGTTGTTGTTGCCGTTTAGTGTGAAAATACTTACAAATGCTATATAAGTGGTTCTCTGTCATCTCTACAAGGTGAAATTCTTCTATTTTCAACACTTTTAGCTTTTTTTTTATCAAGGTCCGAATTTATCTCAATAATGGCTGCTACAAACTCTGATCAAACCGCTCGGGTTTTTAACGCTTATTTATTATTACATTTTCCTGAAAATTTGCTTTGCGTGAAAAGCTCAGATTTTCACGATTTTTTCGTAAATTTTCCCCGAAATCTCAGATTTTTTTGCAGTTTTCACCTGAAAGCTCTGAAAACATTGTGAAATTGCCCGAAAACCCCGACACAACCAAAAATCAATGGGACTGTCCCCATTGACTTTTATGCAGCCTTGACGTGGTTTTATATTCAGGCTTTTTAGCCCTCGGGGTTTAATAAATTCAGAAAAATTTGTGATGTTTTTAAAAGTCCAATTTTATAAAAAGAATCACGAATTTTTCGGATTTCGGAGAATTACGGGTATTTGGAGCTTAGTAAATAACCCCCTTAATGTGATTCTGCATCAAGATAAGGCCTGAGGGAAAATGCCATTGTTGCCTATAAATCTGGACAGAAATGGCCACAATGTTCAGTCAAACTGTGAAAACGTCCAATTCTAAATGGTTTTCTGACCTTGCCTTAGTATATTTCTACTTCACAGAGGCTCAGGCTTCTTGCGGCAACACCACAGTCAGTACATCAGCAAAAGTAGTTTCCAACTGTTTTTAGAAATATAAAATAATAACCAATTTCCTGTCATGCCCTGCATTTCCCCTTTATCTATTATGATCAAAACCTAGCTGGGATTTTCCATAAGACTCTGATTCTGATTTATTGCTGTACAGGCACCCCCTAGGCTTTGTCATTTCCTGACTTGCTGACACACCATGGAAACTCTAACTCTCACTGTGTGTTATTATAACCTTTTAGCATATACTTACAGCCCTTGATTATTCTGATGTTTCTTTTCAGTATATAAAGGGGTTTTCACCTTCCAAACACTTTTTTCAATTCATTTGTTTTTAGATTGTTCCCCAGAAATACAGACTTTTTTCAATTACTTTCCATTATTTATTTGTTACTGTTTTTCTAAGTTTGAAGTTGCTGGTGTTTGAGTCTGGCAGTTCAGTAATTCAGATACAGACTCTAAACTGTTACAATTTTGTAACATTAAGTGGCAGATTTATCAAGGGTCAAATTTCGAAGTAAAAAATACTTCGAAATTCGACCATCTATTTAAAATACTTTGAATATCGAATTCAAACTTTTTTCATCAAATTTGTGTATTCTGCGGTCGAAGTAAAACCGTTCGATTAAATTCTTTCGATTCGAACTATTTTAACGTACGATCAAACAATTTTACTTCGACTTCAAAAAACTTAGAAAAATGTTGTCAAAGGTCCCCATAGGCTAACATAGCACTTCGGCAGGTTTAATTTGACGAAGTATTGAAGTCAAAGTTTTTTTTAAAGAGATAGTAGTTCGATTATCGAATGGTCGAATATTCAAACTATTTTTACTTTGAATCGAATTCGAAGTCGTAGTAACCTATTTGATGGTCGAAGTATCCAAAAAATTACTTTGAATGTCAAATTTTTTTACCTCGAAAATTCCCTCAAATTCACTTTGACCCTTGATAAATCTGCCCCTAAGTTGATACATTTCTCAGCAGTAACTGTGGAATATTAGCAACTATTGTATCAAGTCTAAAAGCTGCCTGTAATGAAACCCAGAGGTTCTGCTCAGCAGGTACAAGATAAGAAATGTATCAACTAAATGTATTCATTTAGAACAGTTTACAGGGTCGACGACAACCCTCCCAGAGATGCTTCAGAAGGTGAAACATGACACTTTACACTTCAATATTAGAAAAACGGTGACACATAGAAAATAGAAAGTCATTGGAAAAAGTCATTATTTCTGGTGATCTATCTGAAAACAACTAGTTGTTTGAAGGTGAACTCCCCTGTGACGTGGACCCTGTGTCAGTAGCCAGACCATGTTGCAGTATCTTCTGTCAGGGTCTGTGAAGCCCAACAGCCAGTAGGGGCCAACTTTATTTACTGGCCAATCAGAGGTGCTAACAAGGAGCAGTTGGTGACTGAGGGTTGCTTGGATTTTCCAGTGGGAGATTTCGGTTGAAGGGGGTTGCCTGAGCTTTTATAAAATAAAGAAGTTTGTTTTTGTTTTCATCCTGCAATTGTGTTTTGCTGGAGTTTATTCACGGTATCTCACGTGACAGAAAGTGGTGGCAGCGGTGGGATAATTTTATGCAGAGACTTTTGCCAGAACCACATATAATGGAGTATGAATTGGCTGAGCTTCGTCTTCCTATTCTCAAAGGTCTGTGTAAGAATCGTGGAATCGAAAGTAATGGACTAACTAAAGCGCAGATGGTATCTCTTATTGCCCAACACACTAAGGTCACTCAGCCGGGACTGACAGATGTGGCAAGTTTATTGATGGAGCAGACAGAGGAGCAGGCAGGTCCTTTCTTAACCCAGATGACACATGTAAGTGGACTAGTCGCTACCATTACTGAACCAGAGGATGAGCTGTCAATGTATGGGGCAGCAGTGGGTCAGGTGGAGAATGACCCCACGATGGTGAGGTATCAGTCAAGGCTTACAGCTCTGGGGTCTGATCTCACTGGTTCAGAACGTCTTAAGCTGCTTGAATTGACTATTCAGGAAGAACAGATGAAGAGTTCCCATTTCTGCTGTGAACACAGTACAACTGCAGCATCCCAATACTGAGCATTTCAAACCTGTGGTCAAGCTCACCCATGCTGCCTTTCCCTCTTTTGATAACTACCAGGAAGGAATCGATAAGTACCTACACATCTTTGAGATTATGTGCGAGGATTACACTGTACCTAAGGCAGAATGGACGAAGATACTTGCTGGTAAATTGGGAGGGAAAGCGAGTGATATCTATAGAGAGATCCCATATCTCCAGCGCACTGATTATGAGGAAGTGAAACGTGAATTGTTGAATCATTATGCCATCTTTCCAGAAACATATCGACAGTCATTTCGCGCTCTAGATAAAATAGCCTCTGATACATACTGGGATTTTGGGAACCAATTGCGGAGAGTCTTCGACCAATGGGTTAACACAAGCCAGGTTCAGACAATACAGGATCTTCGCCAATTGTGTCTACTAGAGCAGTTCATGGGAAAAGTGCTTACCGGAAATTCGGGGATGGATATGGGATCGTTCTCCGAAAACTTTGGAGGAAGCAGCTCGGCTGGCTGACAAGTGCTTGGAAGGGCAGGCCCAAATCCGCCGTGGACGAAGTAATATTTCTTCCACAGCTCTCCCATCTGTTGGAATCCATTCGGGAACAAAACTACGGACAAGTTCTTCAACTCCTTGCCACATCATACATTTAACAAGAGCTGTTTTCGCTGTGGTTCTACTACTCCTCTTATTGCACAGTGTCCAAAACCACCCAGAACCTCCAATAATGCAGTTGCTCGTCCAGTAACTGCTCTCAGACAGGAAGTGACCGCTGCTCAACAACAGGCTATTCAAGCAGTACAACAACACACCCATGGGCCACTTGTACCCAAGCCATTGGAGTATGTCATTTTGGGCGTCCACTGGAATGACCAAATTTCTCGCACCAAACATATCATCCCAGTAATGCTCAATGGTAAACCGGCTGAAGGATTTCTTGATTCTGGAGCCTACATTTCCCTAGTAGAACCCCATATGCTCTCTGCCTCTGATGTCCTCCCAGGACGTTCTGTTTGTATTATTCTACCTGGAGGTACTAAGAAGGAGATTCCAGTGGCTCAGGTCAGTTTGGATGTGGGTAATGGACCTATACAGCATGCAGTTGGGATTCTTGATCATCTCCCTGCTCCAGTATTAGTGGGCAATGATGTTGGAGACATCTGCTGCAGTCTCACCCCAGGAGATGTGCAATGCATTTCCCCGACAACTTCAGGAATGTCATCCAGCAACACATCAGAACAGGACAAGCTGAACAAGATCAAAACCAATGAAGCAAAATACGAGAATGAGCGGCGGCGTCTGAAAGAGGTACTGGACGCCTCTGAAAGCCGAAATACCAAACTGGAGCTGTCCCGCCGGGGGCTAGAGGGGGAACTTCAGCGACACAAACTGGTTCTTGCTGACCGGGAAGCAGAGATGCAGCAGCGCATGGAAGGACTGCAGAGACAGCTGTCGGACAGTGAGGGAAAGGTGAGCACCCTGCAGCTGTGTGTGGATCGGCTAACTGGCACCCTGGCCAAGGCTCAGGAGAGTGAGACGTCCCTGAAAGAGAAGGTGCAGAGTCTGACCGGGGCCCTGTCGGAGAGTAACTGCACCTCTGCCAGCTCCCATGACCAACTCAACCAGCTGCAAAAGGTGCTGACAGCCTGGAAGCGCCTGGAAACCGCAGTGGCAAGCTACATGGCAATGCTGATGACTTGTCTCGACAGGAGGATTGAGATGAACCCAATGCTGTTGTTCCAAGGTTTTACCCAACAATGGGTAAACCTGGTAACACCAATTCTGGGAAGGGGGAGTGATGTGACGTGGACCCTGTGTCAGTAGCCAGACCATGTTGCAGTATCTTCTGTCAGGGTCTGTGAAGCCCAACAGCCAGTAGGGGCCAACTTTATTTACTGGCCAATCAGAGGTGCTAACAAGGAGCAGTTGGTGACTGAGGGTTGCTTGGATTTTCCAGTGGGAGATTTCGGTTGAAGGGGGTTGCCTGAGCTTTTATAAAATAAAGAAGTTTGTTTTTGTTTTCATCCTGCAATTGTGTTTTGCTGGAGTTTATTCACGGTATCTCACGTGACATCCCCCTTTAAGGAAATTGGTAATGGGGTATTTTTTGGATGTTGGAGAAAACAAAAGTTTTTAATTCAGTTTCTGCCAAAATAAATAATATTGGATGATTTCAAACAGATAATCAGCAAGCCTAGATAAATGATAAATAGATATATACTGTAGATAGATGATAGATAGATTTTTGTGTACTTTGAATAAGGAATAGTCCAAATTCGATTCGAATTTGAATTTTTTTTTTTTCAAATATCGACATTTATCATGTACTGTCTCTTTAAAAATTTGACGTTGACCATTCACCATCAAAAGCCTGCCAAATTGCTGTTTTATCCAATGGAGGACCTCCTAGAACCTATTTGGAGTTAATTGGTGGACTTCTACGTTTTTTTTGGGAAAAACTTTGAATCGAATTCGCTATTCCTTCGATTCGTACGATTCGAATTTGGCCGAACACGGACTTATTTGATCGAAAACGGACCTATTCGACCAAAAAAAAAAACGACTTAATTTAGGTTGGCCTTTTTGAATTTGAATTTCTACATTTTTTGAATTTGAAATTCAACCCTTGATAAATATGCCCCATGATGTTTTCTCTGCTAGAAAAATACCCAAGGACATATTTGATCCAAGCAGAGCCAGTAATATTGTCATTTAATGCAAGGAAAAATAAGACAAGAGAAATATAAGTATAAGTGCAAGCCTATACAAATACAGTACAGCAATATTTCTATTAAGCAATGTGTAGTACAACATCAGTGCTTGCAGAATTCTTCAGCTCATAGCACACATGGCATTTTCTTTATTATAGTCTTTATACAAGCAGCTGCAGAGACTCAACCAGATCTGCATGTACTTTGTGTTGTTAACTATAATGGGAACTGTCTATACATTGCTTATACATTGTATCAGTCTGTTTTTGTATTTTACCAGGGGGAAGACAATTTTGGACACTTGCCCTCATCTTTCTATTAGTGCCTATCACTGGCATCCTCAGGAAATCAACGGGAAGAAATTTGAAGGAAATGGATGTTGAAACCATCCAAGTTCCCGAGCCATATTTCACTATTTCACCTCTCAGTGCAGCAGAAGAAGGTTGTACGTTTATCCATTTCACAGCAGTGGTTTCTAACAAGTAGTAAAGAAATCATATTAAATAACAAGGTACTCCAGCATGACATAACCAAAAGTATGTTTTCTTTTGCCTGTAATACATGTTAGCTTTCATGCGTTCCACAATCCTTCAGTAATTATGCATGTTTATTTTTAGTCTGAAGGTAGATTCATTGCATTCTTCCAGGAACTGTGTTGCCTGGAGCAGCAGAACAGCATGTTACTCATTTTATTATTGGTTATGTTCTACTCTATTTAAAGATCTGTACAACATATGTCCATCAAAGCCAGTTACAGCTTTAAAGAAAAAGCTAATTGGCCTGGGTTTTGTGTATACATTAAAGACCCTTTCACAATATGATATAGGCAAACCAAATACAATGTAAATAGTATATGAATATATCTGCATTTCTGTTTGGCTCTTTTTGTGCAGGAACAATTTATTATGAGTATTCTTTTACTTTTTGCGCTAATGCCATTTATTATTGTACCATCCTCAGGAAAGGCTTCTAAATATCCTTCCTTCCAAAAAAATCTTGTATTTGACCCCTGTCATTGTGTTAGTTCTTATAATTATCTGCTCCACCTTCTAAATGTCCCCCCCCCACCCTGTGTCAACTAGTGATTGGTGAATAAATTTGCCTGCCAAGAATTCGTACCGAATTTCCATGTGTCACCTCAGGCTAATTTGCAAATCTCCCGCGTAAATTGGCCAGCGAAATTTTGCAGGCATCAAATTATTTTGGACGCGCGTCTGAAAAGTCACTCGCGTCAACATCGGCACGCGTCAACACTATTCCATTGACTTTAACGCCAGCGTCAGCTTGAACGCGGGTGTCAATTTCTGATTTTCGTGATTTTCCGTGAAAATGGCGGATTTTCAAGTTTTTTTCGTGAGAATTTTGATTTTCACTATTTTTTTCGTGAAAATGTCTGAATTTCAAGTTTTTTTCGTGAAACTTTCCAATTTAACGATTTTCCCTGGACTTTTTCACAGTTTTGCGAATTTCTCGAATTTTGTGGGAAATTTGTGAATTTTTTGGTAAATGAAAGTGAAACGGGAGAAATTCGCCTATCACTAGTGTCAACTAATATTTGAGAAGTATAATCCATGGTACCACTGCTGGGCAAATGTATACTTTAGTTAGGTTTAATTTGTTGCTCTGCTATTACCCATTTAGACAAATATATGTATAATCCTTTAGAAACTGCTTGATTGGCAATGCTTTAAGCTCTCTGCTAAATTGCTAAATTTGCAAACAAATCCATTCACTTTGTTCTGTTCTCTTTCTATGACTGCAGGTTTTATCAGTGAGCCTGAAGGTTCGTCGTTCCTATAGGATACCAGACAGTAATGAAGTTGTCTACAGGATTCATGCAGCATCAGATTATACCAAAGATGTCAAGTTGCCTTTTGTGGAACCAAGGTTTAGAACGGTAAAACCAAGAACAATTCCCTGGCCGTAGATGTTAGGATTCTTAAAAGATGTTTTCGTTATCGCAATACCAAGCTTATTTATCAGCTAAAGAGACCATTTCAATGGATGTTGTCTAGTTGAAGCCAGGAAAACTGATAGTAGTTGCCTGCTTGGCCCTGCAAACAAATAGATAGATTTCACTGTGACCAATGAAAATTTTCTAACCTGGGCGATTAAATTTTCTGACCAATGTCGGACGTAAAATAGTTAGATGCACGATCGTTCGATTCCCACAAACCTCACGATAGTTTGATGGATTGGTTGGATTTCACTGAAATCGGCCGTTCATCAAAGAGAAATATTTGCTTCTATGTGGGGGCTTTACATAGAATTTATAAATAATTCAACACTAGGAGGCAATAAACAATGTTTTTTTTTATCATGTAGACATGTTCAGCTTCTTGTTAAGAGATGTAACGAGGAATTTTATTATTGCATCTTCAGCCCAAAATCGCTCTACTTTGTATGATTCCATGGCCTCCTTTTGGCACAAGCAATTTCAAGAAAACCTGCTGCAGTTTTCCTTTGTTTACCACCTTTTTGTTTTTTTGGCAAGAATACCTGGGTGATTGGGGTTTCCAAAAGGTACAACCAATCTTAAATCAGCCCCTATGTCATACATGGCTCCTCAACACCTTATGACTACTGATACTGCTAGTATTTGTGTCTAGACTGTACTCACAACTAGTCAGTGCAGTTATATGCAATATACCTGTAAACATGTTAGAAACACATGCAACTGATTACATGCAATTTGAGTACATACGGACAGACTATCCAGATTATCCAGATCCTCTGGATAATGATAAAAGGCATGTTTTTAAAAAGAAATGCATGGTAAAAGAGGATAAAATCAAAGTGGCCATAGTATATAATACTTTCTTCTTTCTTGGTCTCTGGCCAATACATACCACTAGTGATAGGCGAATCTGACCTGTTTCGCTTTGCCGAAAATTCATGAAATGGCAAATAAAATCCGCAAAAGTATTGAAGTCTATGGGCGACAAATTTATTTTTGACACCGACAATTTTTTTTCCACCCAATTTAGTGTATGGACGTCTTTTTCACAGCAAAACATAGCAAACAAAATTTCACTCATCGCTACACGGCACACATAATTCCATAAAAGTTAAAATGCCAAGTTTCCATGATTTTCCTTTGCTACATACAACCCTTACAGCATAAAGCATTGTTGGATAGATCCTGGTGTTCTGCTGATTCCTCTGCAGCTGCATTTGCACAGACAACAATATTCTTGTTATGCAGGAGAGAATATAAATAGTCTGTATCCTGTAGCAGTTTGCACTCTGTGACTTTACACAAATGAGCCGAGGGCTGTCAGCAGGATCCTCCTGTGTCACTTCTTAAAATCAGTTTTACAGTGTATCCACTTAGCACAAACCCACATATCAATTATCATTTCTGCTGTCAGCAATGCACCTGGTATAGTGGGTTTATGGCCCTAATGCTCTCTATCACAGAGCCCAAGGTTTATTTATGGATGTAAATAACTATATGGAACTTTTTTTTATTTGTTTTTACACATTTGCAGAAATTAGAGTCTAATATTCCTGTGCTGTTCAATTTAGCCCTCCAATGGAGCCTGTTTTTCACTCTGCTCCCTGCAGACCACCTAAATCACTAAAATGTTTGGTTTAAATGTTGCACAACTGCCTGTTTATGTATGTGATATGTTTTGTATGTGGATGTCAGATGGCCAGTTATGCAGGAATGTGCCTGCTCACACACATCTTCCTATGCAGTGCTGGCTCACATTGACCGACTTTCCTCGAAAAGAGTGAAGCTTTTTTCAGTGCTGGATTCAACTGTATTTCAGGTACATAACTGGCATATATAAAGAATAACTGCACCCAATTCCAGTGCAAGCTAAATATATAAGGACTCATTTACTAACCACCTCGTATAAGTGACGAGTATGAAGCCAAGGTACTCTTGCAGATACAAGCGGCTTCACAACTGGGTCAAGTTGTTATCCAGACATTGACTGGGGTAATGGGGTTGCCAAGACAGAAAAAGCTAGTAGGTTTGTAAATCTGCTGAATGACAACTTTTTATTCCAGCTCGTTCAAGAACCTACTAGGGATAACTCTCTTTTGGACCTTGTAATAACTAACAATACTGAACTCATCTCAACATTTGTGTGGGTGAGCATTTAGGGAATAGTGATCATAACATGGTCTCCTTTGAGATTCTGTTGCAGAAGCAATTCTATAAGGGAGTAACTAAAACACTAAATTTCAGACGTGCAAACTTTGACAGTATAAGGGCATCTCTGCAACATATTAAGTGGGAAATGCTTTTCACAGGGTTAAACACAGAACAAAAATGGGAAGTCTTTAAAATGCTGCTTAATAAATATACTTGTCAGTATATTCCACTTGTAAGCAAGGAACGTCGTTGCAAAGCAAAACCTTTTTAGTTCAATAGAAGTGTTGGTGTTGAGGTGGGTAAGAAAAGAAGTGCTTTTAAGGCTTTCAATTTAGCTGGGACTGCCAATCATTTATAAGGTACAAGGAGGCCAATAAATCATGCAAAGAAGCTATAAGGCAAGCTAAAATTGCTATAGAAAAGGATATTGCAGTAAAAAGAATCCAAAATTATTTTTTAAATATGTTAATAGTAAAAAAATGAAGCAGGAAGGGGTGGGACCTTTAGTATCAGAAGGGGGTCAGCTGGTTGGTGAAAACAAAATAAAAGCGCAGATTCTGAAGTCATATTTTTCGTCTGTCAACACAAATGAGGAACCAGTAAGTGAAGGTTTCCTTCTTAATAGTCCCAATTCTAGTAATACAGCTAATGATGCATGGTTCACACATGAAGAAATTCAAAAGAGACTAGAACATGTTAAGATTAACAAAGGTCCAGGGCCAGATGGTATTCATCCCAGGGTACTTAGTGAGCTTAGCTCTGTGATTGCCAAACCTCTTTACTTAATTTTTCAGGATTCATTGAGGTCTGGCATAGTGCCGAGAGACTGGCGAATTGCTAATGTGGTGCCTCTATTCAAAAAAAAGGATCCCGTTCTCAGCCTCAAAACTATAGGCCAGTTAGTCTGACGTCAGTGGTAGGAAAGCTTTTTGAAGGGGTTGATAAAGGATAAGATACTGGACTTTATAGAAAAATCATAATACTATGAGTGTGTGCCAGCATGGTTTTATGCATAATAGATCTTGCCACACAAAAAGTTACTGGTTAAATTAAGGAATGTTGGCCTGAAACATAGAATTTGTACCTGGATAGAGAACTGGCTAAAATATAGACTACAAAGAGTGGTGGTAAATGGAAAATTTTCGAATTGGACCAGTGTTGTTAGTGGAGTACCACAGGGCTCTGTACTAGGTCCCTTGCTTTTTAACTTGTTTATTAATGACCTGGAGGTGGGCATTGAAAGTACTGTTTCTATTTTTGCAGATGATACTAAATTGTGCAGAACTATAGGTTCCATGCAGGATTCTGCCACTTTGCAGTGTGATTTGTCTAAGTTGGGAAACTGGGCAGGAAACTGGAAAACGAGGTTCAATGTTGATAAATGCAAGTTTATGCACTTTGGCAAAAATAATATAAATGCAAGTTATACACTAAATGGCAGTGTGTTGGGAGTTAAATGAGAAGGATCTAAGGTTCTTTTGTAGATAACAAGTTGTCTAATTTTGGGCAGTGTCATTCTGTGGCTACTAAAGCAAATAATGTTCTGTCTTGCATAAAAAAGGGCATTAACTCAAGGGATGAAAACATAATTATGTCTCTTTATAGGTCCCTGGTGAGGTCCTCATCTGGAGTATGCAGTGCAGTTTTGGACTCCAGTCCTAAAGAGGGATATAAATGAGCTGGAGAGAGTACAGAGATGTGCAACTAAATTGGTTAGAGGGACGGAAGACTTAAATTATGAGGGGAGACTGTCAAGGTTGGGGTTTGTTTTCTCTGGAAAAAAGGTGCTTGCGAGGGGACATGATTGCACATTACAAGTACATTAGAGGACATTATAGACAAATAGCAGGGGACCTTTTTAGCCATAAAGAGGATCACCGTACCAGAGGCCACCCCTTCAGACTAGAAGAAAAGACCTTTCATTTGAAGCAACGTAGGGGTTTCTTCACAGTCAGGTCAGTGAGGTTGTGGAATGCACTGCCGGGTGATGTTGTGATGGCTGATTCAGTTAATGCCTTTAAGAATGACTTGGATGACTTTTTGGACAGATATAATATCAAAGGCTATTGTGATACTAAACTCTATAGTTAGTATAGATATGGGTATATATAATTTATGTGAAAGTAGAGAGGGGTATGTGTATGGATGCTGGGTTTTCATTTGGAGGGGTTGAACTTGATGGACTTTGGCTTTTTTCAACCCGATTTAACTATGTAACTAGATGCAAACAGATGGAAATTTCCATTTTTTTTATCTAAAACTTATCCTTTTCCTCCCATGATTTCAAACATAATTGCAGGTTAACTGTTAAGTAGAATTCATCACAATTTGCATGTGATCAGTGTGACTTCAGAGTGCATCTTAAATGTGATTTAGTGGTTGCAAGATGTAACCATGCCACTCAAAGAAGGTGTTATTTGTAGGGCTTCTCTGCACCCTGTACATCAGTGGTCCCCAACCAGTAGCTCGTGAGCAACATGTTGCTCCCCAACCCCTTGGATGTTGCTCCCAGTGGCCTCAAAGCAGGAGCTTATTTTTGAATTTTAGGCATGGAGGCAAGTTTTGGTTGCATAAAAACCAGATGTATTGCCAAACAGACCACATAGGGGCTACCAAAAGCCAATCACAACCCTTATTTGGCACCACCCAGGAACATTTTCCGTGCTTGTGTTGCTCCCAAACTCTTTTTA